>NC_041383.1:615883854-615976688 GCF_002162155.2 Triticum dicoccoides
TGTAATGCATGTGGCCATGCCCTCGATCATGGTCAATCCAGAATGAGCCAACAATTTTATCCGGCTCATCGGGTAAAGGACGTCCCTATCAGTTTCCCTCTGAGGGTTCCGTGGGTGCTAGCTCAGGCATTTCTTCAACGGAGCGTTATCAAACTTAGGGAGGCCGATCCGTACAGGGTCCGGCAGGGGTACGTCATCCATATAAAACCATTCCGAAGGCCAGTCCTCAGACGCCTTCTTTGGGGTACCGGATAGATATCCGGTCCCGACGATGCGCCATAGTTCGGCTCCGCCCACTTGATAAATTGTCCCCTCCTGAGAGCGGGGCACAACGTAGAACAACCTCTTCCACAGTGCAAAATGGGCGTCGGTGCCCAAAAACAGCTCGCAGAGGGCCACGAAGCCCGCAACATGCAGTATGGAGGCAGGCGTGAGGTTGTGTAGCTGGAGGCCGTAGAACTCCAGTAACCCTCGGAGAAACGGATGAATTGGAAATCTGAGTCCTCTTATTAAATAAGGGACTAGGCATACCCGCTCTCCTTGAGAGGGATTGGGGATGCTCTCCGCCTGCTCTCCGCCGCTATAGGTGGCAATCCCGGCTTGAACTGGGACCATATATGCTGGGGGGAGGAGCCCCTTGGATTGAAGCACTACTAGCTTGCTATATGGGACGGAACACCGCTCCCAGTCTCCGGGCCAAGGGCTGGAGAGGCGAGAGGAGGAGCTGCTTCGACCAGCCATGGTGGAATGGATCTTTGTCGAAGGCGCTCTGATAAATACTCGCGGAGGGAAGGTGGTGTGAATTGGATCTAAATCCCCGTCTCTTTTATGGGCGGCTCATTTACGCGGCCGGGGGGGGGGGGTAAATAAAAAAAAACTGGCTTTTCGCATTCGTTTGACACGTGGAAGATGGTCATTATTGAGCACAGAGGCTGAGGAGAGCAGCACGCACTAGAAGCCGGACACTATCCGATAGGTACATGGAATTTGGAGGAGGAACCCGCCTTGCAATGCCGAATACTATTTGCGCGCCGGACTCGTCGTCATTGAAGCCTGGTTCGGGGGCTACTGAGGGAGTCCTGGATTAGGGGGTGTCCAGATGGTCGGACTATGACCTTTGGCCGGACTCCCGGACTATGAAGATACAAGATTGAAGACTTCGTCCTGTGTCCGGATAGGACTTTCCTTGGCATGGAAGGCAAGCTTGGCAATATGATATGAAGATCTCCTCCCATTGTAACCGACTCTGTGTAACCCTAGCCCTCTCCGGTGTCTATATAAACCGGAGAGTTTTAGTCTGTAGGACGAACAACAATCATACCATAGGCTAGCTTCTAGGGTTTAGCCTCTCTGATCTCGTGGTAGATCAACTCTTGTACTACCCATATCATCAATATTAATCAAGCAGGAGTAGGGTTTTACCTCCATCGAGAGGGCCCGAACCTGGGTAAAAACATCATGTCCCTTGTCTCCTGTTACCATCCGCCTAGACGCACAGTTCGGGACCCCCTACCCGAGATCCACCGGTTTTGACACCGACACACACCAAACTTTGGCATTTTGTATCCTAAGAGGTCTTGTTTTGATCTTGTTGGCTACTCCGATTCGGACTATGCCGGTGATAAGATTGATAGAAAATCCACTTCGGGTACTTGCCAATTTCTTGGTAGATCTCTTGTGTCTTGGTCCTCCAAGAAACAAAACTCGGTGTCCTTATCCACCGCCGAAGCGAAATACATTGCCGCCGGTTCATGTTGCGCTCAAATACTTTGGATGACCGAAACTCTTAAAGATTATGGGATATATGTGAAACATGTTCCATTGCTTTGTGATAATGAAAGTGCTATTAAGATTGCTCATAATCCCGTGCAACATTCTCTAACTAAGCATATTGAAGTTCGACATCATTTCATTCGAGACCATGTTGCTAAGTGAGATATCAATCTTAAGCATGTTTGTACCGATAATCAATTGGCAGATATATTCACCAAACCGCTTGATGAGAAAGTATTTTTTTCATTTGAGAGGTGAATTGAACATCATTGATGCCTCAAACTTGGAGTATAAAGTTCATTTGGATGCATGCAAGGCATGAGACTTTCTATGACTAATCCTTGATATTTCTCTTATGATGATGATCATATGTCTTGGATATACTTGTACTCTTGCATGCTATCTAACCCTTGTAGTTACTTGGATAAGCTCCATTCTATGAGATTGCAACTCAATCACATTCTAAGCAATCTCTACATCTCCAAGTCTCTACAATATGGTGGTTGAAGACAAGAAAGCATGAATCCATTCAATATATCGTTTGACAATTTCTATATATCAAATTTCATTTGATATAAAATTTCATTGTCGTCTTGGATACACAAGTGCTCTTCCTTGCAAAACTAACCCATGTAGGAAGATGAACTTCAACTAAAAGTAGTGCTCCCAACTCTTGATGAACTACATCAACTTTGAGCACCCTACACAAGTTCAACTACATGATCAAGATCAACACCGCCACCAAGGTATGTCATTCCATCTTAGAGAAGCTTTACCCCAAGACATGGGTCAAAGCAACTCAACAAGATGTGAATACATCAAAATGCTTAAACATAAAATGGAAACCCAATTTTGAGCTTATACGATCAGTATGACCTATGATCAAGTGTCTTCAGTTGAATCCTAAGTCAATATACTATAACATAGGTGACTTTGTCGCCGACCAATTCTAGATGAAGTTCTCTAGTGTTTCTCTGAGTTCTTGCTTTTGTATCTTGCTTGTTTGTTCTCCATTTCAAAAAAAACTTCATCTACATTTCATTTCTTTTCTTTGTTATTTTCTGCATTCCCTGCATTTAATTCATTGCAGATCCTTTCCTTATTCCCTGCAAATGTTTGTAAGATTCTATTTGGCTAGTGAGCTGAGAATGACAAAATCTTTCTCTGTGATGAACTCGGCCTCACCGATCATTCCTTTTCGGCCACACCGAAACAATTCGGTGTCACCGAAGAAAAGGACTCGGTGTTACCGATTTCACTCCTGTGGAAACACTTTGCCATTTGCATCCTACATTTTGAATCCAGCTCCACTTGATGATTCTTATCCTCTACCTGCATCACATTTTACTTGTTGCTTTGTCATGTGACACAAGGACCAAACCTATTTGACTTATACTCCAGAAGATCCCTTCTTGGAAATTGATGTCAAAGGGGGATAAAGAGATCACATCAAAGGTTAATCACATCAAAGGGAGAGAGAGACCCTATGGGAGAGAAAGACTTCTTAGTCTTCCCCAGATGCTTGGTGTTCAAAGAGGAGAGAAGCCACATGTCTTTAAGAGGGTAAAAGACATGTTAGTAGAAGATGTTTCTTTATGTCCTTTGCTTTGTTTTTCATTTGCTTTTCATTTGCTCTAATTTTCTATTACCCTATCTTCTCCCATTATCCTATGTCAGATTCAGGGGGATAAAGACATCTAATGGAAGATTTTTTTTGGAATTCATTGCATATCTTTATCCTTGGGGACATGTCTATAACCAAATAGAGTGCTAAGTACTCACTCTCTACATGTCATCCCAGTCTTGGTACTTGTTGTGGTTTCTTGTTCTTATTCTGTTTAGTAGATCTTCCTGTGTTATTTAACCTTGTTTTCTCAGGTTCATCTCTTCCAAAGTTAGCTCAAGACCACAAGGTAAGTATATGCATCACACTCATGTGTATGAGGATCTCTTGCTGATGTACATATTGTTTGCAAGGACTCATGAACATGTAGGTATATTTTTTGCATTTCACATCATTTGCTCTGATGCATATAGCCAAGATACATGTAACCCATTGCTTGCTCGGACATGTTTATGCTTTCACATACTCGTATAATCTATCTTCACATGATTGCATACATGTAGGGGGAGCCAATGCATGTTGCATGTTCTTCCAAAGCTTTACCTGTCTTACTTCATATCTTTATCTAAAGCTTTGATGTATGTTGTCATCAATTACCAAAAAGGGAGAGATTGAAAGCACACATGCTCCCTGGGTGATTTTAGTAATTAATGTCAACATATCTCTTGTTGGACTAATACTTCTACCTAGTATATTTCAGATGAGTTCAACATTGGAGTGGCAGGAAAAGAGGATGTGGAACCCCTTCAAGATGCTAAGGACAAACATTGGCAATGGATCAAGACTCTACATTTTCATTTTAGTGGTCCAAGATCACATTGAGTCCATAGGAAAGCCAATACTATTAAAAGGGGATGAGGTGTTTCTTAATGACTTGCTTGCTCAAAGTGCTTAGTGATATGCTCCAAAGCCCTCAACCACTTTCTCATTTACACATATGTCCTAAACCTAAAGTCAAACTCGGCTCCACCAATTTGATCTATCTGGCGCCACCGAGTTCACCTGACATAGCCACTGCTAGAAACCCTAATTAGTTAAGTCTCACCGTTGGGATATCGGTCTCACCGAGATGGCCTTGTAAACTCTCTATTACCTATTGCAGTTATTTCGGTCTCACCGAAATGTGCAGTTGGTCCCACTGAGTTTGCTTGACCAAGTCTCTGTTTGCTTATTGCTGATACCGGTCTCACCGAGTTCATGCAATCGGTCTCACCGAGATGAGGGTTTGCCCTAACCCTAGCACATCAGTCTCACCGAGTTGACCTTGTCGGTCCCACCGAAAACTCTAACGTTCACATTTTTAACCATATCGGTCTGACCGAGTTTCACTATTCGGTCCCACTGAGTTTGGAAGATTTTGTGTAACGGCTAGATTTTGTGTGGAGGCTATATATACCCCTCCACCCCCTTCCATTTGAGTGCGAGCCATCAGAACGTGCCTACACTTCCACTACTCATTTTCTGAGAAAGTACCACCTACTCATGTGTTGATACCAAGACATTCCAATCCAACCACAAGAATCTTGATCTCCAGCCTTCCCCAAGTTGCTTTCCACTCAAATCATCTTTCCACCATAGTCAAATATGTGAAAGAGAGTTGAGTGTTGGGGAGACTATCATTTGAAGCACAAGAGCAAGGAGTTCATCATCAACACACCATCTATTACCTTTTGGAGAGTGGTGTCTCCTAGATTGGTTAGGTGTCACTTTGGAGCCTCCTTCAAGATTGTGGAGTTGAACCAATGAGTTTGGAAGGGCAAGGAGATCACCTACTTCGTGAAGATCTACCCAAGTGAGGCAAGTCCTTCATGGGCGATGGCCATGGTGGGATAGACAAGGTTGCTTCTTCGTGGACCCTTCGTGGGTGGAACCCTCCGTGAACTTGCGCAACCGTTACCCTTCGTGGGTTGAAGTCTCCACCAACGTGGATGTACGATAGCACTACCTATCGGAACCACGCCAAAAATCTCCGTGTCTCCAATTGTGTTTGCACAGTCCAATCCCATCGATTTACTTTCTTGCAAGTTGCATGCTTTACTTTCCGCTGCTCATATACTCTTGTCATGCATGCTTGAATTGTATTGTAAATGTTTGAAATTGTGCTAATTTCCAACCTCAACTTGAAAAACTTGAAAACTGCTACCTTTACTTGTTGAGGTCTAATCACCCCGCTCTAGACACCTCTTCTCGATCCTTTCACCACTACCTCCTTCTTCATAACCAAAAGAAAACTGAGTATCGGGAATGGGCACTCCCCTTGGATTGTGCCAAGCTTGGGGGAGGTGCCCTGGTATCGTATCATCTCCACTATCTTTTACCTTTACTTATCTTAGTTCGATCCATAGTTATCTTTTGCTTTAGATGAATAAAAGTTTAGCTCGATCCTTTCTTTTCGAGAGGTTGCTTAGTGCTCTATCTTTGTAATCGTGTGCGAGATATATAATAAAGTTTAGTTTGAGTTTGTTTTTCTTTACTTTCATGCTCAATAAAAAGAAATGAAATAAATGAAAAAGATCATATGCTGATCTTATGGTAAGTAATTGTTGGGGAACGTAGTAATTCAAAAAAATTCCTGTGAACATGCAAGATCTATCTAGGAGATGCATAGCAACGAGAGCGGAGCGTATGTCCACGTACCCACATAGACCTAAAGCGGAAGCGTTTAGTAACGTGGTTGATGTAGTCGAGTGTCTTCGCGATCCAACCGATCCAAGTACCGAACGTGCGGCACCTCCGCTTTCAGCACACGTTCAACTCGACGACGTCCCTCGTGCTCTTGATCCAGTTGAGGACAAGGGAGAGTTCCGTCAACACGACGGCATGGCGACGACGATGATGAAGTTACTGGCGCAGGGCTTTGCCTAAGCACTATGACGATATGACCGAGGTGTTAAAGTGTGGAGGAGGGCACCGCACACGGCTAAGATATTGTATGTTGTGCTTTGTGGTGCCCCCTTTGAAGGAAATATGCCCTAGAGGAAATAATAAAGTTATTATTTATTTCCTTATATCATGATAAATGTTTATTATTCATGCTAGAATTGTATTAACCGGAAACATGATACATGTGTGAATACATAAACAAATTAAACTAAGTGTCACTAGTATGCCTCTACTTAACTAGATCATTTATCAAAGATGGTTATGTTTCCTAGCCATGGACAAAAGAGTTGTCATTTGATTAACGGGATCACATCATTGGGAGAATGATGTGATTGACTTGACCCATTCCGTTAGCTTAGCACTTGATCGTTTAGTATGTTGCTACTGCTTTCTTCATGACTTATACATGTTCCTGTGACTATGAGATTATGCAACACCCGTTTACCGGAGGAACACTTTGTGTGCTACCAAACGTCACAACGTAACTAGGTGATTATAAAGGTGTTCTACAGGTGTCTCCAAAGGTACTTGTTGGGTTGGCGTATTTCGAGATTAGGATTTATCACTCCAATTGTCGAAGAGGTATCTCTGGGCCCACTCGGTAATGCACATCACTATAAGCCTTGCAAGCATTGCAACTAATTAGTTAGTTGCGGGATGATGTATAACGGAACAAGTAAAGAGACTTGCCAGTAACGAGATTGAACTAGGTATTGAGATACCGACGATCGAATCTCGGGCAAGTAACATACCGATGACAAAAGAACAACGTATGTTGTTATGCGGTTCGACCGATAAAGATCTTCGTAGAATATGTGGAAGCCAATATGAGCATCCAGGTTCCGCTATTGGTTATTGACTGGAAACATGTCTCGGTCATGTCTACATTGTTCTCGAACCCGTAGGGTCCGCACACTTAAAGTTAGATGTCAGTTATATTATGAGTTTATATGTTTTGATGTACCGAAGGTAGTTAGGAGTCCGGATGTGATCACGGACATGAGGAGGAGTCTCTAAATGTTCGAGATGTAAAAATCGATATATTGGATGACTATATTTGGACACTGGAATGGTTCCGGGTGAGATCGGGATAATACCGGAGCACCGGGAGGTTATCGGAACCCCCCGGGAGGTATATGGGCCTTATTGGGCTTTAGTGGAAAGGAGGGGAAAGGAGCAAGGGAGGGCCCCCCCAAGCCCAATCTGAATTGGGAGGGGGGGCCGGCCCCCCCCTTTCCTTCCTACCTCCTTCCTCTTCCTTCCCTCTCCCTCTCCAAGTAGGAAAAGGGGGAGTCCTACTCCCGGTGGGGGTAGGACTCCCCCCTTGGGCGTGCCTCCTCCTCCTGGCTAGCCCCCTCCTCTTCTCCTTTATATACGGAGGAGGGGGGCACCCCATAGAGACAACAATTGATCCCTTGGATCTCTTAGCCGTGTGCGGTGCCCCTTACACCATAGTCCACCTCGATAATATCGTACGGTGCTTAGGAGAAGCCCTTCGTCGGTAGAACATCATCATCGTCACCACGTCGTCGTGCTGACGGAACTCTCCCTCGACACTCGGCTGGATCGGAGTTCGATGGACGTCATCGAGCTGAACGTGTGCAAGAACTCGGAGGTGTCGTGCTTTTGGTGCTTGATCGGTCGGGCGTGAAGACGTACGACTACATAAACCGTGTTGTGCCTGATGTCGGCAAGGCAGGGCCCCCGGCAGAGCCCGGTCCCGGCAAGACAGAGTCTGCACCAGCAAGTGGAATTGAACTGAAGAAGAAGGTGATGCAGCACCCGGTTTATTTTGTCAGTTCCCTTTTACAGGGGGCTAGATCAAATGCAGAAGCTACTCTTTGGCCTTCCTATGGCCTCAAGGAAGTTGCGTCACTACTTCCAAGCACATGAGATCACCATCATTACTCGCCTCCCGTTGCAACGAATCTTGCATAACCCGGATGCGACAGGGAGTATCATGGAGTTGGCGTTGGAACTGTCAAGCTTTGGCCTCAAGTTTGAAAGCACTTCAAAGATCAAGAGCAGAGCCTTGGCAGAGTTCATAGCAGAATGGACCTCAACGCCTGACGATGAAGTTCAAGAGACCATTCTCCCAGGCAAAGAGGCAAGTCGCAATTGGATTATGTACTTTGATGGAGCTTTCTCACTCCAAGGTGCTAGTGTCGGCGTGCTACTTGTCACACCCACCGGAGAGTGCCTCAAGTACGTGATCCAAATGCATTTTCCCTGGGAGAAGTCAACAAACAACACTTCGGAGTAAGAAGGGCTGCTTGCTGGTCTCAAGATCGTGGCAGACCTCGGAACTAGGAAGGTCGTCATCAGAGGTGACTCGCAACTTGTTGTCAAGCAAGTCAACAAGGATTATTAGAGTTCATTGATGGAGGCTTATGTAGATGAAGTGAGGAAGTTGGAAGAGCGTTTTGATGGGATGCAAGCAGAGCATGTACCCCGAGCGGAGAATAGCATTGCTGACGACCTATCAAAACACGCTGCCCTCAAGTTGCCTGTGGAACCAGGTACCTTTGTGCTCCGACTAACTCAGCCATCCATTGAACCATCAACAGGATAGAACAAGCAAAGGAAGGCGAGCCCCGGCAAGTACTTTCCTGCTGAGCTCCCAGGAGCCGCCAGCAAAGAAGTTTCCAGGAACCCCAAGCTTGCCGGGGAGCAGCAGCCTCCAACAGGGCTTGAAACCCTGGTTGTCGAGACAGCTGCCCCCACGGCTCAGCCCGGGCGTTCGGTCTTTTCGGTTTGTTCGGTCCGGTCTTTTCGGTCTTCTAATAATTCGGTCTTTCATAATTGAGGACCGAAATAATTTTGGTCTTTTCGGTTCTTAACTATTCGGTCTTCGGTCTTTACAATTCGGTCTTCGGTCCCGACCAAACAGACCAAATTAATTAGTACAACTCAGATTCATGATACTTCCAGTACAATTCTATGTCTATATTTTACAGGAAATAACAAGATTCATACCTGACACGAAGTAAGAAGATTCATGATTTATGTTCCAGCAACAAGATTCATGTATGCATATCATTTATATTTGACAGAAAGTAAGAAGTTAAAAAGCAACAACATTTACATTTGACAAAAAGTGAGAAGACAACAAGCAACACCATTTATATTTGACACAAAGTAATAAGATCACAAGCAACAACAACCCATGGAATATTGGAATCGACAAGCAGCAAACAGCAGACAACCATCACTTAGTACTTGATAACATAGTACTTGACATCAAACAAATCAATTTCGGCACCACCATGGACCTTGTGCGTTCCTGTGAACCGTGATGTGAGGAGGAGGACGTGTACTCGTGTTGTGTGTGACCATTGGGCTGGCCACATGGGCCTCTTGCGTATGGGCTATTCGGTCTATATGGTCTATTCGGTCCTAGAGACAGTAGGACCGATCAGACCGTAACTAATTCGGTGTTCTACTTATGCAGACCGTATTTTATTCGGTCTTTTTTAGTTCGGTCTTTTCGGGTTCGGTCTCGGTCTTTTCAGTTTCAGTCTTCGGTCTTCGGTTTTTATGCCCGGGGTGACCCACAGCAGGAGATGAGCCTTTAGTCCTTGCTGTTGAGCCTTAGGCTCCGGCATGGGCACATCCCATCATCCATTTCCTCCAAGTCAGGGATCTTCCTGAGGAATGGGAAGAAGCAGAAAAAGTAGCCCATCGGTCCAGTATGTATCAGTTCATGGATGATGTCCTATACAGAAGGAGACCGAACAGCATGAAACTAAAGTGCTTCCCCCAAGAGGACGGACTAGAGCTATTGGCGGAGATACATTGAGGCATATGTGGTGCTCACATAGGAACAAGAGCCCTTGCCGGCAAAGTGTTCCGGCAAGGTTTCTTCTGGCCCACCGCTCTCCAGGATGCGACTGCACTAGTAACCAAGTGTGAAGCTTGCCAGTTTCATTCAAAAAAGCTTCATCAACCAGCTCAAGCCCTTCAAACAATCCCTGTTTCCTGGCCATTTTCCGTCTGGGGGGTCGACATACTGGGCCCCTTCCCCCGTGCCGTCGGGGGCTTTGAGTACTTGTACGTTGCAATCGACAAGTTCACAAAGTGGTCGGAAGTGGAGCCAGTGAGCAAGGTGACAGCAAAATCAGCCGTCAAGTTCTTCAAGGGACTCGTTTGCCGTTTTGGTGTGCCAAACAGAGTCATCACTGACAATGGCACGCAGTTCATGAGCCGCACCTTCATGCAGTATACTCAAGACCTCGGCAGCAAAGTCTGCTTTGCTTCTGTTGCTCATCCGAGGAGCAATGGCAACGCGGAAAGAGCAAATGCTGAAGTTTTGCGGGGCCTCAAAACAAGAAATTTTGACATGCTGCACAAGTGCGGGAGGAGCTGGATTGATGAGTTGCCAATGGTTCTTTGGTCAATCAGAACGACACTGACTCGAGCCACTGGCTAGACACCCTTTGCCCTGGTCTAAGGGGCAGAAGCAGTTCTCCCCACCGAACTCGTATACGAGTCACCTCGAGTGCTCACTTATGATGAGTTTGAGCAAGAGCAGTTGTGCCAAGATGATGCAAAACTCCTTAAGGAAGATCGTCTTCAGGCTGTTGTGCAAGTCGCGTGCTACCAGCAAGCCTTGCACCTCTACCATAGTGAAATTGCAACTATCCTTGGGTGGTTTTGGTAATGATTAACAACATATAGCTCATTGAACTAATGCTATTTCAAGATAAATATTTCAGGAAAGTTCAATGATTGGCATGGCATGGATTAGGAATGTTGACCCCTCAAAATGCTAAGGACAAAGGATTGGCTCAAGCTTCATAGTTCAAGACTCTACATTTTACTTTTAGTGATACAAGATCACATTCAGTCCATAGGAAAGCCAATACTATTAAAAGGGGATGAGGTGTTGCTTAATGGCTTGTTTGCTCTCATGATGCTTAGTGATATGCTCCAAAACCCTCAACCACTTTCTCATATCCACATATGTCCCAAACCAAAAGTCAAACTCAGCCCTACCGATTTGATCCATCCGGCGCCACCAAGTTCATTTGACATAGCCACTGCCAGAAACCCTAGTCACTTCGGTGCAACCGATAGGGATCTCGGTCTCACCGAGATGGGATTGCAAACTCTCTGTTTCCCTTCGTAACATTTCAGTCCAACCGAGATGAGCGATCGGTCCCACCTTGTCGGTCCCACTGAAAACTCTAACGTTCACATTTTTAACCATATCGGTCTGACCGAGTTTCACTATTCGGTCCCACTGAGTTTGGAAGATTGTGTGTAACGGCTAGATTTTGTGTGGAGGCTATATATACCCCTCCACCCCCTTCCATTTGAGTGAGAGCCATCAGAACGTGCCTACACTTCCACTACTCATTTTCTGAGAGAGAACCACCTACTCATGTGTTGATACCAAGACATTCCAATCCAACCACGAGAATCTTGATCTCCAGCCTTCCCCAAGTTACTTTCCACTCAAATCATCTTTCCACCATAGCCAAATATGTGAAAGAGAGTTGAGTGTTGGGGAGACTATCATTTGAAGCCACAAGAGCAAGGAGTTCATCATCAACACACCATCTATTACCTTTTGGAGAGTGGTGTCTCCTAGATTGGTTAGGTGTCACTTGGGAGCCTCCGACAAGATTGTGGAGTTGAACCAATGAGTTTGTAAGGGCAAGGAGATCGCCTACTTCATGAAGATCTACCCTAGTGAGGCAAGTCCTTCGAGGGTGAAGGAGTCCTGGATTAGGGGGTGTCCGGATGGCCGGACTATGACCTTTGGCTGGACTCTCGGACTATGAAGATACAAGATTGAAGACTTCGTCCCGTGTCCGGATGGGACTTTCCTTGGCGTGGAAGGCAAGCTTGGCGATATGATATGAAGATCTACTCCCATTGTAACCGTCTCTGTGTAACCCTAGCCCTCTCCGGTGTCTATATAAACCGGAGAGTTTTAGTCCATAGGACGAACAACAATCATACCATAGGCTAGCTTCTAGGGTTTAGCCTCTCTGATCTCGTGGTAGATCAACTCTTGTACTACCCATATCATCAATATTAATCAAGTAGGAGTAGGGTTTTACCTCCATCGAGAGGGCCCGAACCTGGGTAAAAACATCGTGTCCCTTGTCTCCTGTTACCATCCGCCTAGACGCACAGTTCGGGACCCCCTACCCGAGATCCGCCGGTTTTGACACCGACAGTGGGCGATGGCCATGGTGGGATAGACAAGGTTGCTTCTTCATGGACCCTTCATGGGTGGAGCCCTCCATGGACTCACGCAGATGTTACCCTTCGTGGGTTGAAGTCTCCATCAGCGTGGATGTACGATAGCACCACCTATCAGAACCACGACAAAAACATCCGTGTCTCCAATTGCGTTTGCATACTCCAATCCCATCCCTTTACTTTCTTGCAAGTTGCATGCTTTACTTTCTGCTGCTCATATACTCATTTCATGCTTGCTTGGATTGTATTGTGATTGCTTGACTTGTGCTAAGTTGCTAAAATCTGCCAAGAACTAAAATTGGGAAAAGGCTAGATTTTTATTTGGTCAAGTAGTCTAATCACCCCCCCTCTAGACATACTTTCGATCCTACAATTGGTATCAGAGCTTTGGTCTCCATTTGCCTTGATTTCCATAGCTTCTGGTGATCATAGCCTTGGTTTCAAAACGTAGGAGAGTATGGCGTCTAGCAAGGGAAATTACCACCGTAGATGTCCTTACTTTGATGGTACTAATTTTGCTAGTTGGAAGCATAAGATGAAAATGCATATTCTTGGACATAACCCCGCCGTTTGGGCTATTGTTTGTATTGGCTTGCAAGGTGAATTCTTCGATGGGAGAGAACCGAACCGTGAAGCTACCGCGGAAGAGTTGAAGATGCTGCAATACAATGCTCAAGCTTGTGATATCCTCTTCAACTAATTGTGCCCCAAAGACTTCAACAAAATCAGCCGTCTTGAGAATGCAAAGGAAATTTGGGATACTTTGATTGATATGCACGAAGGTACCAACTCTGTCAAGGATCCAAATTGGATGTGCTTCAAAGTCAACTTGACAAGTTCAGAATGAAGGATGGTGAAGGTGTTGCTGAAATGTACTCTAGGCTTGCTCTCATCACAAATGATATTTCCGGCTTAGGAAGTGAAGAAATGACCGATAGATTCATCATCAAGAAGATCCTAAGAGCCTTGGATGGAAAATATGATACCGTGTGCACATTGATCCAAATGATGCCCAATTACAAAGATCTCAAGCCAACGGAAGTCATTGGAAGAATTGTTGCTCATGAGATGTCACTCAAGGATAAATAAGAGCTTCACAACAAGTCAAGTGGTGCTTACAAAGCCTCATGTGATGCTCCTACATCATCAAGTGAGAAACAAACCTTCAATGAAGAATTGAGCCTAATGGTGAAGAACTTCAACAAATTCTACAAGAGTAGAAGCAAGGACAGAAGTTCCAAGTCAAGGTCCTACAATGGCAAAAGATCTTCGAGTTGTGAGCGCAATTGCTACAATTGTGGAAGACCCGGACACTACTCCAATGAGTGTACGTCTCCCTACAAGAAAAGAGAAGATTCACCTAAAAGAAGAAGTAGAAGAGAAGAATCACCACCAAGAGAGAGGATGAGTAGAGATGATCGTTATGAATGAAGAACCTCCCAGAGAAGCAAGGATTCAGAAAGGAAGGACAAATCATCAAAGAGCTACACAAAGCGAAGACATCAAGCTCATGTTGCTGATAGGGTATCCGGCTCCGACTCCAACCATCACTCCAAGAGAAGATATCACTCCGACTCCAAATATACTCAAGATGAAGGTGTTGCTGGTCTAGCACTTGTGTCAACCAACTCCTATGACATATTTGATTGTCCAAATGAAGGAATTGGAAGATGCTTCATGGCTAAAGTCCCAAAGGTATCACACCCTGAATATGTTGAGTTCATAGTGATGAAGATGATTTGATAGGTGATGATGATTTACTTGTTGACAACTCTAGTTATGAAAACTATGATGGAATGTCAATTAATCATGCTAATCAAGATAAAACGAATGACAATGATAAGGAGAAGATTGAGTGTCTAACTAAAGAACTAAACACTCTTAAGTTAGCTCATGAAACTACCTTGGAAGATCATTGAGAACTTTTAAAGACTCATGAGAAGTTACGTTTGAAAAGCTCAACCTTGAGCAAGAGCAT
This sequence comes from Triticum dicoccoides, assembly GCF_002162155.2. Taxonomy (NCBI): domain Eukaryota; kingdom Viridiplantae; phylum Streptophyta; class Magnoliopsida; order Poales; family Poaceae; genus Triticum; species Triticum dicoccoides. The sequence continues at coordinate 615,898,326 of NC_041383.1, forward strand.
GAGTTTTTAAAGGCAATCAATGATGATCTTCGCAAGAAAAGTTCATCTTACATTGCCAAGTGTTTACTCTTGTCTACTTACATGCCACAAGCTAAATCTAACAACAAGAGTAAGAAAGATTCTTCTTCTAGTAGTAACAATAATCATGCTAAATCTAATATTGTTGCTTCTAGTAGTTCTCTTGATTCCACTAATGATTCTCTTAGCCAAGTTACACTTGAGCAAGAAAATAGCTTATTGAAGGGAATTATAGATAAAGGTGTCTACAAGAGCCTTGTCGGGAGTAAGCAATTTGAGGAAATTGTACGCAAGCAAGGAAGGCACCGGAAGAATCAAGGTGTTGGTTTTGAGCGAAAGATCAATGCTAATGGAGTTGAGTGGGAAGAAGATCAATACCCCAAGACGAAGTTTGTTCCTCAACAAGAGAAGTATGATCCTACTTCTTTCCAAGAGACACAAGCTCAAGATGACCTTCCACCACAAGACCACAAGCAAAAAGGCAAGGATAAGCTTCAAGAGGAGATTGATGCATTTGAAGAAGCTCCCAGAGCCTTGGTCAAGTGGATTCCCAAGACTACATCAAGTTCTACTTCATCAAGTACGACTACAACTCCAAGGATTACCATCAAGATGATGTGGATCCTGAATAAGAAGGACTAGAGAGTTCTTGAGGGTGACTCCACCAACAAACTTCACTCATATCATTTTGGCGATAACAAGTGCAAACAACCGTCATATCATGCACTAGTTCAAGGAGTTACAAACCCTCTTGTTGGTAATACAAGGGACAAGGTAACCTAATGCTTTCATGGACATCATCTTGTGTGTAAATCACTCTATGTCTATGTATATCCTTGTTTGTTCCTTGTGGGACTAACCCGTGTAGGTATTGAAAGTGTAACTCACTCAAATGGATTGCTCCAGATGATGTACAACAACATTGAGCATCCACATCTTCAACACCTACATGAAGTTGTCATCGACAAAACCCAAGGTTAGTTCATCCCTCTTAGGGGGGATCTCACATCTAGGGGGAGCTTTACTCTACGAATTGAGCTAAAGCAACTCTAATGGTGTGAACACAACAATGCTTTATGAAAAAGTGGCAACCCCACTTGTGCTTAAACGATGAGTATGACCTATGATCAAATGCTCTTATTTGAGTCCTAAGTCAATATACTCATATATAGATGACCTAGTCATCGCCAATTGCTTGATAGATGCTAGAATTGGTTGTGCATGCTTTGTCACATATTTTATTTGCCATTTTATTGTGTGAGCATGCTGTTTGCATATTTTACGCATTCGAGGACATCCACTTGTAGTTTTGTTTGTTTGACTCTTTCTTTTTATGCCAAGTGGATGGACAAGAATGACTGAGAACCTCCTCTAGCTATATATGCTTTTCTCGTCTCAAACTCTATTCATGCTACAACACAAAGTTTGATCAAGTCAGATTTGAACCACTCTGTGTGAGGAGCACTCGGAGTCCCCGATTCATCATAGACTTAAACTTCCAAAACCTCTTTGTGCATTTCGGTCTGACCGGGTCATCCACTTTGGTCTGACCGAGTTCACTAAGTTGATCTAGGTTTTCATCTCGGTGCAACCGATTTGAACACTTCGGTCACACCGAGTTGCAGCAACCGCTTGTGATTATGCAATCTCGGTGCCACCGAGTTGTTCCACTCGGTCACACCGACAGGGTCGGGATATAAATACCCACGGGTGAGATTTTGGAAAATTCTTCAAAACTCCTCATCCCGCGCGTGTCCTGCTCTGCCTCCTTGGGTCTCTAGATCGCCTCCTCGCTGCTAGGGACCTCCCGCCACTGGATCATGCCATCGTCGACGGATTCTGCTCTGTCGTCGCCGCCGTAGCGAACACCTGCCATTCTAGGGTATGTGTTCGACCCCTTGTGCTGTCTATTTACCTCTGATTCCTAGCACAAGGACAATGCCATGATTCTTGCCATGAATGAAATCAATCTACCAGTTAAATCTTCCTTAGGCCTAGTTTGATTCGAAAATTTTAGGGTTAGCTCTCCGCAGAACTCATCTCGGACCGACCGAATCGTAGAAATCGGTCTCACCGATTTGGCTTAGGCCATTGCACATGCGATTTTCAGTCTGACCAAAAATTGCAAATCGGTGTGACAGAGATCACTTCTTTGTGAAACCCTAGCAATCTCGGTGCCACAGAACTGTGACTCGGTCTGACTGAGTTCACTAGTTTAGGTTCCAAAAGTTGCTTCAGTATCACCAAGTTTGTCAATTCGGTAGCTCCGAGATCATTTTTGTAGAGAACTAAAACTAGGATTTTTGACTCATCTATTTTGCAAAACCTCTGTACCTTGTGATGCTCAACCACTCTACCTCATCTAAATCTATTCACGGGGTCTGCTGATAGTTTTCCTACAAGATGTCTGACCAAAGTGATAGCCAGAACAAGTCTGAAGAGCAAGTGCATCTGAGTGAGGGCACTAGTACCTCCAGCAGTTATGATGAGGGCAGCAGGAGCACACCTAGTAACTTGCCCAAGGCATGTACTAGAGCAAGGAAGAAGAGAACCTCAGATTCAGAGGATGAGGATTATGTTGCAGCTGAGGATGAGGCCACTTCAAAGAAGAAGGTGATGAAGAAGGAATATGGCACTGCTGCATCTACAAAGCCTGGCATGAACAGGAAGGCACCAGTAAGGAGAGTTCCAATGTCTAAATCCAGAGGCTCCACTCAAGAAACTTTGGAATCTGAACTCAAAGAGATTGTTGTAGCTGAGAAGAAGAGCAAGGAGAGGATCAAGGATTATTGGCAAGCCCTCTATGATGAGAGAGTTTGAAGAAGAAGAAGAAGAAGAAGAAGAAGAAGAAGAAGAAGAAGAAGAAGAAGAAGAAGAAGAAGAAGAAGAAGAAGAAGAAGAAGAAGAAGAAGAAGAAGAAGAAGAAGAAGAGGATGTTGCTCCAACACCTAAGGCACAGAAGCTAATGGGAGATGCAATCAGACCAGGGACTGCTCCTAAGCCAAAACCTGCTCCCAAAGCTGCTGCTCCAGCCACCAAGTCTGCACCCAAGAGGAGTACAATAAACATACCCGCTGAAGAGAAGAACAAGGCCCCAGTGCCTGAAGCTGCAGAAGAAAAAGAAGCTGAATCCCAAGTGCTGAGGAAGCTCAAACCAAAGATCCCAGACCACAATGACACACATCCAGTGGCAGAGGACATGAAAATCAGGAAGGATGCAGGACTGAGACTCTGGAGACAGCCTGACCTCTATGCTGTTAGAAGGAGAACAACTGTAGATTACAGATTCCACACAAAAGAACAACAAGATTTCTATGAGACTGTTTTGCTTGACAAGAAGCCAATTGTCTGTGACATGAGATGGGTTGACTAGAAATACATCAGAAACAATGCAAATCACTTCCCAGGTGTATTTGATAGCTTCAAGGACTGTGGAGTTGACAAGTTTGTTGGCCAGAAGCTCACTAAGTGGAATGATGAGCTGATCATGCAATTCTACTCCACTGCTCACTTCTATCCAGATGGTAGGATTGTATGGATGTCAGAGGGTACAAGGTACAAATCCACTGTTGATGGATGGGCCAAATTTATAAATGCCCTAGCAGCTCATGAGGATGACTTTGATGTCTATTCCAAGAAGAAGAAATACCATAACTCTATGGCAAGTATGTACAAGGAAATTCCAGATGTAGACCTAGAAACTCACAAATTTGGATCAGTGAAGCACTTGTTGTCAGGATTGCCTACAATCAACACCATCCTGAGGCATACTCTTTTGCCCAAGTCTGGAGATCACAGGATGATAAGAGGACATTCCATCAACTTGCTGCACATATTTGATATTCCTCAGAAGTTCAAAGTGATGAGCCTCATTGTAGAAACAATCAAGAGGATTGCTGCAGATCAGAAAAGTTCTTGTGGGTATGCTCCACAGATTTAGATGCTCATGAACCCCAGGATGGGCACAGGCACTTATTTGTTGGACAAGGAGCACTTACCCCTCAGGCCAAATTTTGAAGACAACACTATGGTCATGGATGAGAATGATCCTTCATCAGTGCAAGCACATGAGAAGAGAGAGAGAAGGCAAGGGCAGACAAGGCTGCAAAGATGCCAAGTGCTGAAGATGCATCTCAGGTGTTCTTAAAGAGCAGACAGGATCAACTTGGATTTCTGATCCAATCCACCTTGAGGATTGAGAAGGGCTTGGCCACCCTAACTCAAAATCAGGAGAGTTTGGAAAGAATCATTGAGCAGAAATTCTATGATCTTGATGTCAAAGTAACTAAGATCCAGTCAGTAGTTGAGCAACTCCAAGAGGAAGTAGAGGAGAAGAGAGGCAAGGCTACTGCAAATGCTTTCACAAGAGTGCCAAGAGGTCAGAGGTCTGATGCAGTGCTAGTGCCAGATACTAGAGCCACCACATCTACACCAGCAGCCACAGCTTCAGTACCACCTCCAGCACCCACTCCAACAACTCTAGCTACATCAACAGAAGCCTTCGTCCTTGGAGTCATCTCTACACCACCTCATGGAGACCAAGCTTGAGAGAGACGCATAGCACTATGCATATTTGAACTTTTTGGTAACTTGTTGCCAAAGGGGGAGAAATATATATAGATCATAGCCTTTGAGAGAGAGAGAGAGTGTTGCTTTTTGGTCTCTGTTGAACTTTATTTGGTTGAACTTTATTGTATCACTACTTGCTACATTATGTCTTTTGTGAGATACTTGGATGATCATGTGGTTGATCATATGCTACTTTAATGTGTGCTTGAATGATATCATCTCTTATTTCCATATATGATCATTCACTTTGCTTGGTGATGAGTGCATGTTTTTATTGTTATCATTTTGAGCGCTCCACCAAGATGTATTAGACATGGAAGAGTGACCCATGATCCTAACAAATTGAGTCCAAAGCAAATTTTACATAATGCACAAATTTAGGGGGAGCTCTTACTTATCACATACTTCTCAAAGAAATAATGTATTTCAATCTTATCATCATTTGTCGAAGCTTTGATCTATATGTTGTCATCAATTACCAAAAAGGGGGAGATTAAAAGTGCAACTACCCCTGGGTGGTTTTGGTAATGATTAACAACATATAGCTCATTGAACTAATGCTATTTCAAGATAAATATTTCCGAAAAGTTCAATGATTGGCATGGCATGGATTAGGAATGTGGACCCCTCAAAATGCTAAGGACAAAGGATTGGCTCAAGCTTCAAAGTTCAAGACTCTACATTTTACTTTTAGTGATCCAAGATCACATTGAGTCCATAGGAAAGACAATGCTATTAAAAGGGGATGAGGTGTTGCTTAATGGCTTGCTTGCTCTCATGATGCTTAGTGATATGCTCCAAAGCCCTCAACCACTTTCTCATGTCCACATATGTCCCAAACCAAAATTCAAACTCGGCCCCACCAATTTGATCCATCCGGCACCACCAAGTTCATTTGACATAGCCACTGCCAGAAACCCTAGTCACTTCGGTCCAACCGATAGGGATCTCGGTCTCACCAAGATGGGATTGCAAACTCTCTGTTTCCCTTCGTAACGTTTCGGTCCAACCGAGATGAGCGATCGGTCCCACCAAGTTCGCAATGTAAACTCTTTGTTTCCCTTTCGTAACGTTTCGGTCCAACCGAGATGAGCGAATCGGTCCCACCGAGTTTGCCTGACCAACTCTCTGGTTAGCTTATTACCAAAGTCGGTCCCACCGAGTTTGTGTAATTGGTCAAACCGAGATTACGTTATTCCCTAACCCTAATGATATCGGTCCCACCGAGTTGACATGTCGGTCCCATCGAAATTCCTAACAGTCACATAATATACTGAATCGGTTTGGCCGAGTTTTATGATTCGGTCCCACCGGGTTTGGTATATAGTGTGCAACGGTTAGATTTTGTGTGGGGGCTATATATACCCCTCCACCCTCTCCTCATTCATGAGGGAAGCCATCAGAACGTGCCTAAACTTCCACTACTCATTTTCTGAGAGAGAACCACCTACTAATGTATTGAGACCAAGATATTCCAATCCAACCATCTGAATCTTGATCTCTAGCCTTCCCCAAGTTGCTTTCCACTCAAATCTTCTTTGCACCAAATCCAATCCTATGAGAGAGAGTTGAGTGTTGGGGAGACTATCATTTGAAGCACAAGAGCAAGGAGTTCATCATCAACACACCATCTATTACCTTTTGGAGAGTGGTGTCTCCTAGATTGGTTAGGTGTCACTTGGGAGCCTCCGACAAGATTGTGGAGTTGAACCAAGGAGTTTGTAAGGGCAAGGAGATCGCCTACTTCGTGAAGATCTACCCTAGTGAGGCAAGTCCTTCGTGGGCGATGGCCATGGTGGGATAGACAAGATTGCTTCTTCGTGGACCCTTCATGGGTGGAGCCCTCCGTGGACTTGCACATCTGTTACCCTTCGTGGGTTGAAGTCTCCATCAACGTGGATGTACGATAGCACCACCTATCGGAACCACGACAAAAACATCTGTGTCTCCAATTACGTTTGCATACTCCAATCTCATCCCTTTACTTTCTTGCAAGTTGCATGCTTTACTTTCCGTTGCTCATATACTCATTGCATGCTTGCTTGAGTTGTATTGTGATTGCTTGACTTGTGCTAAGTTGCTAAAATCTGCCAAGAACTAAAATTGGGAAAAGGCTAGATTTTTATTTGGTCAAGTAGCCTAATCACCCCCCCATCTAGACATACTTTCGATCCTACACATAGCCGCAAGGTTCATGCCCGAAGCCTCGAGGAAGGCAACCTTGTTATTCATCGGGTTCAACCCGCCAAGAATTCAAACAAGTTGACGCTGAGGTGGGAAGTCCCTTATCGGGTAATGCGAGTCACCAGGCCCGGCGTAGTCCGCCTGGAGACCGAATATGGCATTTTGGTGAGCAACTCCTGGAATATTGAACATCTTCGCAAGTTTTACCCATAAAGCGCTGTTGCCGGGAGCCCCGGCAACCCCCTTTTGTACTAGCCTTGCCGGCAAGGCATGAAACCCTATGTACATAGCCAGGCGCAGACCCTGTGCGCAGTCAAGTAGCTTTTAATATGTATAGTTTCTTGCTAGTTTTCATGTTTATATATATATATATATTCATGCATGCTTGTCCGGGATATTGTGCTACCCTTGATTCCAGCAGGTGCAGGTGGATCACCAGGGTTTTGTACCCCTGTCCGCTTTTCCCCTTCAGCCACGGTGGTGACACTCCGGCAAGAGGTTGAGAAGACTGCCCGGCACAGCGATCCCCAGCAAAACAAACAGATAGAGTTCACCTCTTGTCCATCTATGTTCTTACTTGAGACTTGTGCATTAGAAAACCTCGCCACTCTTCTGAACCTAGGTGCTCTCATCCCTGACCCGAACGATGCTTCAGTCAGAATGGTCGCTGTAGCCTTTGCTAAAAAGAGATTGGTCGGGGGCTGGACCCTTTGTGTGTAACCCAGCAGATGTGATTCTACGGCAGGCACAGAGGGTGCTGGCAAGATAGCTTGCTGGGAAAACTCATTCATTTTTATTAAAGAGGCGTTTTGCCTATGCATGGACATACACATGCATGGATTCCCGACAAAGCCCGTCCTTTTCATTAACATGTTGATACAAGTACAAATGTTGCAGGACATAAGCATGGGCTCGAGAGATTATCTAAAATTAAGATTTGGCAAGTGCCTACAAGTTGGAAAAAAGATAAATGCCCAATAATCCCCGTTCTTGCCCTTTTCCTCCCCAGGCACGGCAGGCGAAGAAAGGTGATGGGCATGGGGAACATGGCGATGGAGAGCTTGACGGGGTAGCCCGTCGACCACCGACGCCAGAGCCAGTAGGACGAAGCCCCCGGCAAGGCGTGTTGCCAGGGGAGGAGGCGGAGCAGATGATGGTGCGGCCACTGATGGTCAGCTAGAGTCGGAGTCAGCATCCTCCCGCCCGCTACCGTCGTTGTTGCTGGCGCTGTCCTCCTTGTCACTGTTGCTTAAGGAGGAGCTTTCGTCATTGGTGGAACTCTCCATGCAGCACCCTAAGCGAATTCCTGAGCTCCCAAAGGCCTTGACGAAGAGCAGGCCGCTCTCCATTAACTTGAACTAGAGAACGTGCCCCTTCGATAGGCTATGGGCGCGTGCAAAGGTTTTCCACCCACGGTGAAGGTACATGACATGAGAAGCGGGAAAGTCAATGTCGGCCCACACGCCGCCGTTCCCGCAGCCCCTCATGTGAAGCCTCAAGGCCCGCGGCAGGTCCTGCTCCATCACCATGGCAAACGGGGTCAGGAGCCGAAGATGACTGCACACAGGCTTGTACAACATGATGAAAAATTCATGGGGCCGGTCTCTAACGTGGCCCTCCATCGGAAGAGGGGCCGCCGGCAGAGGCACGGCTGGTGCGCCGCCCCGTCCTCCTCTTCCTCGAGCACCATGGAGACCTCAACCTCGCCCCCTCCCTCTTCCTCTCGTGGCAGGCTCCATCACCGCAGGATCCTGAGGAGGGGGATGCATTGTCGAGAAGAAGCCCTCATCGCCACCACCAAAGCACCAGTGCGCCCTCTCGCCATGACGAACGAGAGAAGATTACCAAGCAAGAAGGAAAAGAAGGAGGTGAATGTAGGAAGGCACCGTCCCTCTCCCCTTTTATAGAAGGGCAGGGCTGGGGCCTGGCCTCCCAGCCCAGGGGCGGCCGCCCCACTCGACCAATACAGCCTCCTAGGGTGCAGGGAATCAGCACTGACCCGCTGCCCCAATCAGCGACGCCTGGTTCCCTACCTCGGTGTTAATGCCCATGCCCTCCGCATCCGCCGCCTGCTCTTCCCAACGCATGGAGGACACATGGCGAGCAAGCCAGAAGCATGAAGACAAGTTGGGCGACCGTTTTTCATCCCGTGATCATGGGGTGCGGCGCCATGCAGGCCACGACCCGAACCCATTGGGTAAATGAGCAGCGTCCCTGTGGATTCCTCTTTATGGGGAAGCCATGGGCCGCCTATTTGCCATTTACTGTAGGGTAACACATGCGTGCCATGCCCATCCCATGCACGACCCCCACGTCACGCACTCAACGCGGGCCGTGGGGAAGCGCAGCTGACAGAAAGATCATGGTGATCCATCTCTGCCACGCCCGCCCGCGCACTGCTTTGGGCCTGGCCCAACTACGCCTTGCGCTTATGTGTGGCCCAGGCCCGGGGGCTCCTGTCGGTGTACAAATGTATGGGCACTTATCTACCCTTACTTGTGCACAGGTAGTCGCAGCCACACCTGCGGCAGGGCTTGGCGAGGCAGAGGAGGATAGAGAACAAGGCTACCAAGACAGCATTCAAGACAGCAAGCAGGAAGCATAAGACTAGCCGGGCCTCCCCCGGCAACACCTTTTCCGGAGCGGCCTGCATGGCCCCGGCAAGCTCCTTGTCGGGGCAGCCTATGAAGCAACCAACAAGGCCATCACCCTTGGGGCTGAGGGCTCTGACACCATCAACAGCGTCGAGGCCAGGGCTCGAGGGGCGCGTGTGGAGTGGCATCCAGATCTTTGTGAAGATTGATGGACTGCGGTCCACATGAAGAACTAGAAGACATAGGCCCCCGGCAAGGCGCTTGCCAGGGACGATTATGAAACCCCCGTAGGGGCTTGCCGGGGATGACTATGAGGCCCTCAGCAAGCCTTGTCGGGGACAATTGCGGGGCCACAACCAGGCCCGCACCCAACAAGTTCCTCGCCAGCTCACCACCATTCCAACTAAGCAAGCACTTGCAAGGTGGCATGCAGATCTTTGTGGAGGCTCTACCATTGCTCCAACACAGCAACTAGCCAGCCAGCGTGGCGTTGCATGCCTCGTCAGCCTTGACGCATGTCAAGGCAAGGAGAGGCGGCGACGGACAAGATGGATTCTATTGCCATCCCCGATAAAGTAGGAGGGCATGTAGGCTCCGCATTAAATGCATATGTCCTATGGTACCGAGCGGTAAGCTCGACCACTGTAGATATTTACAGCTCCTATGTGCTAATGTGGCCATCCCTTGGACATATAAAAGGAGGCATGTGGCATACTGGAGGAGGATTCAGACTTTTGGACCACGCATGCACTGCAGCTAGTTCAAAATCTCAAGAACACATATATACATACAAGCAGGACTAGGGTTTTATGCACCAGTGCGGCCCAAACCTGGGTAAAAATCCCCTCGCGCTGATCCGCTAGACCTGCTCTTCGTGCAGCTCCTCACCCCCACTGAACATAGAAGGGATCGCCCCTGATCCCATAGGTGTTCGTTTTCCCCGACAAAATGAATAACCGTCTCACATCAAACAAGATCCAGATATAATGTTCATGTTCAACGCTGGCACCAAATAACAATTATTCATGTCTAAAACTAATCCGGAAGGTAGATGTAGAGGTAGCGTGCCAACGGCGATCACATCGACCTTGGAACCATTTCCTACGCGCATCGTCACCTCGTCCTTAGCCAATCTTCATTTAATCCTTAGCCCCTGTTTCGAGTTGCAAATATGAGCAAAAGAACCAGTATCAAATACCCAGGCGCTACTATGAGCATCAGTAAGGTACACATCAATAACATGTATATCAAATATACCTTTCACTTTGCCATCCTTCTTAACCGCCAAATACTTGGGGCAGTTCCGCTTCCAGTCACCAGTCCCTTTGCAGTAGAAGCACTTAGTTTTAGGCTTAGGTCCATACTTGGGCTTCTTCCCGGGAGTAGCAACTTGCTTTCTATTCTTCTTGAAGTTCCCCTTCTTCCCTTTGGCCTTTTCTTGAAATTAATGGTCTTGATGACCATCAACACTTGATGCTCCTTCTTGATTTCTACCTCTGCAGCCTTTAGCATTGCGAAGAGCTCGGGAATCGTTTTCGTCATCCCTTGCATATTATAGTTCATCACGAAGCCTTTATAGCTTGGTGGCAGTGATTGAAGAACTCTGTCAATGACACTATCATCAGGAAGATTAACTCCCAGTTGAGTCAAGTGGTCATGGTATCCAGACATTCTGAGTATGTGTTCACTGACAGGACTATTCTCCTCCATTTTGCAGTTATAGAACTTGTTGGAGAGTCCATATCTCTCAACTCAGGCATTTGCTTCAAATATTAAATTCAACTCTTGGAACATCTCATATGCTCCATGACGTTCAAAATGTCTTTGAAGTCTCGATTCTAAGCCGTAAAGCATGGCACACTGAACTATCGATTAGTCATTAGCTTTGCTGTGCCAGACGTTCATAACGTCCGCAGTTGCTCTTGCAGCAGGCCTTGCACCTAGTGGTGCTTCCAGGACGTAATTCTTCTATGCAACAATGAGGATAATCCTCAAGTTATGGACCCAGTCCATGTAATTGCTACCATCATCTTTCAACTTAGCTTTCTCTAGGAACGCATTAAAATTCAAGGGAACGGTAGCACGGGCCATTGATCTACAACAACATAGATATGCAAAAAAAAACTATCAGGACTAAGTTCATGATAAATTAAAGTTCAATTAATCATATTACTTAAGAACTCCCACTTAGATAGACATCCCTCTAGTCATCTAAATGATCACGTGATCCAAATCAACTAAACCATGTCCGATCATCATGTGAGATGGAGTAGTTTTCAATGGTGAACATCACTATGTTGATCATATCTACTATATGATTCACGTTCGACCTTTCGGTCTCAGTGTTCTGAGGCCATATCTTCATATGCTAGGCTCGTAAAGTTTAACCCGAGTATTCTACACGTGCAAAACTGGCTTGCACCCGTTGTATGTGAACGTAGAGCTTATCACACCCGATCATCATGTGGTGTCTCGGCACGACGAACTGTAGCAACGGTGCATACTCAGGGAGAACACTTATACCTTGAAATTTAGTAAGGGATCATCTTATAATGCTACCGCCGTACTAAGCAAAATAAGATGCATAAAAGATAAACATCATATGCAATCAAAATATGTGACATGATATGGCCATCGTCATCTTGTGCTCATGATCTCCATCACCGAAGCATCGTCATGATCTCCATCGTCACCGGCTTGACACCTTGATCTCCATCGTAGCATCGTTGTCGTCTCGCCAACCATTGCTACTACGACTATCGCTACCGCTAAGTGATAAAGTAAAGAAATTAGATGGCGATTGCATTTCATACAATAAAGCGACAACCATATGGCTCCTGTGAGTTGTCGATAACTCTGTTACAAAACATGATCATCTCATACAACAATTTATATCTCATCATGTCTTGACCATATCACATCACAACAAGCCCTACAAAAACAAGTAAGACGTCCTCTACTTTGTTGTTGCAAGTTTTACGTGGCTGCTACGGGCTTCTAGCAAGAATTGTTCTTACCTATGCATCAAATCCACAATGATTTTTCCTCAAGTGTGATGTTTTAACCTTCAACAAGGCCCGGCCGTAGTCAAACTCGATTCAAGTAAAGTTGGAGAAACAGACACCCGCCAGCCACCTGTGTGTGAAGCACATCGGTAGAACCAGTCTCATGAACATGGCCATGTAATGTCGGTCTGGGACGCTTCATCCAACAATACCGCCGAATCAAAGTAAGACGTTGGTGGTAAGCAGTATGACTATTATCGCCCACAACTCTTTGTGTTCTACTCGTGCATATATCATCTACGCATAGACCTGGCTCGGATGCCACTGTTGGGGAACATAGTAATTCAAAAAAAATCCTACAAAAATGGAAGATCTATCTAGGAGATGCATAGCAACAAGAGGGGAGAGTATGTCCACATACCCACGTAGACCGAAAGCGGAAGCGTTTAGTAACGCGGTTGATGTAGTCGAACATCTTCATGATCCAACCGATCCAAGTACCGAACGTATGGCACCTCCGCGTTCAGCACATGTTCAGCTCGATGATGTCCCTCATGCTCTTGATCCAGTTGAGGACGAGGGAGAGTTCCGCCAGCACGATGGCATGGCGACGGTGATGATGAAGTTACCGGCATAGGGCTTCGCCTGAGCACTACGACGATATGACCGAGGTGTTAAACTGTGGAGGGGGGCACCGCACACGGCTAATATATTGTTTGTTGTGCTTTGGGGTGCCCCCTGCCCCTGTATATAAATTAGGGAGGGAGGAGGCCAGCGTACAGGAGGGGCGCGCCAAGGGGGGAGTCCTACTTGGACTCCTGGTCCAAGTAGGATTCGGCCCCCCACCATTCCTGTTTTTCTCCCGGAGCAAAAGGAAGGAGGGGAGAAGGAGAAGAAAGGAGGGGTCGCGCCCCCACCCCTTGTCCAATTAGGTTTGGGCAGGGGTGAGGCGCGCGCCACCTTGTGGACCTTCTTCCCTCTCTCCACCAAATCCCACTAAGGCCCATTAACTTCCCAGGGGATTCCCGTAACCTTCCGGTACTCTGGAAAATACCCTCACTCCAGAACCAATCCGGTGTCTGAATATAACCTTCCAATATATCAGTTACGTCTCGACCATTTCAAGACTCCTCGTCATGTCCGTGATCTCATCCGGGACTCTGAACAAACTTCGGTCATCAAATCACATAACTCATAATACAAATCGTCGTCGAACGTTAAGCGTGCGGACCCTATGGGTTAGAGAACTATGTAGACATGATCGAGACACATCTCCGATCAATAACCAATAGTGGAACCTGGATGCTCATATTGGTTCCTACATATTTTATGAAGATCTTTATCGGTCAAACCGCATCAACAACATATGTTGTTCCCTTTGTCATCGGTATGTTACTTGCCCGAGATTCGATCGTCGGTATCTCAATACCTAGTTCAATCTCGTTACCGACAAGTCTCTTTACTCGTTATGTAATACATCATCTCGTAACTAACTCATTAGTCACATTGCTTGCAAGGCTTATAGTGATGTGCATTACCGAGAGGGCCCAGAGATACCTCTCTGACAATCAGAGTGACAAATCCTAATCTCGAAATACACCAACCCAAAAAGTACCTATAGAGACACCTGTAGAGCACCTTTATAATCACCCAGTTATGTTGTGACGTTTGGTAGCACACAAAGTGTTCCTCCGGTAAACGGGAGTTGCATAATCTCATAGTCTGAGGAACATGTATAACTCATGAAGAAAGCAATAGCAATGAAACTATAACGATCATAATGCTAAGCTAACGGATGGGTCTTGTCCATCACATCATTCTCCTAATGATGTGATCCCGTTCATCAAATAACAACACATTTCTATGGTTAGGAAACATAACCATCTTTGATTAACGAGCTAGTCAAGTAGAGGCATACTAGGGACACTATGTATTGTCTATGTATTCACACATGTATTCACACATGTACTAAGTTTCCGGTTAATACAATTATAGAATGAATAATAAACATTTATCATGATATAAGGAAATATAAATAACAATTTTATTATTGCCTCTAGGGCATATTTCCTTCAGTAGTGGCATCACATAGGGAAGAGTATAAGTAGAAAATTTTCTTGGAGACTGGCAAACATAGCATTGGTCAATGATGCAATTCATGATAGAACTAATAAGGGAAGAGAAGATTCACATGCAAATATACTATCTTGAACATCTTTTGTGATTGTGAGCCCCCATCAAAATATTATATGCCAAAATTGTTGACGTTGGACAAGGAAGACAACGTAATGATTTATGTTTGTTCATATTCACATAGAAGTTATATTGTCATAGATCCTTCAACAGGTGGTGCTTGCCCCCCATCTTTGCTAGCCAAAAATTCCACACTAAGTAGAGATACTACTTGTGCATCCAAAAACCCTTAAACCCAAATCTTATTTTGAAGAGTCCACCATACCTACCTAAGGATTGAGTAAGATCTTTCAAGTAAGTTGTCATTGGTGCAATAAGGCAATGAAAATTGCTTCTAATAGTGTTAGATCATTTAGTGTAAGAGAAAATTGAGTGTTGTACGAACTTGTGATGGAAAATAATAAAAGCGACACACCGCATAATAAAGGTTGCTATCATAAGGGGCAATATAACATGACGTTCTTTTGCACTAAGGGATTGAGCATACAAACAAAAAGCGCATGGCAACCTCTGCTTCCCTCTGTGGAGGGCCTGTATTTTACTTTTATGTATTTACTTTTATGCAAGAGTCAAAGTTCTTCTCTCTATTCCTTTTTATTTTCTCTTTTGGCAAGCATCATGTGGTGAGGAAAGATCTAGGCACATATATCCAGTTGGATATGGGTAGCATGAGTTATTTTATTGACATCATCCTTGAGGTGAGTATGTTGGGAGGCAAAACTATAGGCACCTATCTTTCTATGTACCCGGTTGAAACATTTTGCACATGTGTATGTGGTGAGTGTTAGCAATCATATAAGACTATATGATGGTTGTGTATGTGCACTTGCCAAAACGGCTCCGATACGTACCCCTTCCTGAAGAGATGATGAATTGTAGTTGCAAAGTTGACTGAGAACATAATTTGTTGATTTTCCATAGATCTTATGCTTTATACTTCGATGTTGTGATGAATTGTTACTTGTTCATGAGAAGTCTATGATAAAGTTTTATGTTAAAGTTTGTTGATGTTATAATAATATACATGATGCTTCTATGTCCATATTTTGTTTTTATCGATGCCTCTCTCTCTAAGCATGTGGACATGTTTTTTGATTTCGGTTTTCGCTTGAGGACAAGCAGGTCTAAGCTTGGGGCAGTTGATACGTCCATTTTGCATCATGTTTTCCTATTGTTATTTATGATGTTTTTATGCATAATAATGCTTTTTGGAGTAATTATAATGTCTTTTCTCTCATAATATGCAAGGTTCACACAAAGAGGGAGACTACCGACGGCTGGAATTCTGGACCTGAAAAAGCTACGCCAGGCTACCTATTCTGTACAACTCCAAATGAGATGAAACTTCACGAGGAATTTTTATGGAATAAATAAGAATTATAGGAGCAAATAACTACTAGAGGGGGCCCACCAGGTGGGCACAACCCACCTGGGCACGCCAGGGAGCCCAGGCGCGCCCTGGTGGGTTGTGCCCTCCTCGGCCCACCTCCGGTGCCCATCTTCTGTTATATAAGTCATTTTGACCTAGAAAAAAAATAAGGAGATGACTTTGGGGATGAAGCGCCTTCGTCTCGAGGCGGAACTTCGGCAGGAGCACTTTTGCCCTCTGGCGGAGCGATTCCGTCCGGCGAACTTCCCTACCGGAGGAGGAAATCATCGTCATCGTCATCACTAACAACTCTCCCATCTTGGGGAGGGCAATATCCATCAACATCTTCAACAACACCATCTCCTCTCAAACCCTAGTTCATATCTTGTGTTCAATCTTTGTACCGGAACTATAGATTGGTACTTGTGGGTGACTAGAAGTGTTGATTACATCTTGTAGTTGATTACTATATGGTATATTTTGTGGAACATTATATGTTCAGATCCATTATGCTATTTAATACCCCTCTGATCTTGAGCATGATTACCATTTGTGACTAGTTACTTTTGTTCTTGAGGTCACGGGAGAAATCTTGTTGCAAATAATCATGTGAACTTGGTATGTGTTCGATATTTTAATAGTATGTATGTTGTGATTCCCTTAGTGGTGTCATGTGAACGTTGGCTACATGACACTTCACCATATTTGGGCCTAAGGGAATGCATTGTGGAGTAGTTATTAGATGATTGGTTGCGAGAGTTATAGAAGCTTAGATCCTAGTTTATGCGTTATTTCGTAAGGGGTTGATTTGGATCCAAAAGTTTAATGCTATGGTTAGATTTATTCTTAATACTTTTCTTATAGTTGCGGATGCTTGTGGGGGGTTAATCATAAGTAAGAGGTTTGTTCAAGTAAGAACAACACCTAAGCACCGGTCCACACACATATCGAATTATCAAAGTAGCAAACTCAAATCAAACCAACATGATGGAAGTGACTAGATGAAATTCCCGTGTACCCTCAAGAACACTTTGCTTATCATAAGAGACTGTTTTTGCATGTCCTTTGCCTAAAAAGGATCGGGCTACCTTGCTGCACTTTTGTTACCATTACCATTACTAGCTCGTTGCAAATTATCTTGCTATCGAACTACTTGTTACTTATAATTTCAGTGCTTGCAGACATTACCTTGCTGAAAACTGCTTGTTATTTCCTTCAGCTCCTCGTTGGGTTTGACACTCTTACTTATCAAAAGGACTATGATTGATCCCCTATAGTTGTGGGTTGATGTCTACTACACAACCTTCTTCTTGTAGACGTTGTTGGGCCTCCAAGTGCAGATGTTTGTAGGACGGTAGCAAATTTCCCTCAAGTGGATGACCTAAGGTTTATCAATTCGTGGGAGGCGTAGGATGAAGATGGTATCTCTCAAACAACCCTGCAACCAAATAACAAAGAGTCTCTTGCGTCCCCAACACACCCAATACAATGGTAAATTATATAGGTGCACTAGTTCGGCGAAGAGATGGTGATACAAGTGCAATATGGATGGTAGATATAGGTTTTTGTAATCTGAAAATATAAAAACAGCAAGGCAACTAATGATAAAAGTGAGCACAAACGGTATTACAATGCTTCGAAACAAGGCCTAGGTTTCATACTTTCACTAGTGCAAGTTCTCTCAACAATAATAACATAATTGGATCATATAGCTATCCTTCAACATGCAACAAAGAGTCACTCCAAAGTCACTAATGGCGGAGAACAAATGAAGAGATCATTGAGGGTACCTAACCACCTCAAAGTTATTCTTTCCCATCAATCTGTTGGGCTATTCCTATAAGTGTCACGAACAGCCCTAGAGTTCGTAGTAAAATAACACCTTAAGACACACATCAACCAACACCCTAATGTCACCTAGATACTCCAATTCACCACAAGTATCCGCGGGTATGATTATACGATATGCATCACACAATCTCATATTCATCTATTCAAACCAACACAAAGAACTCATAGAGTGCCCCAAAGTTTCTACCGAAAAGTCAAGACGAAAACATGTGCCAACCCCTATGCATAGATTCCCAAGGTCACGAAACCCGCAAGTTGATCACCAAAATATACATCAAGTGAATCAATAGAATACCCCAATGTCACCACGGGTATCCCACACAAGACATACATCAAGTGTTCTCAAATCCATAAAGACTCAATCCAATAAGATAACTTCAAAGGAAAACTCAATCCATTACAAGAAAGTAGAGGGGGTTAACATCATAAGATCCAACTATAATAGTAAAGCTCGCGATACATCAAGATCGTGCCAAATCAAGAACACAAGAGAGAGAGAGAGAGAGAGAGAGAGAGATCAAAAACATAGCTACTGGTACATACCCTCAGCCCCGAGGGTGAACTACTCCCTCCTTGTCATGGAGAGCGTCGGGATGATGAAGATGGCCAGCAGTGATGGACCCCCCCCCCCCGGGCAGGGTGCCGGAACAGGGTCTCGGTTGGTTTTAGGTGGCTATAGAGGCTTGCAGCGTCGGAACTCCCGATCTAGGTTTCTTTTCGAGGGTTTCTGTATTTATAGGAATTTTTGGTGTTGGTCTCACGTCAGGGGGGTCTTCGAGTCATCCACGAGGCTGGGGGCGCCCCAGGGGGGTAGGGTGTGCCCTCCACCCTCGTGGATGGCTCGGGACTCTTCTGGCCCAACTCTTTTACTTCGGGGGCTTCTTTTGGTCCATCAAAAATCCACAAAAATTGGCAGGTCAATTGGACTCCGTTTGGTATTCCTTTTCTGTAAAACTCAACAACAAGGAAAAAACTAAAATTGGCACTGGGCTCTAGGTTAATAGGTTAGTCCCAAAAATCATATAAAATAGCATATAATGCGTATAAAACATCCAACATGGATAGTATAATAGCATGGAGCAATCAAAAATTATAGATACGTTGGAGACATATCAAGCATCCCGAAGCATAATTCTTGCTCGTCCTCGAGTAGGTAAATGATAAAAACAGAATTTTTGATGTGGAATGCTACCTAACATATTTATCAATGTAGTCTTCTCTATTGTGGCAAGAATATTCAGATCCATAAGATTCAAAACAAAAGTTTAATATTGACATAACAATAATAATACTTCAAGCATACTAACAAAGCAATTTATGTCTTCTCAAAATAACATGGCCAAAGAAAGCAATCCCTACAAAATCATATAGTCTGGCTATGCTCTATCTTCATCACATGAAAATATTTAAATCATGCACAACCCCAGTTTCAGCCAATCAATTGTTTCATACTTTAGTATTTTCAAACTTTTTCAACTTTCACACAATACATGAGCGTGAGCCATGGACATAGCACTATAGGTGGAATAGAATGGTGGTTGTGGAGAAGACAAAAGGAGAAGATAGTCTCACGTCAACTAGGCGTATCAACGGGCTATGGAGATGCCCATCAATAGATTTTAATGTGAGTGAGTAGGGATTGCCATGCAACAGATGCACTAGAGCTATAAGTGTATGAAAGCTCAAAAAGAAACTAAGTGGGTGTGCATCCAACGCGCTTACTCACGAAGACCTAGGGAATTTTGAGGAAGCCCATCATTGGAATATACAAGCCAAGTTCTATAATAAAAAATTCCCACTAGTATATGAAAGTGACAACATAGGAGACTCTCTATCATGAAAATCATGGTGCTACTTTGAAGCACAAGTGTGGTAAAAGGATAGTAGCATTGCCCCTTCTCTCTTTCTCTCATTTTTTTTGTTTTTTTGGGCCTTCTCATTTTTTTTGCCTCTTTTTGTATTTATTTTTTATTTTTCATCCGGAGTCTCATCCCGACTTGTGGGGGAATCATAGTCTCCATCATCCTTTCCTCATTGGGACAATGCTCTAATAATGAAGATCATCACACTTTTATTTACTTACAACTCAAAATATGACTCTATATGAATGCCTCCGGCGGTGTACCAGGATGTGCAATGAGTCAAGAGTGACATGTATGAAAGAATTATGAATGGTGGCTTTGCCACAAATACGATGTCAACTACATAATCATGCCAAGCAATATGACAATGATGATGCGTGTCATAATAAATGAAACGGTGGAAAGTTGCATGGCAATATATCTCAGAATGGCTATGGAAATGCCATAATAGGTAGGTATGGTGGCTATTTTGAGGAAGGTATATGGCGGGTGTATGGTACCGGCGAAAGTTGCGCGGTACTAGAGAGGCTAGCAGTGGTGGAAGGGTGAGAGTGCGTATAGTCCATGGACTCAACATTAGTCATAAAGAACTCACATACTTATTGCAAAAATCTACAAGTCATCAAAACAAAGTACTACGCGCATGCTCCTAGGGGAAGGGTTGGTAGGAGTTAACCATCGCGTGATCCCAACCTCCACTCATAAGGAAGACAATCAATAAATAAATCATGCTCCAACTTCATCACATAACGGTTCACCATACGTGCATGCTACGGGAATCACTAACTTTAACACAAGTATCTCTCAAATTCACAATTACTCCACTAGCATGACTCTAATATCACCATCCTCGTATGTCAAAACAATCATAAAGAACCAAAATTCTCATAGTATTCAATGCACTTCATATGAAAGTTTTTATTATGTCCCTCTTGGATGCCCATCATATTAGGAGTAATTTTATAACCAAAGCAAATTACCATGCTGTTCTAAAAGACTCCCAAAATAATATAAGTGAAGCATGAGAGTTCATCTATTTCTTCGAAATAAAACCATCGTCGTGCTCTAAAAATATATAAGTGAAGCACTAGAGCAAATGACAAACTACTCCAAAAGATATGTGAAGATCAATGAGTAGTCGAATAATTATGCAACTATGTGAAGACTCTCTAACATTTAAGAATTTCAGATCTTAATTAATTTATTCAAACAGCAAGCAAAACAAAACAAAATAAAATGATGCTCCAAGCAAAACACATATCATGTGGTGAACAAAAATATAGCTCCAAGTAAAGTTACTGATGAACGAAGACGAAAGAGGGGATGCCATCCGGGGCATCCCCTAGCTTAGGCTCTTGGTTGTCCTTGAATATTACCTTGGGGTGCCTTGGGAATCCCCAAGCTTAGGCTCTTGCCACTCCCTATTCCCTAGTCCATCGAAACTTCACTCAAAACTTGAAAACTTCACAACACAAAACTTAACAGAAAACTCGTAGCTCCGTTAGTATAAGAAAATAAATCACAACTTAGGTAATGTTGTGAACTCATTATAAATTCATATTGGTTTAATATCTACTGTATTCTAACTTCTCTATGTTTCATACCCTCCGATACTACTCATAGATTCATCAAAATAAGCAAACAACACATAGAAAACAGAATCTGTCAAAAACAGAACCGTCTGTAGTAATCTATAACTCCCGAATACTTATGTAACTCCAAAAATTCTGAAAAAATTAGTTACACCTGATAAATTTGTTCACCAATCCATAGAAAAAAGAATCAGGTCAAAAGCACGTCTCAATAAGATTCTGGAAATTATTTACTGAGCGTAAAAGTTTCTGATTTTCAGCAGGATCAGCACAACTATCACCACAAGCTATCCTAAAGGCTTTACTTGGCACTTTATTGAAAAAAAAGCTATAAAACATGATTACTACAGTAGCATAATAATGTGAACATGTAAAAACTGTAAGGGTAAATATTGGGTTGTCTCCCAACAAGCACTTTTCTTTAATGCCTTTTTAGCTAGGCATGATGATTTCAATCATGCTCACATAAAAGATAAGAATTGAAACATAGCGGGAGCATCATGAAGAATATGACTAGCACATATAAGTCTAACCCACTTCCTATGAATAGGGATTTTGTGAGCAAACAACTTGTGGGAACAAGAATCAACTAGCATAGGAAGGCAAAACAAGCATAACTTTTCAACACATAGAGAGGAAACTTGATATTATTGCAATTCCTACAAGCATATATTCCTCCCTCATAATAATTTTCAGTAGCATCATGAATGAATTGAAAAATATAAATATCACATAAAGCATTCTTTTCATGATGCATAAGAATAGAATTTTTATTACTCTCCACATAAGCAAAAATTTTCTCATGAATAGTAGTGGGAGCAAACTCAACAAAATAATTATCATGTGAGGCATAGTCCAAATGAAAATTAAAATCAAGATGACAAGTTTCATGGTTATCATTATTCTTTATAGCATACATGTCATCACAATAATCATCATAGATAGCAACTTTGTTCTCATAATCAATTGGAACCTTGTCGGTGTACTAGAGTAGGGGTACCCTTAGTACCCCGAACTTGTGCACGGGCAGCTGCAGCGCCCCGCGGCAAGGGCTTGCCGGGTGACCGCCAAGATACTCCGTGGCTCCTTTGGAGCCACTTAAGAACAAAGTACTCAAGTAAAGAAGACAAGGCCCCGGCAAGAGGAGCTTGCCAGGAAGGCCAACCGAGGCATCTCAAGGAACTTGTCATGACGCGCCACGCGTCCCGGCAAGGCCCGGTGAGCAACAAGCTTCCGGGCGCGACAAGACCACGACCGCGGCAAGACGCTTGCCGCGGCAAGCGGCCACTCTGTGCCCACGCTCCAGCGCATCCACCAACGTGTCACCCTGGGGGCCTTTCCAGGAACGCGTGGCGGAAGGCTGTGCAGCCAGCGGTAAGCGGTGGCATGCGATGCTGACAAGATCGCCATCATGGCAGGCGGTGGCGCCCCTGACGGTCCTTTTCTACACTGTTTGGGCGACACAGACGGGCATTTAATGCCCTTGTCCCCTGCCGTCAGGGTTAGGTAGAGAGCACTATGCAGGTAGCTGTACCAACCGCAGCTCTTTTTTACATTCTTACCCTTCTCTGCGTTGCCACCTGTCGGTGACCCCTTGTGCATATAAAAGGAGGCCCATGCGCAACGTAGAGGGGGTTCGGAAGGTTCGGATCATTTGGAAGCAAGAAAAACACCTAGCTCTCTAGAGCAAGAACACAATACAATCAGACAAGCAGCAGTAGGAGTATTATCTCTCCGGAGAGCTCCGAAGCTGGGTAAACTGCTCGTGTGCTTCGCCTCGATCTGCTCTTCATGCGACCTCCGCCCCCCGCCGAACCGAAAGGGGCTCGGTCCGCCGGTCCCATAGGTGTTCGTGGATCAGTTTCCCCGACATCTTTGGCGCGCCAGGTAGGGGGCGTCGAGATTGTGCGAAACTGATCCGGCGTTCACACGAGCTAGATCTTCGTTTCCTTCATCGACATGCCACCGAAGAAGAAGGCTTCGGAGGCAGCTGCTCCGTCCGCATCGATCTCACTGCCACCGGAACAAACGGGTGGTAGGGTTGATGCTGGTGGAAGAACAGACATCGACGAGGAAGCTCACGGTGCCGCCAGGTCCAAGGACAAGGCTG
This sequence comes from Triticum dicoccoides, assembly GCF_002162155.2. NCBI lineage: Eukaryota > Viridiplantae > Streptophyta > Magnoliopsida > Poales > Poaceae > Triticum > Triticum dicoccoides. Next base: position 615,921,673 of record NC_041383.1, read on the forward strand.
CACAAACCTTGGTGTCTTCACATCCGCCGCGCCCCTCTCAGGAGGCGCAAGACCGACAGCGTCATGGTATTCGCAGTACCATACGCTTGTTGGACCAAGATCAAGCTGGTGGGTCTCGGGGCGCTCAAGACCAGCATGCACGCCAACATGCTGGCACGAGTGAGGCACGGTCGCCTGGACGGGATACTGCTCCTTCTAACATAGTTAGAAGTCCGAGCATGTCCCGCTCCTTGCACCGTTCGCCACTGCCACCCACCACTCCAGTAGAAGCTTTGGCGCGAGCTCAACTGCTCCTGGATTACCCTCCTGCAGAAGACAAGATCGACCAATGGAGGGCCACCATTCAGAGTCTCATCGGCTTCGCCAACGGTGACACTCCGCGGCAACCGAGCACATCGTTGCCGTGGCAGGGTTGCCAGGCGCGAGCCGACGGCGATAAAACTGGTGATGGAGCAACTACCATGCACTCTCCACCCCGAAGGCCAAGATCGCCGACTCGCCGGATCCACCTCGACAGCGAATCCACCGCATCATCAGATCCCCGAGCTCGTCGCGATCAACGCCAAGTTCTTCACGAACAACAGCAAGAAGACGCTCGTACTCGCATCGAGCGCCGAAGAGAAGTGTGACGTCAATCCGACAAGCGCGCTGGGCCCTCTGTTGACATGCATGCGCCAGGGGAACCAGGCGACTTGCCGTACGCGGTAGGTTGCCCTGCGTTCACTCGTGAGCTGCGGCAAGTCCAGTGGCCCAGCACGAAGAATTTCAAGCCAGATGTACCGGAGAAGTACGACAGCAAGTCGCATCCGTCAGAGTTCCTCAGCATCTACACCATTGCGGTACAAGCTGCTGGGGGGCGAGACGACAAGATCCTTGCCAACTACTTCTCGCTGGTGCTCAAGCCCAATGTCAGATCCTGGCTCATGCACTTGCCGGACAACTCCATATCCTCCTGGGCTGATTTGTGCCATCAGTTTGTCAGCGCCTTTACAGGCGGCCACAAGCCTCATGGTCAAGAAAGCGACCTTCATCTGCTCGCCCAGAAGGAAGGAGAGCCCTTGCGCAAGTACATCCAGAGATTCAACCGCGTACAGCATAACATCCCAGATGTCCACCCTGCCGCGGTGATCAGCGCGTTCCATCAGAACATGCGGAACCGCAGGATGCGGGAGGAGATGGCGATGTGCAAGATCAGAGACGTCAGTGAGCTATATGCCCTGGCCAACAAGTGTGCACGTGCTGAGGAAGGGAGGAGACTCCCCGGAGAGGACACAGGAGCAGGAGGATCTGACAGTGAGGATACTGCCCCGGCAAGGAAAAACTGGCGGCGGAATAACAGAAAGAAGAAAGGCAAAGAGATGCTAGTTGTCGAGCAGTCCGGCAACGAAGGTGGCGCCAAGAAAGCCAAAGCTGGTGGCTCCGGCAAGGAGATTGCCGCAGAGGCTGTGGCGGTCGCCGACAAGCAGGACGGCACCAACAAGCAGTACTGCAAGATCCACCACACCAAGGGCCATGACCTCCAGAGCTGCAAGAAAGTCGAGCAGCTTGTCGAGCAGCAGAAGGCTGAATACGAGCGGCGCGACAAGGAGAAGGCCCAGGAAGGTGCTGGAGGATCCGGCAAGAAACGTCCCGGCCGAGGAGGACGCCGCGGCAAGGCCAAGCAGCGGCAAGGAGACAGACCTCCCCGTGGCCGCGACAAGGATGAAGATGATGACGACGACGAAGACATCGATGATGACGAGACCGATGAGCAGGAGTTCCAGAAAGCCACAGAGGTCCTGTGCGTTGATGGCGGTGCTTCTCTGCATACTTCACACCGCCAGCTCAAACAATGGGTGCGGGAAGTCAATGCGGCAGAACCACCCGTCGAGTCACGCAGGCCTCTGAAATGGTCCAGCACGCCTATCATCTTTGATATTGAGGACCACCCTGATCGCATAACTGCGGTCGGGTGCTTGCCGATGTTGGTTTCACCAGCTATCCACAACCTCAAGGTCACAAAGATGCTAGTTGACGGCGGGACCGGCTTGAACCTGATCTCCTCCGCGGTGCTCCAGAAACTCCAGATCCCTGACAGCGAGCTCGAAGAGACCGGCACATTTCAAGGAATCAATCCGGGAAGGAGCAGGCCGAAGGGAAAGATCACATTGCCGGTGACATTTGGCAGTGAGCTGAACTTCAGGACTGAGAGGGTCACTTTCGACGTTGCTGACTTCCCATTGCCTTACAATGGGATACTCGGCCGTCTAGCACTCGCCAAATTCATGGCAGCCTCTCACTATGCATACAACATACTGAAGATGCCGGGCCTGATAAGCGTCATCTCTGTCCCTGGCGACAAGAAGGATGCTCTTATCTGCGCCGACAAGATCTACCGGGAGGCAGCAGCCGCAACAGATCGCAAGTCACTTGCCGCTGAAGCTCTCGGAGGGAAGAAGAAGACTAAATCCGGCAGGAGTTCTGATGCCCACTCCGGCAAGCGCCACCTCTTCGGAGTGCTGCGCCACCGTCGAGGACGCACCATCGAGCTCCACCGGCAAGTGTAAGAAGGCAATGGCAGCTCCACCAGAGACTAAGAAGGTGTCCGCCAAGGAGGACGGCACTGGTGGTACCTTCACCATCAGTGCCACGCTCGACCCTAAATAGGAAAGCGCGCTCGTTGCTTTCCTGCGGGCGAACGTCGACGTGTTTGCGTGGCAACCGTCTGACATCCCCGGTGTACCCAGGAAAGTAATTGAGCACCACCTTCCCGTCTGTCCTCATGTGCGGCCCGTCAAACAGAGAGTTAGGAAACAAGCGGTGGAGCGCCAAGAATTCATTGCAGAAGAAATCAAGAAATTGGAAGCAGCAGGCCTTGTCAGAGGAGTGCTCCATCCTACGTGGTTGGCCAATCCTGTTGTCGTACGCATGGCCAATGGGAAATGGAGGCTTTGTATCGATTTTACCGATGTCAATAAAGCTTGTCCCAAAGACCCATTTCCCTTGCCGCGCATCGACCAGATTGTTGACTCCACAGCCGGATGTGACTTGCTTTCATTTCTTGATGCATACTCAGGATACCATCAGATCTTCATGGCAGAAGAGGATGAGGAGAAGACCGCATTCATCACCCCGTGTGGCACGTACTGTTTCGTACGGATGCCTTTCGGTTTAAAGAATGCTGGTTCAACATTTGCAAGGGTTGTCCATCACGCTTTTGAGCCACAAATGCACAGAAATGTGGAAGCCTACATGGATGACATAGTGGTCAAGAGCAAGGACAAAGCGACCCTGATCCAAGATTTAGACGAAACATTTGCAAATCTGCGCAAGATCAACCTCAAACTGAACCCCGAGAAGTGCGTGTTTGGAGTCCCCTCCGGCAAGCTTCTTGGGTTCTTTGTGTCTCATCGGGGAATTGAAGCCAATCCCGACAAGATCAAGGCCATTGAGCATATTGAAGCACCAAAGCGCGTCAAGGATGTACGAAGACTTGCCGGTTGCGTGGCTGCTCTCGGCAGGTTTATCTCTAGATCTGCTGAGTGCGCCCTGCCGTTTTTCAAAATATTGAAAAAGGCAGGTCCAATGAAATGGACTCCGGAAGCGGAGGCTGCGCTGCAGGACTTGAAGAAATACCTGTCCTCCACTCCAACACTTGTCGCACCTAGGCCACAAGAGAAGTTGCTGCTGTATATAGCGGCAACCAATCAAGTGGTTAGTGCTGCGTTAGTGGCGGAGAGGGAGGCAGATGATGAGCCAGCAACCACGGCAGATGCATCCAGCGACAAACAGGGGGCTTCACCGGCAAGCTCTGGTCCGGCAAACTCTGACCCGGCAAGCTCTGGTCCCGACAAAGATGGATCTGCGCAGATGCATAAGGAGATGCAGAAGAGAATGGTGCAGCGCCCAGTTTACTTTGTCAGTTCCCTTCTGCAGGGGGCTAGGTCAAGGTACTCTGGTGTGCAGAAATTGCTTTTCGGCCTTCTCATGGCCTCGAGAAAGCTGCGCCATTACTTCCAAGCACATGAGATCACAGTTGTCACTCGCTTTCCGTTAAAGAGGATACTGCAAAATCCAGAAGCAACGGGCAGAATTGTCGAGTGGGCACTGGAACTGTCAAGCTTTGGCCTCAAGTTTGAAAGCACTTCAACTATCCAAAGCAGAGCATTGGCAGAGTTCATAGCAGAGTGGACACCGACACCAGATGAAGAAATTCCAGAGACGAGCATCCCCGTCAAGGAAGCAAACAAAGAGTGGCTGATGTACTTTGATGGTGCCTTCTCGCTGCAAGGCGCCGGTGCGGGCGTGCTGCTTGTCGCACCCACCGGAGAGCACCTCAAGTACGTAGTCCAGATGCACTTTCCCAAGGAGCAAGCAACGAACAATACTGCAGAGTATGAAGGCTTGCTTGCTGGTCTCAGGATCGCGGCAGACCTTGGGATTAAGAAGCTCATTGTCAGGGGTGACTCACAGCTTGTCGTCCGCCAAGTGAACAAGAGTTATCAGAGTCCATTGATGGAAGCTTATGTTGATGAAGTGAGAAAGCTAGAAGAGCACTTTGACGGCCTACAGATGGAACATGTTCCAAGAGCTCAGAATGACATTGCTGATGGCCTGTCAAAGTGCGCCGCACTTAAGTTACCTGTGGAACCAGGGATCTTTGTGCTCAAGCTGACTCAACCTTCTGTGACACCATCAACTGGACAGAGCAAGAAGAGAAAGTTGATTTCTGGTGACTATTTTCCGGCAGAGCTTCCCGAAGCCGCCGCCAAGAAAGTCCCTAAGATCAACGCCAAGGATGCTGAGGAGCAGTCTGCTCCGGCGAGCCCTAGGGTTCGTACCGTCGAAGCAGACGCTCCCGACAAGTTTTGCTCCGGCAAGCTTGCCAGGGAACATCAAGCTCCGGCTGAGCCGCAGGATGTTCCCGCAACAGTAGATGTGCCTTTAGTCCTTGTTGTCGAGCCACAAGCTCCAGCATGGGCACAGCAAATTGTCCGTTTCCTTCAAACAGGAGAACTTCCCGAAGAGCAAGAAGAAGCGGAAAAAGTAGCCCGGCAGTCAAGTATGTACCAGTTTGTCGACAACATACTATACAGAAGAAGACTCAACAGTATGAAATTGAAGTGTATTTGCCGGGAAGACGGACAAAAGTTGTTGGCAGAGATACATGGAGGCATATGTGGTCACCACATTGGCGCAAGAGCACTTGCCGGCAAAGCTTTTCGGCAAGGTTTCTTTTGGCCAACAGCCCTCCAGGATGCAACTACACAAGTAACCAAGTGTGAAGCGTGCCAGTTCCATTCCAAGCAGATACACCAGCCAGCTCAAGCTCTCCAGACGATCCCTTTATCCTGGCCATTTTTGGTCTGGGGGCTCGATATCCTCGGCCCCTTTCCCCGAGCTGTCGGGGGCTTTGAGTACTTGTACGTTGCAATCAACAAGTTCACAAAGTGGCCGGAAGTGGAACCAGTGAGGAAGGTGACAGCACAGTCAGCAGTCAAGTTCTTCGGGTCGATTGTTTGCCGTTTCGGGATCCCTAACAGGATCATCACCGACAACCGCACGCAATTCATGAGCCGCACCTTCATGCTGTACGTCCAAGATCTTGGCGCCAAGGTCTGCTTCGCTTCTGTTGCTCATCCGAGAAGCAACGGTCAAGCGGAGAGGGCAAATGCTGAAGTGCTGCGTGGGCTCAAGACCAGGACTTTCGACAGGCTGCGCAGGTGCGGAAGAAACTGGATCGAGGAGCTGCCAGTGGTTCTTTGGTCGATCAGGACGACGCCAAATCGAGCCACTGGCCAGACGCCTTTCGCTCTAGTCTATGGAGCAGAGGCAGTTCTCCCCACGGAACTCGTATATGGGTCACCTCGAGTGCTCGCTTATGATGAGCTTGAGCAAGAGCAGCTGCGACAAGATGACGCACTGCTCCTTGAGGGGGACCGTCTTCAGGCTGCTGTACGAGCTGCTCGATACCAGCAAGCTTTGCGCCGCTACCATAGCCGCAAAGTTAATGCCAGAAGCTTCGAGGAAGGCGACCTTGTTCTTCGGCGCGTTCAGTCCGCCAAGAATTCCAACAAGTTGACGCCAAAGTGGGAAGGCCCTTACCGAGTGAAACGAGTCACTAGGCCTGGCGCTGTCCGCCTTGAGACCGAAGATGGCATTCCGGTGAGCAACTCCTGGAACATTGAGCATCTTCGTAAGTTTTACCCGTAAGGCGCGGTTGCCGGAACCTGTTCCGGCAACCACCTTTTGTACAAGTCTTGCCGATGTTGCATGTAATCCTTTGTACAAAGCCGGGCGCAGACCCCGTGCATAAGTAAAGCTCATGTGCTCCGCGCATCTTGTCGATTCCATGCATTACATTCTTTCTTGCATGCTTTATCTGACACTTTGCGCAGCACCTACCCCCGGTAAGCAATAACGAGCCGAAAGGCCCCATATCTATATTTTTTCTTCTTTCTTTTTCTCAAACAAAGGAAAGAAAGGTTCCCTCGCACACAAGTTTGCCAGGGGGGAAGGAGAAGATAATGGTGTGGACCAGGCGTCGTTTAAGGAAGGTTCGCCTTGCCGGGAAGCAAACGACAGAAAAGCTAAGTTGCCAAAGTCTGAGCAATTAGTTTTAATTTTCCTCGAACGACTGTGCTTTGTATGGAAAACCTGTGCGCGGAGGAACCAACTCGTAGCTAGTAGCGCCCTTACTTTGTTTCGAGTGCGCTCAACAACTTAAGTGTGCTACAACTAGTCGCGACAAGGTTTCCTGTCGGAGCGGCACCGCCAGCAGGCTGCTGACGTCCCGCACTCAGCGCTCGCGGCTCGGGTGCCTGTGCCGACAAGTTCCCTAAAAGCGTAGGCTAAAAACATACAAAGCAAAGGATCTAGTAAAGGAAATAACATAGCAATCATTATCCAAAATAAAGTTATATTACAAGATAACTGGTCGTAGCTCTAACACATTGTTCCCATGACATGACCAACAGCGACAAGGAAAAACATAAAACGGGCGGCCTAATCTACGCGACCACCCTCAACCCTCCTGATCTCGCTCACCCTGCCACAATGGGTGCGACAAGGGCCTTGAGCGCCTCCAGATCGGCGTCGGGCGGCAGGGACCTGAGGACATTGGTGAGGTTGAGGCCTGGGTTGCGGAAGGCCACCTTCACCAGCAACTTCTGAAGAACTCCCACGCAAATCTTGCGCGACTCGTCGGCCAGCTCCTTTGGGATCTTCTCCCGAAGCCGATGGAGAGCTGTCGCCACGCCCTTGAAGAACAAGCTGAGCTTGGCGCTGGGTTGGAGATGCTCGTCGGAAGAATACCCGAAGTCCTCCATCCCCAGCTGCGCCAGCTCCCCGTCGATGACTGCGGCGATATTCACCAGACCCTTGGTCCAGTGCTCCACCGTCTCCCTGAATGAGTTCTGGGTGACGGCAATGCTCGCCAGCAGCGCCTCGTCGGCCTTGATCTTCTCCGACAAGGTCACCTCTCGCTCCTTGGCAGCGTCCAGCGTCTGAGTCAGCGTAGCCAACTTCAACTCGAGATCCATGTTGGAGTCCTTGGCGGCGCTGAGCTCCTTGCTCCTCTCCGCGAGAAGACCTTGCAGCTCACCGTGGGCGGCAGCATCCTTCTCGCGCTCGCGCTTGAGCGCGGCAAGCTCCTCGCTGCTCGTCCTAAGATTGGCCTCCAGCTACGCCACTTTCGCCTCCAGCTCCTTCTTGGCGGCCTCGGCAGCTGCGGCAGCGTCCTTTGACTCCTTGAGAGCCCCGCCAATAGATAGCTCCCGCGCGGCGAGCTCCTCCTCGTGGCTGTCAAGGTTCACCTTGCGCTGCGCCAACTCTTCTTCCTGCGCAAACAGGCTTTCAGCGGCGAGCCGTTGCTTCTCTTCGGCTTCAGCCTTCTCGAGGAGGAAAGCTTTCTGCTCCTCGAGAAGTTGCTCCCACTCTTCTGCCAGGCTCCGAAGAGTCTCCTGCCTGAGACCCCGGAGCTCCTCCGCACGCTTCTCAATGTCTACTCCCGCCCTCGCGACAAGCGCTTCTCGGGAGGCCAGCTTGGCTTGTCGGGCGCGGTAGAGCGATGTCAGCTTCCGCAGCAGCCGCTCCTCTTCAGGCTCGTTGCTGCTGCTTGGCGCGTCAACCAGCGCCAATCCGGCGGAAGCGAGCACCTCTCCGTCAAAGGTTTCTCCTTCGACCGGCGCCCTGGAGCTCGAAGCCCAGGGGAGCTTGATGAAGACGCCATCACCGGCCTTCAAGTAGGCGCCGGGCTGGGGCTCTTCGGAGCCCGGCGCTGCGGCAGTGGCGGAGGGATCGGCGGTCGGTGCAGAGCCTGGTGCTCCTGCGGCCTCAGGGCCGTCAGTACGATTGTCGGATCCCTCGCCGGCTTCTGCGGCGGCAGCCTTGGCGGCCTCTTCACCGGCGGGTTCATCGACGCCGGCCTCTCCTTCGGCGGCTTCGGTTTCCATCGGCTCAGTGGCGGATGGATCTAAAGAACGAAGAAGGGAGAGAAGTCAAGCGAATATGCAAAAAGAATGTCAGAAGAAGAAAAACCCAAGGGCAGGTTTTTAGGCAAGTGGATTACCTGTGCTAGGATCTTCGGTCGCGGTCTCAGCCGCCGGAGGATCACTGGTGTCGTCCCTTGCCGGCGAACCAGCCCTTGCTGGAGAGTTCTCCTTTGCCGGAGAGCGCTCCCTTGCCGGGGACTCCTCCCTTGGCAGTGTAGTCGAAGCAGTTGGCGCTTCGGGAGTGACTTCCGGGCCCTCCTGGTGAGGCTGCTCTGCTCCTACACAAATCCAACAATCAAGATATCAGTAAGAGAAAGGAACACCCATGAGCGCCTGTCAGCAAGAAGTAAAATCATGTACTTACGCTGGGGGCTGCGCTGGGGGCTGCTTTGGGGAGTAGTTGCCAGGTCCGTCAAGGTGGTCTCGGAAACGCCCCCTGCTGACGCGGTGGGATCATCTTCGCTGACAATCACCGAAGCCTTGGCTCTCTTCGCCGCTCTCTGGGCCAGCGTCCTGAAAAGGAATGGATTCAGATCGAAGCAAGTCAGATATAGGATGAAAGCAACGAGATTGAAGAACTACGAGGACAGCAAGAAAGCTTACTCTTCTTCTTCATCATAGGAGCTGAGCGCGGAGAGATCGAAGTCCGGCTCCCCTCCGGTGCAGCGAGGCGGGGAAGTAGTTTCCCTTGCCCGCTTGGCGGGGGCGATGGCGGTGGACCGAGAAGGTCCCGCTCCAATTGCCGCAGCGGCGTGAGGCGCTCCCGCGGCAACGGTGCTTGCCGCGGTAGAGCGTGTCGCGCGGCTCGACGGCGGTTGACCCGTCTGCCGCCCCTCTACGTCCCCGGCCCTGCGGAGGCGCCTTCTTGGTGCAGCCGGGGGCTCCACTTGCGGCAAGCTCTTTGAAGGTTCGGGCTCTTCCTCGCCGAGCTCGCTCGGCTCAGCTTCGGGGCCGACAAGATCTTCCTCGCCGGCAAACTCCTCGCGCTCGGCAAGGCTTGCCGCCTCTGCTGCCTCTGCCTCCTCCTCGGTGAACCCAAATTCGCCCGCGGCAGCTGCTGCCGCAGCCTCTTCCGTCCAAGTGGCGATGCGCTGCAGCTCCGCGTCGATAGTGTCACGGGTGAGGCTCTTCTGCTCATCGGCGCGGATCGGCACTTCCTCCAGGCCGTCGAAGAACGCCCGCACGACGTCATCCACAGGCTCTTGCCAAGTTGGGGCGATTTCGTGCGAATCGCACAATGGCATCATTGCACGGATCTGGTCGAGCGAAGAATTGTTGCACAACGGAACGACGCTCCTCGGCAACATGAATGGATGCTAAGGATCGCGTTTGAACAGCTCCAGGAGCATCGCATCCAGCTCCAGGACCGTGAAATTAAAGTTGAGGCCCAGGCGCAGCCTCATGATGTCCGCCGAGTTCTTGAACTCCCAGGCGGATCTCCCTCTCTCCTGCAGGGGGGCGATGCAGCGACGAAGGAAATCTGCGCCAACGGCGCCTATAGTAAGCCCGGCAAGCCTGAGGCGAAGGATTCGGGTGACGGCGATCCTCAGCCTGTCGTCTTCCGGGGCCACGGTTCTCCAATCGTTGCCGCGTACTATTGGGGCTTGGCGCACGGCAGTGAACGGCTGCGGGTTCTCCTCGACGATCCAGCACCACTCCGCTCTCCACTCCTCCCATTTGCTGCGAAGCTCTCCCTCCAGATAGGCTTCTTTCTTGCCGACTCTCGAGATCCAGGCGATTCCTCCGGCAAGGGGCTCTCCTCTCTCGACTCGGGGCATGAAGAAGTGGCGGAAGAGGGCTACGTTTGGGTGGACTCCGACAAAGTTTTTGCACAGATGTGCGAAAACCGCCATGGTCAGAACGGCGTTGGGGGTGAAATCAAGGAGGCGGAGCCCGTAGGTGTTCATAATGTCGCAGAAGAATTCCGAGAAGGGCGGGCAGAGCCCGCAATAGAAGAACAGCGCGAAGTAAGGATACCCGTTTGGAGCCAGCTCCGAAGCGGTGGCCGGGAGTACCCTCGTGCGTGGATGCGCTCGCGTCTCCGTCGACCAGAAGAGGTAGTAGTACTCCCTCAGCTCCTTGGCGCCGAGCTGAGGGGGGAAGATGGCCCGCTCCTTCCGCAGCGCCGCGAGCCGCTGCGCCTCGGCCGACTTCACGCCCTTCCCCTTGTCAGCTTTCGGAGCCATGGCGGAGGTGGCGGGGGAGCTCGACGGCGTTGGTGGTGCTGGTGGCGACAGGGGGCGGAGCGCTGCTCTCTTTCTGCTTCGAGAAGAAGGGGGGAGCGGCGGAGATTTTTGGGAGTTGGAGCAACAAACGGCGAGATGGGCGAACTGCCCCTGTTTCCCCTGCTTATAAAGAGGGAGGGGGCGGACGTTTCGCCCTTCCGAATAAAGAAACCTCCCACGATCTCTCCCACAATGCCGCGTTCAGCGCGTGTCGTTGGGGGAGGGCGCGGTGGATACGGAGTAAGATTCGGCGTTACCCGAGCCGCACGTGCCCGTGCCCTGTTTTGGGCCTGGCCCAACAATGCTCGGCACCGTGTGTGGCCCAGGCCCGGGGGCTCCTGTCGGTGTACTAGAGTAGGGGTACCCTTAGTACCCCGAACTTGTGCACGGGCAGCTGCAGTGCCCCGCGGCAAGGGCATGCCGGGTGACCGCCAAGATACTCTGTGGCTCCTTTGGAGCCACTTAAGAACAAAGTACTCAAGTAAAGAAGGCAAGGCCCCGGCAAGAGGAGCTTGCCGGGAAGGCCAACCGAGGCATCTCAAGGAACTTGCTGCGACGCGCCACGCGTCCCGGCAAGGCCCGGTGAGCGACAAGCTTCCGGGCGCGACAAGACCACGACCGCGGCAAGACACTTTCCGTGGCAAGCGGCCACTCTGTGCCCACGCTCCAGCGCATCCACCAACGTGTCACCCTGGGGGCCTTTCCAGGCACGCGTGGCGGAAGGCTGTGCAGCCAGCGGTAAGCGGTGGCATGCGATGCTGACAAGATCGCCATCGTGGCAGGCGGTGGCGCCCCTGACGGTCCTTTTCTACACTGTTTGGGCGACACAGACGGGCATTTAATGCCCTTGTCCCCTGCCGTCAGGGTTAGGTAGAGAGCACTGTGCAGGTAGCTGTACCAATCGCGGCTCTTTTTTACATTCTTACCCTTCTCTGCGTTGCCACCTGTCGGTGACCCCTTGTGCATATAAAACGAGGCCCATGCGCAACGTAGACGGGGTTCGGAAGGTTCGGATCATTTGGAAGCAAGAAAAACACCTAGCTCTCTAGAGCAAGAACACAATACAATCAGACAAGCAGCAGTAGGAGTATTATCTCTCCGGAGAGCTCCAAAGCTGGGTAAACTGCTCATGTGCTTCGCCTCGATCTGCTCTTCGTGCGACCTCCGCCCCCCGCCGAACCGAAAGGGGCTCGGTCCACCAGTCCCATAGGTGTTCGTGGATCAGTTTCCCCGACAAACCTCTTCCGAAATAGTGGAATCATCAATAAATAAAGTCATGACCTCTCCAAATCCGCTTTCATAATTATCACACCCTCCAAAATAGTGGGATCATTACTTCCAAAAGTTGACACTCTTCCAAACCCACTTCCATCAATATAATCATCATAAATAGGAGGCATGCTTTCATCATAATAAATATTCTCATCAAAACTTGGGGACTAAAATATCGTATTCATCAAACATAGCATCCCCAAGCTTGTGGCTTTGTATATCATTAGCATCATGGATATTCAAGGAATTCATACTAACAACATTGCAATCATGCTCATCACTCAAATATTTAGTTCCAAACATTTTATAGACTTCTTCTTCTAACACTTGAGCACAATTTTCCTTTCCATCATTTTCACGAAAGATATTAAAAAGATGAAGCATATGAGGCACCCTCAATTCCATTTTTTTGTAGTTTTCTTTCCTAAACTAAACTAGTGATAAAACAAGAAACTAAAAGATTCAGTTGCAAGATCTAAAGATATACCTTCAAGCACTAACTTCCCCGGCAACGGCGCCAGAAAAGAGCTTGAATTCTACTACGCAACCTTCTTCTTGTAGATGTTATTGGGACTCCAAGTGCAGAGGTTTGTAGGACAGTAGCAAATTTCCCTCAAGTGGATGACCTAAGGTTTATCAATCCGTGGGAGGCGTAGGATGAAGATGGTCTCTCTCAAACAACCCTGCAACCAAATAACAAAGAGTCTCTTGTGTCCCCAACACATCCAATACAATGGTAAATTATATAGGTGCACTAGTTCGGCGAAGAGATGGTGATACAAGTGCAATATGGATGGTAGATATAGGTTTTTGTAATCTGAAAATATAAAAACAGCATGGTAACTAACGATAAAAGTGAGCAAAAACGGTATTGCAATGCTTCGAAACAAGGCCTAGGGTTCATACTTTCACTAGTGCAAGTTCTATCAACAATAATAACATAATTGGATCATATAACTATCCCTAAACATGCAACAAAGAGTCACTCCAAAGTCACTAATAGCGGAGAACAAACGAAGAGAGTACTGTAGGGTACTAAACCACCTCAAAGTTATTCTTTCCAATCAATCCATTGGGTTATTCCTATAAGTGTCACAAACAACCCTAGAGTGAGTAATAAAATAACACCTTAAGACACACATCAACCAAAACCCTAATGTCACCTAGATACTCCAATGTCACCACAAGTATCCGCGGGTATGATTATACGATATGCATCACACAATCTCAGATTTATCTATTCAAACCAACACAAAGAACTCATAGAGTGCCCCAAAGTTTCTATCAGAAAGTCAAGATGAAAATGTGTGCCAACCCCTATGCATAGATTCCCAAGGTCACGGAACCCGCAAGTTGATCACCAAAACATACATCAAGTGAATCAATAGAATACCCCATTGTCACCACGGGTATCCCACGCAAGACATACATCAAGTGTTTTAAAATCCTTAAAGACTCAATCCGATAAGATCACTTCAAAGGGAAAACTCATTCCATTACAAGAAAGTAGAGGGGGGGAAACATCATAAGATACAATTATAATAGCAAAGCTCACGATACATTAAGATCGTGCCAAATCACGAACACGAGAGAGAGAGAGAGAGAGAGAGAGAGATCAAACACATAGCTACGGGTACATACCCTCAGCCCGAGGGTGAACTACTCCCTCCTCGTCATGGAGAGCACCGGCATGATGAAGATGGCCACCGGTGATGGATACCCCCTCCGGCAGGGTGCCGGAACAGGGTCCCGATTGGTTTTTGGTGGCTACAGAGGTTTGCGGCGACGGAATCCCGATCTAGGTTTCTTTTCGGGGGTTTCTGTATTTATAGGAATTTTTGGCGTCTGCCTCACGTCAGGGGGGTCTCTGAGTCATCCATGAGGCAGGGGCGCATCCAAGGGGTAGGGCGCGCCTCCACCCTCGTGGATGGCTCGAGACTCTTCTGGCCCAACTCTTTTACTTCGGGGGCTTCTTTTGGTCCATAAAAAATCCACAAAATTTGGCCGATCAATTGGACTCCGTATGGTATTCCTTTTCTGTAAAACTCAAAAACAAGGAAAAAACGAAAACTGACACTGGGCTCTAGGTTAATAGGTTAGTCCCAAAAATCATATAAAATAGAATATAAATGCATGTAAAACATCCAAGATGGATAATATAATAGCATGGAACAATCAAAAATTATAGATACGTTGGAGACGTATCATGTGTCGTCAGTGATCAACTTGGGCAAGAGGACTCTACCTGTAATATGGTTCAATGTCAAACACTGTCTCTTCCTGCTCGCTCTCAATGATCATGTTGTGCAAGATGACACAACAAGTCATGATCTCCCACATTTGATCTTTTGACTAGGTCTGAGCGGGGTACTGGACAATAGCAAATCGAGATTTGGGCACACCAAATGCCCTCTCGACATCCTTCCTGCAAGGCTCTTGAACCTTCACAAAGTGGGAGTACTTGCCTCCTGCCACAGGGTTTGAGATAGTCTATAAAACATGGACCACCTCAGATAGATGCCATCTGCTAGGTAGTATCCCTTGTTGTAGTGCCACCCATTGACCTCGAAGTTCACCGGAGGAGAATGACCTTCCACAAGCTTGGCAAAGACAGGGGAGCACCACAGTACGTTGATGTCACTGTGAGTTCCTGGCATACCAAAGAAGTTGTGCCAAATCCGGAGGTCGGTGTAGCCACTGCCTCAAGTACCACACTGCAACCGCCTTTGGTGCCTTTGTACATCCCCTGCCAAGCAAATGGACAGTTTTTCCATTTCCAATGCATGTAGTCGATGCTTCCAAGCATCCCAGGAAATCCTCTTGCTGCATTCTGTGCTAGGATCCGAGCAGTGTCTTCAGCATTGGGTGATCGCAAGTATTGCGGTCCAAACACTGCCACCACTGCCCTGCAGAACTTGTAGAAACACTCAATGGTCGTGGACTCGGCCATGCGCCCATAGTCTTCCAGTGAATCACTGGGAGCTCCGTATGCAAGCATCCTCATAGCTGACGTGCACTTCTGGAGTGAGGTGAATCCAAGTGTGCCAGTGCAATCCTTCTTGCACTTGAAGTAGCTATCAAACTCCCAGACAGAATTCACAATCCTAAGAAAGAGCTTTCGGCTCATCCGATAACGGCGTTGAACACTTTGTCACCATACAGTGGAGCGTCGACGAAGTAGTCGGGGTAGAGAAAGCATTAGCCTTCCAGTCCATGCCTCTGCTTTGCCTTCAGCCAGCCAGGCGCCGAGCCAACTCGCCGCGGCTTGGCATTGCTCGAGAGCAGGCTTGCGAGGGTGGCGATGACCATCAGATGCTCTTCGTCTTGGGCGTCGGAATCGGCTTCCTCCTCCAGCTGCGCCGCGAACGCCTTCGATGACCCACAAGTATAGGGGATCTATTGTAGTCCTTTCGATAAGTAAGAGTGTCGAACCCAACGAGGAACAGAAGGAGATGACAAGCGGTTTCCAGCATGGTATTCTCTACAAGCACTTAAATTATCGGTAACAAATAGTTTTGTGATAAGATAATTCGTAATGGTTAACAAGTAACAAAAGTAAACAAGGTGCAGCAAGGTGTCCCAATCCTTTTTGTAGCAAATAACAAGCCTGGACAAACTCTTATATAAAGCAAAGCGCTCCCGAGGACACATGGGAATTACTGTCAAGCTAGTTTTCATCATGCTCATATGATTCGCGTTTGTTACTTTGATAATTTGATATGTGGGTGGACCGGTGCTTGGGTGCTGCCCTTCCTTGGACAAGCCTCCCACTTATGATTAACCCCTCTCGCAAGCATCCGCAACTACGAAATAAGAATTAAGGTAAACCTAACCATAGCATGAAACATATAGATCCAAATCAGCCCCTTACGAAGCAACGCATAAACTAGGGTTTAAGTTATGTCACTCTAGCAACCCATCATCTACTTATTACTTCCCAATGCCTTCCCCTAGGGCCAAACAATGGTGAAGTGTCATGTAGTCGACGTTCACATAACACCACTAGACAAGAGACAACATACATCTCATCAAAATATCGAACGAATACCAAATTCACATGATTACTTATAACAAGACTTCTCCCATGTCCTCAGGAACAAATGTAACAACTCAAGCATTTTCCCTAGATGAGGGATGCTCATTATTATGAATAGATTACTCGTGCAAAAACATTGCCGAAAATTCCCGGAATCAATCAATCTCTATCATACTCCATCTCACCATCACCTACTTTAAGGACACTAACATCACCATCTGCACTCAGGAATAACTCTGATTTCTCAGGGTTCACCTCCGTGAGCCCGCCACACTCTATCACAGAAATAAATCCACTTAGATTCACGTGCCTTAAGATGTCTCGAATCTCATAACATGTTCATAATCAGAGGAGTATTAATTATCATTAAGTATCTGAAACATATGATCTTCCACTGAATAAACCAACTAGCATCAACTACAAGGAGTAATCAACACTACTAGCAACCCACAAGTACCAATCTGAGGTTTTGAGACAAAGATCGGATACAAGAGATGAACTAGGGTTTGAGAGGAGATGGTGCTGGTGAAGATGTTGATGGAGATTGACCCCCTTTCGATGAGAGGATCGATGGTGATGATTTCCCCCTCTCGGAGGGATGTTTCCTCGGTAGAATAGCTCCGTCGGAGCCCTAGATTGGTTCTGCCCAGGTTCCGCGCTGAGACGCAGTGCTTCATCCCAAAAGCTTCCTTCTTATTTTTTTTCAGATCAAAACACACCATATAGCAGAAGATGGGCGTCGGGGGCCTGCCATGGGCCCACAAGGATGGAGGGCGTGCCCAGGGGGTAGGGCATGCCCTCCATCCTTGTGGATGGCAGGTGGCCCCCCTTTGGTGCTTTCTTCACCCAATATTTTTTATTTATTACAAAATAATTCTCCGTGAAGTTTCAGGACTTCTGGAGTTGTGCAGAATAGGTCTCTAATATTTTCTCCTTTTCCCGTCCAGAATTCTAGCTACCGACATTCTCCCTCTTCATGTAAACCTTATACAATAGAGAGAAAAGGCATAAGTATTGTGATATAATGTGTAATAACAGCCCATAATGCAATAAATAATGATATAAAAGCATGATGCAAAATGGACTTATCAACTCCCCTAGGCTAAGACCTCGCTTGTCCTCAAGCGAAAGTCGATATCAAAAAATATGTCCACATGTTTAGAGATAGAGGTGTCTATAAAATAAAATACGGACATGAGGGCATCATGATCATCTTTAGAACATCAACATATATTGTCATATAATTTCTTATGCTAAAGTAATAATTCATTCACAATGTAAAGTATGAATCAGAAACTTCATTGGAAAATAACAAACTATGATCTCAGTCATTGAAGCAATTGAAATTTATCATAACATCGGAAAGATTCAATATAAGAGCTTTTCAGCAAGTCCACATACTCAACTATCATTTAGTCTTTCACAAATTGCTAACACTCACGCGATACTTATGGGTGCAAAGCTTCAATTTGACACAAAGAAAGATAGGGTCTTATAGTTTCACCTCCCAACCTTTTACCTCAAGGGTAATGTCAACAATAATACTTTATGAAAACCTACATTCGAGTGGATATATATTTCCAGATCTCTCCAACACATAGTGCTTACCAAAGGAAAAAGTTTAAAAAGGAAAGGTGAAGACCACCATGACTCTTGTATAAGGGTAGAAGGTAAAAATAAAATATAGGCCCTTTGCAGAGGGAAGCAGAAGTTGTCATGCGCTTTTATGGTTGGATGCACAAAATCTTAATGTAAAAGAACGTCACTTTATATTGCCTCTTGTGATAAGGACCTTTATTATGCAGTTCGTCACTTTTATTTCTTCCATATCACAAGTTCGTATAAAGCTTATTTTCTTCACACTAATAGATCATACATATTTAGAGAGCAATTTTTATTGCTTGCACGGATGGCAACTTACTTGAAGGATCTTACTCAATCCATAGGTAGGTATGGTGTACTCTCATGGCAAAATTGGGTTTAGGGATGTTTGGAAGCACAACTAGTATCTCTACTTGGTGCAAAGAATTTGGCTAGCATGAGAGGGAAAGGCAAGCTCAACATGTTGGATGATCCATGACAATATAACTTCTATTCGGATATTAGAAAACATAACCCGTTATGTTGTCTTCCTTGTCTAACATCAAATTTTTAGCATGTCATATTTTAATGAGTGCTCACAATCACAAAAGATGTCCAAGATAGTATATTTATATGTGAAGCCTCTCTTTATTTATTACTTCCTATTGATTGCAACAATGACCAAAACTATGTTTGTCAACTCTCAACAACTTTTATTCATAATACTCTTTATGTGTGAAGTCATTACTCTCCAAAAGATCAATATATGATCTTTTTATTTCTTTTTATTCTTTCTTTAATTCCCTCAAGATCATAGCAAGATAGCAGAGCCCTCAACTCAAAACTACTCTTTATTATATATAACTCACGGACTCAATTACATAGATAGAGATCAAAACAAAACTCAAAGCTAGATCATATTAAAAACTTTATTCTACTAGATCAAGATATAACCAAAATTATCGAACTAAGAAAAACGATAAACATAGAGGTGTGATGGTGATACAATATCGGGGCACCTCCCCCAAGCTTGGCAGTTGCCAAGGGGAGTGCCCATACCCATGTATTTATGTCTCTTTCTTCGGAGGTGGTGATGTGATATTCTTGGCGATGATGCCCCTTAGGATGAGATTCTCTTCCTCCGTTGATTTCCCGAAGTGGTCAGCTTCGCTGTATGCTCTTGGGCCCGGTGTCGGATGAGATACCCGACTCTCCCCGACCGGCTCTTGAGAAGACATCTTGCTCTAAATTTGCTGTAGAAATAGCTCAAAACAAAAACATAGGATTTTGTCGTGGTACGGTGGTCAAAACCTTTGGGAGATTATACAATGATTTTTTATCGACCAAAAGAAGTATTGTGCAAGAAAACGGAGTCCGGAGGGCACACGAGGTGGCCACAAGGCAGGGGGCGCGCCCAGGGGGTAGGGCACGCCCTCCACCCTTGTGGTCTCCTCGTGTCTCTTTTGGACTACTTTGAATTTTCCTAATTTTTCAAATATTCCAAAACTAAGAAAAAATTGCTATTAGAACAGTTTTGGAGTAGGTTTACTTACCGTACCACATACCTATACCTTTTCGGAATCTGAAACGTTCTGGAAAGTGTACCTTATGTACTCCCTCGGTGTTACGGTGTCAATTATATTGGTCTCAACATTTATGGGATTACCTGAGATATAATGTTTGATTCTTTGACCGTTTACCACCTTCGGATTTTTGCCTTCTGCGTTGTTGATTTTCATGGCACCAGAATGATACACCTCCTCGATAATGTAAGGACCTTCCCATTTAGAGAGAAGCTTTCCTGCAAAAAAATCTTAAACGAGAGTTGTACAGCAAAACATGATCACCTACATTAAACTCACGCTTTTGTATCCTCTTGTCATGCCATCTTTTAAATTTTTCTTTAAACCACTTGGCATTCTCATAGGCTTGGGTTCTCCATACATCAAGCGAGCTAATGTCAAATAACCTCTTCTCACCGGCAAGTTTGAAATCATAATTGAGCTCTTTAATAGCCCAATATGCCTTATGTTCTAGTTCGAGAGGTAAGTGACAAGCCTTTCCATAAACCATTTTACACGAAGACATGCCCATAGGGTTTTTATAAGCAGTTCTATAAGCCCATAATGAATCGTCAAGTTTCTTGGACCAATTCTTTCTAGATCTATTAACAGTCTTTTGCAAAATCAATTTAATCTCTCTATTACTCAATTATACTTGACCACTAGACTGAGGATGATATGGAGATGCAATTCTATGGTTAACATCATACTTAGCAACCATTTTACGAAAAGCACCATGAATAAAATGTGAACCACAATCACTCATTAAATATCAAGGGACTCCAAACCTCGGAAAAATAACTTCTTTAAGCATCTTAGTAGAAGTGTTATGATCAGCACTACTAGTTGGAATAGCTTCTAACCCACTTAGTAATGTAATCAACAGCAACTAAAATATGTGTATACCCATTAGAGGAAGGAAAAGGTCCCATATAATCGAAGCCCCAAACATCAATTGGTTCAATAACAAGTGAATAGTTCATAGGCATTTCCCGACGTCGGCTAATATTGCCAATTCTCTGGCATTCATCACAAGACAAGACAAACTTACGAGCATCTTTGAAGAGAGTAGGCCAATAAAAACCAGATTGCAATACCTTGTGTGCAGTTCTATCTCCAGCATGGTGTCCTCCGTAAGCCTCGGACTGACACTTGCGTAGGATCTTTTCCTATTCATGCTCATGTACACAACGTCTAATAACACCATCTACTCCTTCTTTATAAAGGTGTGGGTCATCCCAAAAGTAATGTCTTAAATCATAGAAAAACTTTTTCTTTTGCTGGTATGTGAAACTAGGTGGTATAAATTTAGCAACAATATAATTAGCATAATCAGCATACCAAGGAGTATTACAAGAAGCATTTATAAGAGCTAATTGTTCATCAGGAAAGCTATCATCAATAGGCAGTGGGTCATCAAGAACATTTTCTAACCTAGACAAGTTGTCTACAATGGGGTTCTCGCTCCCTTTCTATCAATAATATGAAAATCAAATTATTGTAACAAGAGAACCCATCTAATAAGTCTAGGTTTAGCATCTTTCTTTTCCATAAGATACTTAATAGAAGCATGATCAGTGTGAACAGTTGCTTTTGAATCAACAATACAAGATCTGAACTTATCACAAGCAAAAACAACAGCTAAAAATTCCTTTTCAGTAGTAGCATAATTTCTCTGGGCATTGTTTAGAGTTTTACTAGCATAATGAATAACATTCAATTTCTTATCAACTCTTTGCCCTAGAACAGCACCAACAACATAATCACTAGCATCACACATAATTTCATAGGGTAAATTCCAATCAGGTGGCTGAACGATAGGTGCAGAAATCAAGGCTTTCTTAAGTATTTCAAATGCTTCTACACAATCGTCATCAAAAACAAAAAGAACATCTTTTTGCAAGAGATTAGTGAGAGGCATAGAAATTTTAGACAAGTCTTTAATAAAACTCCTATAGAAACCAGCATGACCAAGGAAACTTCTTATACCTTTGATATCTTTAAGACACGACATATTTTCAATAGCATCTAATTTAGCTTTATCAACTTCAGTACCTCTTTCAGAATTTTTATGCCCCAAGACAATACCTTCAATAACCAAAAAGTGGCACTTCCCCCAATTCAAGACAAGATTAGTTTCTTCACATTTGTGCAAACTTCGATCAAGGTTGCTTAAGCAATCATCAAAAGAAGTTTCATAAATGGGGAAATCATCCATCAAAACCTCAACAATCTTTTCACAAAAGTCAAAGAATATAGCAGTTATACATGTTTGAAAGGTAGCAGGTTCATTGCATAAACCAAAAGGCATACATCTATAAGCAAAAGTACCGAAAGGGCAAGTAAAAGTGGTCTTTTCCTGATCATCTTTTGACACAGGTATCTGAGACCAAAATAACCATCTAGAAAGCAAAAATGTGTATGTTTGGACAGTCTTTCCAGCATTTGATCAATAGAAGGTAGAGGGTAATGATCTTTTCTAGTAGCTTTATTTAATTTGTGGAAATTAATTATCATTCTATAACCTATTCAATAATTTGTGGAATCAATTCATTCTTATCGTTAGGAATAACAGTAATACCACCCTACTTAGGGACACAATGAACATGACTTACCCATCTACTATCAGCAATAGGATAAATTATAACTGCCTCCAGAAGCTTTAGTATTTCATTTCTTACCACTTATTTCATCTTAGGATTTAACCTTCGTTGGAGGTCAACAACTGGTTTAGCATCATCCTCCAAATTAATTATGTGCTGACATAGAGTGGGACTAATGCCCTTAAGATCATCAAGAGTATATCCAATAGCGGCACGGTGCTTCTTCAGAGTTTTTAATAATTTCTTTTCTTCATGCTCTCAAAGGTTGGCACTAATAATAACAAGATATATCTTATTTTCATAAAGATAAGCATATTTCAAGGTATCAGGTAATTGTTTAAGCTCAAACACGTGGATCACCCTTGGGTGGAGGAGGATCCCCAAGGATTTCAACAGGCAAATTGTGTTTCAAAATTTATTAAAGAATATTTCATCTATTTCCCTTCTTTCATTCATAAACACATCATTTTCATGGTCTAGAAAATATTGTTCTAAAGGATCAGTAGGAGGCACGGCAATGGAAGCAAGACCAACAATTTCAACCTTACTAGGCAATTCTTTATCATGGGGTTGTCTATGAAACTTAGAGAAATTAAAATCATGAGACATATACCCTAAACCGACAGTAACAGTATCTTTCTCACGGTCTATCTTAGCATTAATTGTATTCAAGAAAGGTCTATCAAATATGATGGGACAAAAATCATCTTGTGGGGAAGCAAGAATAAGAAAAACAGTAGGGTATTTTATTTTTCCCACACAATACTTAAACATCTCTAACAATCCCAATTGGTGATATAGTATCTCTATTAGCAAGCTTAATAGTAACATCAATGTTTTCTATCTCAGCAGGTGCAATATCATTCATAATTTCTTGATATAAGGTAAAAGGAATTGCACTCCCACTAGCACCCACATCACATAAGCCATGATAACAATGATCTCCAATTTTAACAAAAACAACAGGCATGCCAACAACAGGTCTATGTTTATCTTTAGTATCGGGTTTAGCAATCCTAGTAGCTTCATCACATAAATAAATAGCATGCCCATCAATATTATTGACCAAGAATCTTTAACCATAGCAATACTAGGTTCAAATTTAATTTGTTCAGGGGGTGTACTTGTTCTAGTATAACTCTTATGAACCACAGTTGAAGCTTTAGCCTGATCTTTTATTCTAACAGGAAAAGGTGGTTTCTCAATATAAGCAGTAGGAATAATAGGATCAACATTATAGGTAATAGTTTCTTCTTCAACTTTAATAGGTTCTACCACTTTAACTTCAATGGGACGATTATATTTAAAACACTTCTCCTTAGGGAGATCAACATGAGTAGCAAATGATTCACAGAAATAAGCTACTATCTCAGAGTCAAGTCCATATTTAGTGCTAAAATCACGAAAGGCATCGGTATCCATAAAAGATTTAACACAATCAAACTTAAGGTTTATACCTGACTCCTTACCTTCACCGAGTTCCCAATCTTCAGAGTTGTGTTTAATTCTTTCCAATAAATCCCATTTGAATTCAATAGTCTTCATCATAAAAGAACCAATACAGGAAGTATCGAGCATGGATCGATCATTATGAGAAAGTCGAGCATAAAAAATTTGAATAATAATTTCTCTTGAGAGCTCATGATTGGGGAATGAATATAACATTGACTTAAGCATCCCCCAAGCTTGAGCGGTACTTTCTCCTTCACGAGTCCAAAAATTATATATATAATTCCGATCACGATGAACCAGATGCATAGGATAAAACTTCTGATGAAATTCCAATTTCAATCGGTTGTAGTTCCATGATCCAATATCATCACATAGAATATACCATGTCAATGCCTTTGCCTTCTAATATAAAGGGAAGAACTTCTTCTTGACAACATCCTCGGGCATACCTGCAAGCTTAAATAATCCACAAACTTCATCCACATAGATTAGGTGCATATCAGGATGTAATGTTCCATCTCTTGCATAAGGATTAGCTAGCAGTTTCTCTATCATACCCGATGGAATTTCATAATAAATATTTTCAGTAGGTGCAGTAGGTTGAGGAGCAACTCTTTGCTCTTCCGGTTGAGGTGAAGATACCCCGAACAAGCCCCTCAAAGGATTATTTTCCATGGTAACAAGTGACAGTAAATTTCAACACACTATATAAATGTTTCCTTACCAAAGGCGATTCACTCCCCAGCAATGGCGCCAGAAAAAAGACTTGATGACCCACAAGTATAGAGGATCTATTGCAGTCCTTTCGATAAGTAAGAGTGTCAAACCCAACAAGGAGCAGAAGGAAATGACACGCGGTTTTAAGCAAGGTATTCTCTGCAAGCATTGGAATTATCGATAACAGATAATTTTGTGATAAGAGAATTCATAACGGTTAACAAGTAACAAAAGTAAACAAGGTGCATCAAGGTGGCCCAATCCTTTTTGAAGCAAAGGACAAGCCTGGACGAACTCTTGTATAAAGCAAAGCGCTCCCGAGGACATATGGGAATTATTGTCAAGCTAGTTTTCATCATGCTCATATGATTCACGTTCGTTACTTTGATAATTTGATATGTGGGTGGACCGGTGCTTGGGTGCTGCCCTTCCTTGGACAAGCCTCCCACTTATGATTAACCCCTCTCGCAAGCATCCGCAACTGCGAAAGAAGAATTAAGGTAAACCTAACCATAGCATGAAACATATGGATCCAAATCAGCCCCTTACGAAGCAACACATAAACTAGGGTTTAAGCTTCTGTCACTCTAGCAACCCATCATATACTTATTACTTCCCAATGCCTTCCCCTAGGCCCAAACAATGGTGAAGTGTCATGTAGTCGACATTCACATAACACCACTAGAGGGGAGACAACATACATCTCATCAAAATATCGAACGAATACCAATTTCACATGATTACTTATGACAAGACTTCTCCCATGTCCTCAGGAACAAACGTAACTACTCACAAAGCATATTCATGTTCACAATCAGAGAAGTATTAATTATCATTAAGGATCTGAACATATGATCTTCCACCGAATAAACCAACTAGCATCAACTACAAGGAGTAATCAACACTACTAGCAACCCACAGGTACCAATCTGAGGTTTTGAGACAAAGATTGGATACAAGAGATGAACTAGGGTTTGAGAGGAGATGGTGCTGGTGAAGATGTTGATGGATATTGACCCCCTCTCAATGAGAAGATCGATGGTGATGATGATGGCGATGATTTCCCCTCCCGGAGGGATGTTTCCCTGGCAGAACAGCTCCACCGGAGCCCTAGATTGGTTCTGCCCAGGTTTCGCCACGAGACGGTGGCGCTTCGTCCCAAAAGCTTCCTTCTTATTTATTTTCCAGGTCAAAACACACCATATAGCAGAAGATGGGCGTCGGGGGCCTGCCAGGGGGCCCACAAGGACGGACAGGGGGTAGGCCACGCCCTCCATCCTTATGGATGGCAGGTGGGCCCCCTCTGGTGCTTTCTTCGCCCAATATTTTTTATTTATTCCAAAATGATTCTCCGTGAAGTTTCAGGACTTTTGGAGTTGTGCGGAATAGGTCTCTAATATTTGCTCCTTTTCCAGTCCAGAATTCCAGCTGCCGGCATTCTCCCTCTTCATGTAAACCTTATACAATAAGAGAGAAAAGGCATAAGTATTGTGATATAACGTGTAATAACAGCCCATAATGCAATAAATAATGATATAAAAGCATGATGCAAAATGGATGTATCAGCCTCCTCGTTGTCCAAGCCACATAGTTACGGTATGACAACATCTTGGGAAAGTAACATACCGAAGGAAAAAGGGAACCACATATGTTGTCATAAAGGTTTGACCGATGAAGATCTTCGTGGAATATGTAGGAACCAATATGAGCATCCAGGTCTCGCTATTGGTTATTGACCGGAGAAGCGTCTCGGTCATGTCTACATCATTCTCGAACTCGTAGGGTCCGCATGCTTAACATTGATTAACGATGTAGTATTATATGAGTTATGTATGTTGGTGATCGGATGTTGTTCGAAGTCTCGGATGAGATCACAGACATGACGAGGAGCTCCGGAATAGTCCGGAGGTAAAGATTGATATATGGGATAATAGTGTCTGGTCTCTGGAAGGGTTCCAGTATTCATCGAAAGGGGTTTCGGATGTTTCCCGAAACGTTCGGGTACGAGAACACTTTATTTGGGCCAAGGGGTAAAAACCACGATGCTCTAGAAGGTGCAAAAAGGAGTTTTGCGGAGGCCAGGGGGCCACACGCCAAGGACCCTCGTGTCTAGGGCCAAACGCCGAGGACCCTAGCATCTGGTCCTAGAGTCCGAGAAGGACTCTTGCCTTGCGTGCTAACCAACTTTGAGGAGGCTCTTTCTCCAAGAAACGACCCCGAGGCTCAACATATAAATAGAGGGAAGGACTAGCACCCGGAACAAATCAAGATTCACCAAGCCGTGTGCCAGCAACCCCGTGCCCTCTAGTTTATCCTCCGTCATAGTTTCATTGTGCTTGGTGAAGCCCTGCGGAGATTGTTCTTCACCACCACCGTCACCACGCCGTTGTGCTGATGTAACTCGTCTACTACTTCGCCTCTCTTGTTGGATCGAGAAGGCGAGGACGTCATCGAGCTGAATGTGTGCAGAACATGGAGGTGTTGTACGTTTGGTACTTGATTAGGATGGATCGTGAAGGTATACGACTACATCAACCGCGTTGATAAACACTTCTGCTTGGCGATCTACAAGGGTATGAAGATGCTCTCGCCCTCTCATAGGTATACATCTCCATGGATAGATCTTGCGTGTGCATGCAAATTTTTTGTTTTCCATGCAACGTTCCCCAATAGTGGCATCATGAGCCAGGTCTATGCGTAGATGATATGCACGAGTAGAACACAAAGCCGTTGTGGGCAGTGATGTTCATACTGCTTACCACCAACGTGAAGGAAATATGCCCTAGAGGCAATAATAAAGTTATTATTTATTTCCCTATTTCATGATAAATGTTTAATATTCATGCTAGAATTGTATTAACCGGAAACTTAGTACATGTGTGAATACATAGACAAACAGAGTGTCACTAGTATGCCTCTACTTGACTAGCTCGTTGAATCAAAGATGGTTAAGTTTCCTAGCCATATACATGAGTTGCCATTTGATTAACGGGATCGCATCATTAGGAGAATGATGTGATTGACTTTACCCATTCCGTTAGCTTAGCACTTGATCATTTAATATGTTGCTATTTCTTTCTTCATGACTTATACATGTTCCTATGACTATGAGATTATGCAACTCCCGTTTACCAGAGGAACACTGTCGGTGTCAAACCCGGCGGATCTCGGGTAGGGGGTCCCGAACTGTGCGTCTAGGCGGATGGTAACGGGAGACAAGGGACACGATGTTTTTACCCAGGTTCGGGCACTCTCGATGGAGGTAAAACCCTACTCCTGCTTGATTAATATTGATGATATGGGTAGTACAAGAGTAGATCTACCACAAGATCAGAGTGGCTAAACCCTAGAATCTAGCCTATGGTATGATTGTTGTTCGTCCTACGGACTAAAACTCTCTGGTTTATATAGACACCGGAGAGGGCTAGGGTTACACAGAGTCAGTTACAATGGGAGGGGATCTTCATATCGTATCGCCAAGCTTGCCTTCCACGCCAAGGAAAGTCCCATCCGGACACGGGACAGAGTCTTCAATCTTGTATCTTCATAGTCCGGGAGTCCGGCCAAAGGTCTTAGTCCGGCCATCCGGACACCCCCTAATCCAGGACTCCCTCAGTAGCCCCTGAACCAGGCTTCAATGATGACGACTCCGGCACGCAAGTTGTCTTCGGCATTGCAAGGCGGGTTCCTCCTCCGAATATTTCATAGAAGATGTTGAACACCAGGGTAGTGTCCGGCTCTGCAAAATAAGTTCCACATTCCACCATAGAGAGAATAATATTTGCGTTAATCGGATCTGCTGATGTATTCCGCAACGTGACATCATGCCACGGCCAGGCTTTTATTCAT
Organism: Triticum dicoccoides; assembly: GCF_002162155.2. Taxonomy (NCBI): domain Eukaryota; kingdom Viridiplantae; phylum Streptophyta; class Magnoliopsida; order Poales; family Poaceae; genus Triticum; species Triticum dicoccoides. Next base: position 615,949,441 of record NC_041383.1, read on the forward strand.
TTTATTATTCCACCTCAGCGCGTTTAGCGAGGCGGTTTCCTTGGCACGTCTTGTCAAAGCAGAGATCGTGTCCCCTTATTCCGGGATTCTCATCAATACGGGTGTGGGTAACCCAACCACGCCATTAACCGTGGCGCTTGGGAGATAAGCGAGTTTTATTAGGCCGGTGGGGGGCTCGTAGTTTTGGCTGCCCATATAAGGGGATAAGAATCTGCCCTTTCCATTCACGCCTTCTTCCTCTTCTGCTTATCCGTCCCCGCGCACTCGAGCTCCTACGCCCAAGCCCGCACTTCCCACCTCAACCTTCTCCAACCATGTCCGGAGCGAGAGGTAGATGGATGGCCTCCTCCATCACAGAGGGGCGAATCAAAAAGCTGAGGAAGTCTGGATACTTGTCTGACGACATCGCGCACCGGCTTCCAGATGTAGGGAAACTCATCCCCACTCCGAGGCCCCATGTGAGGGTTGTTTTTCTTCCCCATTTCCTCCACGGACTGGGTTTTCCTCTTCACCCGTTCGTCCGGGGGCTCATGTTCTACTACGGCCTGGACTTCCACGATCTGGCCCCGAACTTCATCCTCAATATCTCGGTGTTTATCGTCGTGTGTGAGGCCTTCCTCCGCATCCAGCCTCACTTTGGCCTATGGCTGAAGATCTTCAGCGTCAAGCCGAAGGTTGTGAAAGGCCGACAAGCAGAATGCGGAGGTGCTATGGTGGGCAAGATGGCCAACGTCACTTGGCTCGAGGGTGCCTTCGTGGAAACCATCAAAGGGTGGCAATCGGGGTGGTTCTATATCACCGAGCCGGGTGACCCTAAGTGGGCAGCGACCCCCGAATTTCGATCCGGCATCCCCACCCGGCTCACATCTTGGAAAGAGACGGGCCTGTCGTGGGGCAATCCGGAAGAGGTGACCGGACTCCAAACCTGCGTCCGAGACCTGGTGACCAAGAAGGTCAAGCTTGTCAACGTAGTCCAGGTCATGCTCTTCCGCCGGATCCTCCCGTGTCAATGACGGGACTTCAATTTGTGGGAGTTCGACCCGGCCCAGCACCAGACTCTATCCCGGCTCTTCGAAACGAAGCACGAGGACGCCTGGAAGGTGCTTTTCAAGAGTTCTGAGGTCTCCCCTCCCGTCACCGAGGATCGCAGATTCTGCGCCAAATGTCAAGCCTCCGAAGTAAGCTTACATTTAGTCCCTTACGGGCTACCCGAATTTCATAGTGTGACTTTATGTGGGATCTAAACTCATGTTCTTTTGACAGGACTGGAAGAGGACATCTGGATAGTTTGACTGTCCGGCCCCTTTGCCCGAAGGCCCAGCAGACGCACACCTAGTGGAGCTACTGATTCCAGCACCTCACGTGGTGCCAGAGAAGAAGGCCAAGGAGAAGGCCACGGGGACCCGAAAGAGTTCCCGGCGCCCGGTGGTGTCGGATTCATCGCCCGACAACCCCGACGCGCCCTCCACTTCGGAAGACGAGGAGGAGGAAGGAGAAGAAGAAGCCTCTCCCCCTCCAACGGGGGGAGGAAAGAAAAGGAAGGCCGCCCCAACTGGGGAGGCCGGAGGGTCCAAGAAGGGGAAGACCCATCTGCCGGACTACGCCTCCGATGCCGAAGACGGCGGGGAGGAATGGCCATCCAGGGTCAAGCCCCTGGCAAAGTCGTAAGTGTCCGGTTACCCGAATGACTCGTGGCGCTCTTCTATTATTTGGTAATGTCTAACGCCGAATTTTAATCATGTAGTCCGCCCAGAGCTCAGCTCGGTGATTCGTCGAGCGGCTCCCTGAATTCGTCGGATGTGAACAGCGCTTCGCTTCCGATGGCCTCCTCCCCGCTCCCTGCAGACAACGCCGAGGTGGGGTCCCGAAAGGGACTAAACCAGGAGGAGGTGGTCCTGGAGGCGCCGCAAGGCGATCTCCCGGACTCCAGGCCCGAAGGGGGTAAAGCCCCAGAGGGATCTAAGTCCGACCCCGGGACGGACACTGCTCCGGAACCATCAGTGGTTCCAGAGTCCGACAGGCGGCGCCTCCATAAGAAGGGCAAGCCTGCGACGCCAGCGACTTCCGTCCATCCGGAGGCGCTGGACAATTTGCTGGAGGCGCTTAACGGCGCCTCCATCGACGAGGAACACCGCACTGTTATGAGTGCGGTGATTCAGAAGGTTCAGTCCGCCAAGAGCGGGCTGACGGAAGCCTGTACAAGCCTATTAACGGGCTTTGAGGTATGTGTTCAAAAACATATAAAAAATATTACCGCATAGACAGTAGCCCCTGATGCTCAGTTCGGTGTTCGGAAAGAAAAGCCGAGCTGAGGATCTAAAAAGATACACGCAGGAGTCTAATAGAAATATGTCAATATGGGAATGCAGGTTGCGCTGCTGACCTCTGCCGCACTGACTGCGGAGGTCAATGTATTGAAGGAAAGCCTCGAGCGGTCCGAGAGCGAGCTCGGCCGTGCCAAGAAGCAGCTCGAGGATAAAGAGGGTACATAGTACCTCCTATAAATGTATATAGAAATACTAGGTTGCAAAATAATAACAGGACCAACGTTAATGTTGCAGGAGCCACGACCGAGGTGGCGACCCTGAAGGAGGCGGTCTCCAAGGCCAAAAAGAGTGCGGCCTTGGAGCGCACCGAGCGAGAGAAGCAGGAGGCGCGGGTGGCGGAGGTGCGGCAAGAGCTCCAGGCTCTCGTGGAAAAACACGAGAGTTTGGAGCGTGACTCGAAGACTCGAGAGTCCGAGCTTGCCTTGGCTCTTGAGAGTGCCAAGACCGCTAAGGGCAAAGCCCAGAAGGCCCTTCAGGAGATCGAGGCGATGAAGAAGATAGCGGCGGGTAAGGCATTCTTTATGCAAAGCAAAAATATAAAAGTTAATTATCTGCTACTTACCCGAATCCGGAGCTCTCCAGGAGCGTTCGCCGATCTGCCCCGTAGTGTGTCTGATGCCGCCGCATACTACCGAGCCGAAGAGGGGGGCTCTACGGAAAAGGTGTTCTGGTCTCAGTATGCTAAGGCCGGACATCCGGTGCCCCTGAGCGACCAACTGAAGCAGATGGTTGAGCTCCACAAGGTGGCCGAACAGACCATGAAGGGCTTCATAGCTCGGCTGTGGCCTGGAGAAGCCATGCCTGGGAGCTACTTCGGTCTGGTGCGGCGGCTGATGGACGCGTGTCCATGGATTGAGGTCGTCAAGCGCTCCGCTTGTATTGAAGGTGCCCGTCGGGCCCTTGCCCGTGCTAAGGTGCACTGGGGCAAGCTAGACGCGGAGAAGCTATTGACGGACGCGCCACCGTCGGGCAAGGAGTATCGTACGCCCGAGATGTATTACAATGGCGTTCTGAAGGGTGCTCGCCGCATAGCGGATGAGTGCTCCAAAGATGTAATTTTTGAGTAAACTCGCATTTGTTATCCTGTATGCTAAAGCTTTGTTCATATGCGTTAAGCAACGCTTGTTAATTTAAAATATTACCTTCTGTGCGGCCGTTTATCAAATCTGAGAGATGCAAGTCGTCGGCTTCGACCCCCATGCCACGAGTGCTGGGGTGTTCGGGATAAACCTGAGCGCTCTTGTTCCCATTCTTGGGTCCATCTAGGGAGGCGTTCAGCACAGCGAACCAGGCCGTCGGACTTATAATGCTTTATCACTCTCACTTAGCCATAGAATTCTATAATTTTAAATTTCGGCGAAGCCCCTAGTATTTGGAAGACCGAGTTCGGGGCGCTATCCACGCCTAGGCCGGATAAGTCCGGTTCCTCGCTTGAAGCGGCATAAGTCTTTAAGGACTCGAAAAAACCTCGCGAACAGCGACCGGTCTCTCGCACTATCATGACAGTCAGTTTTAGCTTTCTCTACTGAGGTGTTAACCCAGCTCAACTGGGGCACAATCGCAGTAGTTCTCCCAGCGCTACCTTAGCCAACAATGCGGAACGTAAGGTACCAAAACATGGGAGCCGGGCAAACCCAACTATTGACCAAAGACATGATTCGGAGTCGATGCATATAGTGCTATAAGTTCGGGGTGCCGCACTTGTTAGAGTGTTCGGTCTTCTCACACCACGTTATGGGGTGTTGTAAGCCCCTGGTGTATTATCCGTGCCAAAGTGTACGGTTGCATAGTGTCATGACTGAACATGTTTGCATATAAAAATAGATAAGTACAATAATAGGTAAGAGATATGTATTGTTTATTAAAAAAGGGCTGCTGCGAAAGCAGAACGATACAAAAAGTGTGATAAGCAAGAGATGGGAGTATTTGACATATTCCCCTTCAAGGGCAAGCTGCAGGATTGTAAGAGAAACAGGTATTAAACTCGTTATAGAGACCACCTTGACTTTTTGACGTAGCTTGCTTCCTCCCTGGCTATTGCATCGTTGGTTCGGCGATAGTATTGCCGGACAGGCCTTCCGAATAGTTGGGTCCTGAAAGTGTGTAAAAAAGGAAAACGGCGAAATAGGGAGCCCCCTAGTGCGGTTAAGCCGCATTCTGGGCGTGCCATTGTTGTGCCCCTCCCCTTATGCCCATGGTATCTCTAAGGCGTAATTATGTACGCGTGGTACCAGCACTGCCGTTTGGCGGGGGCTGGGGTCGGGGCCGCACTGCTATGCTTGCTCGGAACGTGCCAGCCAGATTTGTTGTAGGTTACTTCGGGCTCGCTTGACGTTGTCCGGACGTTTGGCGCCTGTATTGGAGAACTGCCTTGAGAGGCTACTCTGTACTTCCGCCGCCAGGGCCACCGTGTGCTCCTCCGTTTGGAGAGAGCGTTCTGTGTTTCCATTTACCGTGATGACTCCGCGAGGTCCTGGCATCTTGAGCTTGAGATATGCGTAGTGCGGCACCGCATTGAATTTTTCAAATGCGGTTCGTCCGAGCAGGGCGTGATAGCCGCTGCGGAACGGGACTATGTCGAAGATTAACTCCTCGCTCCGGAAGTTATCCGGTGATCCAAAGACCACCTCGAGTGTGACCGAGCCTGTACAGCTGGCTTCTACCCCTGGTATGACACCTTTGAAGGTTGTCTTTGTGGGTTTAATCCTCGAAGGATCGATGCCCATTTTTCGCACTGTGTCCTGGTAAAGCAGGTTCAGGCTACTGCCGCCGTCCATTAGGACTCTGGTAAGGTGAAATCCGTCGATAATTGGGTCTAGGACCAGTGCGGCGAATCTGCCGTGACGGATGCTGGTTGGATGGTCCCGTCGATCGAAAGTGATTGGGCAGGAGGACCATGGGTTAAACTTTGGGGCGACTGGCTCCAGCGCATAGACGTCCTTGAGAGCACGCTTCCGCTCCCTTTTGGGAATGTGGGTTGCGTATATCATATTCACCGTCCGAACTTGCGGGGGAAATCCCTTCTGTCCTTTGTTGTTCGGCAGTCGGGGCCCCTCCTCGTCATCGCTATGTAGCCCCTTGTCTCTGGTTTCGGCACTTATCTTGCCTGCCTGCTTGAACACCCAACAATCCCTGTTGGTGTGATTGGCTGGCTGTTCGGGGGTGCCATGTATCTGGCACGAGCGATCAAGTATCCGGTCTAAGCTGGATGGGCCCCAAGGGTTTCGTTTGAATGGCTTCTTCCGCTGACCCGGTTTAGAGCCTCTGAATCCGGCATTGACTGCCGTATCTTCAGTATTGTCACCGTTAATGCGGCGCTTATGCTTGTTGCAGTGTGACCTGCCATTGTTATCCTTGTTGTCCGAATTGCCGGGGCTTTTGCTTATGTTATTGCTACGAGCTAGCCAGTTGTCTTCTCCCGCGCAAAAGCGGGTCATGAGTGTCGTGAGGGCTGCCATAGACTTTGGCTTTTCTTGTCCTAGGTGCCGGGCAAGCCATTCGTCTCGGATGTTGTGCCTGAAGGCTGCGAGGGCCTAGGCGTCCAGACAATCGACTATTTGGTTTTTCTTTGTCAGGAACCGTGTCCAGAATTGTCTGGCCGATTCCTCTGGTTGCTGGATTATGTGGCTTAGGTCATCGGTGTCTGGTGGTCGCACATACGTGCCCTGGAAGTTGTCAAGGAATGCGGATTCCAGGTCCTCCCAACAACTGATTGACTCTGCTGGTAGGCTATTAAGCCAATGTCGAGCTGGTCATTTAAGCTTGAGAGGGAGGTATTTGATGGTGTGTAGATCATCGCCACGGGCCATGTGGATGTGAAGGAGATAATCCTCGATCCATACCGCGGGATCTGTTGTGCCATCGTATGATTCGATGTTTACGGGTTTGAAGCCCTCGGGGATTTGATGATCCATTACTTCGTCTGTGAAGCATAGTGGGTGTGCGGCGCCCCTGTACTGAGCTATATCGTGACGCAGCTCGGACGAGCTTGGTCTGTTGTATTCGGCCGGGCCATACTTATTCTGTCCGGTGTGACGGCTAGCGTCATGTGAAGCGGGGCGCCCATGCGATCCGTAGATCGATCTTGTTTGCCTTGCCTTATTCTCCAAGATGTCTCGCGGGTCTGTTGCGTCTCCCCATACTCTGGTATGTCTTGAGCGGTGTCGGGGTGCGGCTTGGGTCGAGGGCCTGAAGGCCTCTCTATCGCGGCAACGGGGTGGCCGATCGGGCGCATCGTACGCTGGTGATGTAGGTTTAGTTGCTTCCTCCTCAAGTTGGGGAAGCAGCCTGCGCTTTGGGTAGCTCTTGGATGGGCGTTCTGGTTTTTACTCTTCGGCCGCCAGGACTTCGGTCCATCTGTCGGCTAGCAAGTCTTGGTCAGCTCTAAGCTGCTGTTGTTTCTTCTTGAGGCTGCTTGCCGTGGCTACGAGTCTGCGTTTGAAACGCTCTTGCTCGACGGGATCCTCTGGCACGACGAATTCATCGTCGTCGAGGCTTGCCTCGTCTTCGGAGGGAGGCATGTAATTGTCGTCCTCATCCTCTTTGTCGGCCGCTCTCTCACGAGGGTTGGCTCCTTCGTTCTCCTGCACTGAATCCTGCTGGAGGGGGTTGTCTTTGGCACTGTCCAGCGTATTGCTATCTCCGGTGCCGGAATCGCCGTTTTTGCTTTGGTGGGACTTAGAGCGGCGCCGCTGACGTCGGCGCTTGGGTTGCTTCTTGGAGGGGTCATCCTCCATTTTCTCCTCGCCATCCCCCGCTTTAGGGGTGTCCACCATGTATATGTCATATGACGAGGTGGCTTTCCAGTTCCCTATAGGCACTGGTTCTTAATCGTCTCCTTCATCGGCGTCCATGCCATCGATGTCTTCGGAGTCGAAGTCGAGCATGTCGGTTAAATCGTCGATAGTGGCTACAAAGTGGGTGGTGGGTGGGCTACAAATTTCTTCGTCGTCCGCGTCCCAACAGTGTTGGTCGTAGTCCGGCCAGGGCTCTCCTGACAAAGAGAGAGACTTTAACGAATTCAGGATGTTGCCGAAAGGTGAGTGCTGAAAGACATCCGCGGCGGTGAACTCCATGACCGGAGCCCAATCGGGCTTAACCGGGAGAGGTGCGGGGTTTACGGAGTCCGGATCGGAGTCCGTCACCTCGGAGTCATGAGCCTTGTGAGGGACTAGGCTGGTATCCGGCTCTATCGCCATAGAGATTGCAGTTTCCGGGGTGGCGTCTAACCGTCCGTCCCCGACTGGCGTAGTGGGCTCCGAGCTAATGGTCGGAGCAGACACCTGAGTGACGCTCTGGGCGTTGTCCGATGACAGAGCTAAATCGTGCCCATCATGACAGTGCCGCGTGCCCGGTTGTGGCTCGAATCCGTCGAAGATCAAGTCCCCGCGGATGTCGGCCATGTAGTTCAAGCTTCCAAACCTGACCTGATGGCCAGGGGCGTAGCTCTCGATCTGCTCCAGATGGCCGAACGAGTCAGCCCGCAGTGCGAAGCCGCCGAATATGAAGATCTGTATGGGGAGAAAAGTCTCATCCCGGACCGCGTCACGGTTGATGAGCGAAGAAGCCATCGGGCCTAAAAGGCAACGACACAGAGGAACTCTCAATGAAAGCACCAATGTCGGTGTCAAAACCGGCGGATCTTGGGTAGGGGGTCCCGAACTATGCATCTAGGCGGATGGTAACAGGAGACAAGGGACACGATGTTTTTACCCAGGTTCGGGCCCTCCCGATGGAGGTAAAACCCTACTCCTGCTTGATTAATATTGATGATATGGGTAGTACAAGAGTAGATCTACCACGAGATCGGAGTGGCTAAACCCTAGAATCTAGCCTATGGTATGATTGTTGTTCGTCCTACGGACTAAAACTCTCCGGTTTATATAGACACCGGAGAGGGCTAGGGTTACACAAAGTCAGTTGCAATGGGAGGAGATCTTCATATCGTATCGCCAAGCTTGCCTTCCACGCCAAGGAAAGTCCCATCTGGACACGGGACGGAGTCTTCAGTCTTGTATCTTCATAGTCCGGGAGTTCGGCCAAAGGTCTTAGTCCGGCCATCCGGACACCCCCTAATCCAGGACTCCCTCAAACACTTTGTGTGCTACCAAACATCACAACGTAACTAGGTGATTATAAAGCTGCTCTACAGGTGTCTCCGAAGGTACTTGTTGGGTTGGCGTATTTCGAGATTAGTATTTGTCACTCCGATTGTCGGAGAGGTATCTCTGGGCCCTCTCGGTAATGCACATCACTATAAGCCTTGCAAGCAATGTGACTAATGAGTTAGTTATGAGATGATGTATTACATAACGAGTAAAGAGACTTGCCGGTAACAAGATTGAACTAGGTATTGAGATACCGACGATCGAATCTCGGGCAAGTAACATACTGATAACAAAGGGAACAACGTATGTTGTTATGCAGTTTGACCGATAAAGATCTTCGTAGAATATGTAGGAGTCAATATGAGCATCCAGGTTCCGCTATTGGTTATTGACCAGAGACGTGTCTCGGTCATGTCTACATAATTCTTGAACCTGTAGGGTCCGCACGCTTAACGTTGTGTGACGATTTATATTATGAGTTATGTGTTTTGATGTACTGAAGGTAGTTTGGAGTCCCGCATGAGATCAGGGACATGACGAGGAGTCTCAAAATGGTCAAGACGTAAAGATCGATATATTGGACGACTATATTCGGACATCGGAAAGGTTCCGAGTGATTCAGGTATTTATCGGAGTACCGGAGAGTTACCGGAATTTGCCGGGGAGAAGTATTGGGCCTTATGGGGCCATACGGGAAATAGAGAGGGGCTGCCTAGGGCAGGCCGTGCACCCCCCCCCCAAGGCCTAGTCCGAATTGGACTAGGGGGAGGGGCTGCGCCCCCTCCTTCCTTCCCTTCTCTCTTCCCCTTCCTTCTCTCCTACTCCTACTAGGAACGGAGGAGTCCTACTCCCGGTGGGAGTAGGACTCCCCCCTTGGCACGCCCTCCTCCTTGGCCGGCCGCCTCCCCCCTAGCTCCTTTATATACGGGGGCAGGGGCACCCCATAGACACACAATTTGATCTATTCCAGCCGTGTTCGGTGCCCCCCTCCACCATATTCCACCTCGATAATATCATAGCGGTGCTTAGGCGAAGCCCTGCATCAGTAACAACATCATCACCGTCACCACGCCGTCGTGCTGACGAAACTCTCCCGTGAAGCTCTGCTGGATCGGAGTTCACGGGACGTCATCGAGCTGAACGTGTGTTGAACTCGGAGGTGCCATACGCTCGGTACTTGGATCGGTCGGATCGTGAAGACATACGACTACATCAACCACGTTGTGCTAACGCTTCCGCTTTCGGTCTATGAGGGTACGTGGACTCACTCTCCCCGCTCGTTGCTATGCATCACCATGATCTTGCATGTGCGTAGGATTTTTTTTGAAATTACTATGTTCCCCAGCACAACGTCTTATTCCGATTTGGCGGTATTGTGGGATGAAGCGGCCCACACCAACCTTACTTGTCCACGTACATGAGACCTGTTCCACCGACTGATGCAACTTGTTTTGCATAAGGTGGCTGGCGGGTGTCTGTTTCTCTCACTTTAGTTGAATCGAATTTGACTACTACCGGTCCTTGCAGAAGATTAAAATAGAAAACTTGATAATCACTGTTGTGGTTTTGCGTAGGTAAGAACGGTTCTTGCTAGTTACCTATAGCAGCCACATAAAAATTGCAACAACAAAGTAGAAGACGTCTAACTTGTTTTTGTAGTTTATGTTGCGATGTGATATGGTCAAGACGTGATGTGATATACGTTGTTGTATGAGATGATCATGTTTTGTAATATCGACAACTGGCAGGAGCCTTAGGGTTGTCTTTTAATTATTGTATGACCTGCGTGTCAATCATTAAGCACCATGTAATTGCTTTACTTTATCGCTATGCGTTAGCAATAGGTGTAGAAGCAATAGTTGCCGAGACGACCCCGACGCAACGATGGAGATCAAGGTGTCGCGCCGGTGACAATGGAGATCATGACGTTGCTTTGGAGATGAAGATCAAAAGCACAAGATGATGATGGCCATATCATGTCACATATTTTGATTGCATGTGATGTTTATCCTTTATGCATCTTATTTTGCTTAGAACGACGGTAGCATTATAAGATGGTCCCTTCACTTAATTTCAAGATAAAAAGTGTTCTCCCCGAGTATGCACGATTGCTAAAGTTCATCGTTTCGAAGCACCTCGTGATGATCGGGTCTAATAAACTCTATGTTCACATATAATGGGTGTAAGCCAGTTTTGCACAAGTAGAATACTTGGGTTAAACTTGACGAGCCTAGCATGTACAGACATGGTCTCGGAACACTGGAGACCGAAAGGTCGAACATGAGTCATATAGTAGATATGATCAACATAAGTATGTTCACCATTGAAGACTACTCCATCTCACGTGATGATCAGACATGGTTTAGTTGATTTGGATCATGTATCACTTAGACAACTTGAGGGATGTTGATTTAAGTGGGAGTTCATTAGTAATTTGATTAATTGAACTAAAATTTATCATGAACATAGTCAAAATGTTTTTGCAAATTATGTTGTAGATCAATAGCTCGCAATGTAGCTTCCCCATTTTGATACGTTCCTAGAGAGAACTAAGTTGAAAGATGATGGTAGCAATAATGCAGACTAGCAAGTCAGTGATCTAAGGATTATCCTCATTACTGCACATAAGAATTATGTCCTTGATGCATTGCTAGGTGATAGACCTGCTACAGAAGCTGATGCAAACGTTATGAACGTTTGACAAGCTCGATCTTATGACTACTTGATAGTTTAGTGCACCATGCTTTACGGCTTAGAATCAGGGCTCCAAAGACGTTTTGAACGCCATGGAACATATGAGATGTTCCAAGAGCTGAAATTGGTATTTTTGTCTCATGCCGTGTTGAGGGGTATGAGACCTGTGACAAGTACTTTGCCTACAAGATGGAGGAGAATAGCTCAGCCAGTGAGCATGTGCTCAGAATTTCTGGGTACTACAATCGCTTGAAAATCGAGTGGGAGTTAATCTTCCAGATAAGATAGTGATTGAAAGAGTTCTCCAGTCACTATTAACAAGCTACTAGAACTTCGTGATGAACTATGCAAGGAATGACTAAAACAATTTCCGAGCTCTTCGCGATGCTGAAATCGGCAGAGGTAGAAATCAAGAAAGAGCATCAAGTGTTGATGGTTAACAAGACCACCAGTTTAAAGACAAAGGACAAGGGAAAGAAAGGGAACTTCAAGGAGAACACCAAGCAAGTTGCCGCTCCCGTGAAGAAGCCCAAAGCTGGACCCAAGCCTGAAAGTGAATGCTTCTACTGCAAACGAAATGGTCACTGGAACCGGAACTACCCCAAATACTTGGCAGATAAGAAGGATGGCAAAGTAAACAAAGGTATATTTGATATACATGTTATTGATGTGTACCTTACTTATGCTCATAGTAGCCCCTACGTATTTGATACCGGTTCAGTTGCTAAGATTAGAGACTCGAAACAGGAGTTGCGGAATAAACGGAGACTAGTTAAGGGCGAGGTGACGATGTGTGTCGGAAGTGTTTCCAAGATTGATATGATCACCATCGCACACTCCCTCTACCTTCGAGATTAGTGTTGATCCTAAATAAATTTTATTTGGTGTTTGCGTAGAGCATGAATATGATAAGATCATGTTTATTGCAATATGGTTATTCATTTAAAGACAGAGAATAATTGTTATTCTATTTACATGAATAAAACCTTCTACGGTCATACACCCAATGTAAATGATTTATTAAATCTCGATCATAGTGATACACATATTCATAATATTGATGCCAAAAGATACAAAGTTAATAATGATAGTGCAATATACTTGTGGCACTGCCGTTTAGGTCATATTGGTGTAAACGCATGCAGAAACTCCATGCGGATGGACTTTTGGAATCACTTGATTATGAATCATTTGATACGTGCAAACCATGCCTCATGGGCAAGATGACTAAAACTCCGTTCTCCAGAACAATGGAGTGAGCTAATGACTTACTAGAAATAATACATACTGATGTATGCGGTCCGATGAGAGTTGAAGCACGCGGCGGGTATCATCATTTTCTCACCTTCACACATGTATATCTACTTGATGAAACACAAGTCTGAGACGTTTGAAAAGTTCAAAGAATTTCATAATGAAGTGGAGAATCATCGTAACAAGAAAATAAAGTTTCTACGATCAGATCGCGGAGGCGAATATTTGAGTTACGAGTTTGGACTTCATTTAAAACAATGTAGAATAGGTTCACAACTCATGCCACCTGGAACACCACGGCGTAATGGTGTGTCCGAATGTTGTAACCATACTTTATTAGATATGATGCGTGCTACGACGTCTCTTACCGATTTGCCACTATCATTTTGGGGTTATGCATTAGAGACAGTCGCATTCATGTTAAATAGGGCACCGTATAAATCCGTTAAGATGACATCATATGAGTTATGGTTTGGCAAGAAACCTAAGATGTCCTTTCTTAAAGTTTGGGGATGCGACGCTTATGTCAAAAGGCTTCAGCCTGATAAGCTCTAACCCAAAGCGGAGAAGTGCGTCTTCATTGGGTATACCTTCTACCACAGATCCGAAGGCAAGATCTTTGTTGCTAAGAATGGGTCCTTTCTAGAGAAGGAGTTTGTCTCGAAAGAAGTGAGTGGGAGGAAAGTAGAACTTGATGAGGTAGTTGTACCTGCTCTCAAATTGGAAAGTAGTACATTAGAGAAAACTATTCCTGTGATGCCTACACCAACCTGAGAGGAAGCAAATGATGATGATTGTGAAACTTCAGATCAAGTTACTACCGAACCTCATAGGTCGACCAGAGCATGTTCCACACCAGAGTGGTACGGCAATCCTATCTTGGAAGTCCTGTTGTTGGGCAACAGCGAACCTACGAACTACGAAGAAGCTATGATGAGCCTAGATTCCAACAAATCACTTGAGGCCATGAAATCTGAGATAGGATCCATGTATGAGAACAAAGTGTGGACTTTGGTGGATTTGCCCGATGATCGGCTAGCCACTGAGAATAATGGATCTTCAAGAGGAAGACGGACGTTGATGGTAATATCACAGTCTACAAAGCTCGACTTGTCGCAAAAGGTTTTCGACAAGTTCAAGGGGTTGACTATGCTAAGACTTTCTCACCCGTAGCAGTGCTAAACTCTGTCCAAATCATGTTAGCAATTGCCACATTTTACGATTATGAAATCTCGCAAATGGACGTCAAAACTGCATTCTTTAACGGATTTCTTAAGGAAGAATTGTATATGATGCAACCAAGAGGTTTTGTCGATCCTAAAGGTGCTAACAAAGTGTGCAAGATCCACCGATCCATCTATGGACTGGTGCAAGCATCTCGTAGTTGGAATATACGCTTTGATGAGGTGATCAAAGCATATGGATTTATTTATACAGACTTACGGTGAAGCCTGTATTTACAAGAAAGTGAGTGAGAGCTTGATAATCCACAAGTATAGGGGATCGTTTGTAGCCTTTCTCGATAAATAAGAGTGTCAAACCCAACGAGGAGCTAAAAGAAGAACAAATATTCTCTCAAGTTCTACTGACCACCAATACAACTCTACACGCACTTAACATTTGCTTTACCTAGAACAACTAGTTGACCCGTTGCGCCAAATGGCACAGAGACCCGCTAAAGTCATGTTGTCGATGAAAATAGTTTCATTTTGCAAGGACATATTCAATATTGATAGTAGAAAGCACATGTGTTAAACCATGTTATATTGAAAATGTGTTTATTACGCTACAAAATCCGAATTTTGGAAAAAGAAAATGTATAACATACATATGCCAGCTAAGGAAGCATTGTTTTAGTTGAAATTATAGTTATCACGATGAGAGATCTTAGTTGAAAAAACATATTTGTATAAGATGTATAGACCAGTTAAAGATGTATTTTTTAGCAGTGTTTGCACATTTTTTCTTTGGATGAGCACAAAATATAAGCAATAAAGGTCATTAAGAGCATCATTATTATTCAAAATGATAGCAACTCTATACAACCTGGTATTTGACTATTTTCCTTTTTCTCTCAAGCTCTAATTCTGAACACGGCACAATGAATGATCCACCCCCTATTCTAAGCCTACACTGAAATCTGAATTTAGTGGGTGGTATGTATGTTTGTAGATAAAGCTTAAAACCCGAGAAGAGCATGGTACAAACACATACTACTTCATCAACTTCAAAAAAACCAACTCCATAACATAGATGAACATTACAGCACCACTTTTTAGTACAATAGTTTGTGTATAATGATATGAATGTACACGGAAGAGAATATTGTGTATAATGATATGAATGTACATAGGCAAAAGAAAACACAATGTCGGGCCAAACCCGGAATATCAACACGACCAATGAAGCAAGAACACTGACAATACATAGGTCACACAATAAATGCAATTCCTACAAAAAAAGGGAAGGAAGAAACCTTGCTAAGCAGAAGAAAGAAGAAGAAAACTTGATCAACAGAAGAGAGAAAAAGGACCTCCAAGAACGTACAACGTACAAAAGAAAAGAAGTAATCAGGCCACATGCATTGCACTAAACAGCTCATTATTATTAGGACCTGTGTGCATACCCAAACTTCTTAAGGTTCTGTGTAGAGCAGAAATTTTGAAACGACCCAGAATATTGCGGTAAGAAATAAAATACAGGAACTACAAAAACTAATTAATGCAAGTGGACTATGCATCACAAATCAGGAATCCTACAATTACAGTGCTGTAAACATATGTCTAATGCATTCCAAGTGCTCTTATATTACATCCTTCTTTTTAATAACGAAATCCATCATCCTAACACATGTCTCGTGCTTGATTTTTCACTAGCAAATCATGAGGCAATAAGCGTTCCAGCTCTATGTACATACTCCGGTATCCATGAAGTGACTACTTCCATGTTAGAAAAATCATGTAAAGACATGGGTTTGACACAGTTTATAATCACTTGGTCCTCCCATACTTTACATGCCGTAGTTTGACAACAAAGGAAGATTGAAAATCATGTATACATGCATCCACAGATGCTTTCACTTCAGCACGACTACAGTATAAAAAAGGTTGAATATCACCTTCGGCCTATCCATCAGTTTGGATATTTATCACCTTCAGCAAGACTACTTATTCATTAGAAATGGATCTCTTGAATATCACCTTCGGCTTATCCATCAGTTTGGAGATTTATCACCTTCAGCAAGACTACTTATTCATTAGCAATGGACCTCGTGACCTTTATTGTCAATCTACATTTTCGAAGTATATTTAAATGAAAACACGAGGGCTCTATAAAAGGCTCCCACATAACCTACACACATATAAAAGGCCCATGACTGCTCCACTGTCAAGAAAGCATTACCAAAAACCAGAATGAGCCAAATGTTGAAGCTGAAAAAGAGGATACACCAATCAACATATTTGAGTACCAAAAAAAGGCACGTAGACATAAAACAATTGTTGTCTGATCAATTAAAAAATGGACAACTTTTTTCGTTAGGTGCAAAGTGAACTTCAAAGTTATCTTACAGATTTAGTTGCAAGGTTGACCAAGCAAAGCGAATGACCCATTACTACTGAACGTACAGAATCGTGTTTGGATAGCACCAACTAATGTTTCATTATGTGACATTTTTCACATTATTCAGCGCGCTTCAATAATTTATAGTGCCCCTTTCTTAAAAGTAATATATCTTTATTTCAACATTACCATAGAAAATATCCTTCCAAAACATGATCGGCACAGAGCAAAAACCACAAATATATCTTTATTTGAACATGAAAAAGGATGAAAAACACATAAACATGTAGTTATATAGATGTTTACATATCAAATACTTGTTTTCATGAATATCTTGAAGTATCACAGTCCTATATTTTATTTTTGCTGGAAATCACACTCCTATACTAAAAGGCTAATCTCCAAATAAGTAAATAAATTATTTCTCTTATACTCCCTCTGTAAAGAAATATAAGAGCGTTTGGATCACTACTTTAGTTATCTAAACACTCTTATATTTATTTACAGAGGGAGTACATCATATCAATGTACAGAATCTCAGCCTGCAAATAAAAATCCTCAGATATGTGCATTGAGTTTTTTGCTGTTATTATCCTAGCAAGAGCCCCCTATCTCATCTTTTACTGTTCGTTTATACTTAAAAGTAAAATACACGACGTTGATCATTATTTTTGTTCGAAAGTAGCATAATCCAAATTAGCCGATGTGGAATCCCTTAGAACTAATCAGGCTGACATAAAGCCGGTGAAATCAATAACACAATAGAACAATAATTAAATGCTTAGTTTTAAGCATTGTTGAGGAAATCGTTTACTGGTAGCTGCTCGGTTGGCTGGTGAGTAGGGGATTAATAGGCTAATCGGCAAGTTAATCTGCCATTTAATCAATTAATCGGATGATTTATCGATTTATCGGCTACTCGGTGACCCTACGAGTAGAGATTAATCGGCAAGTTAACTGGTTAGTCGAATGAATTCTTGAACAGGGGTTTTAAGTTTTACTTAAAAGGCATAGACCTGTAAAGTAGTTATCCAACCAATTAGATAAAAGACCTTGATTTGAGTATACCTGGACTTAAACCTTTCATTAGCAACCATTTTGTTGTTGGTCTGCACCATATAAACCCAAAGTAAGTTTTCCCTTTTACTTTTGTTTTTTCATGCAAATGTGTAACAGAGAGAGGGTCTGAAAAAAGAGATAGTTCAGAGGAAAGAGAGGGCACGAAGCGGAAGGGGATTACCTATGAGTAGAGGTGAGGATGGAATGGCAGGGTTCCTCCTGTACTGGTTGGGCTGCTCTGGGACCTCAGGGTGCATGTTACCGCCAGCATGCTGCTCCAAGACACACCTCCTGTGCGCCGGGCGCGCACGTTCCGAGCCGCCGGGCACGCCATCCTGAAACGCCTGTGGGGAGGCCGCGCCCATCTTACCAGGCTTCGCGCACCGTGCATATTGCCGTCGCAGCCGACGCCATCTGCTTGTGGTTGCTTTGTCCCCGATTCCTCACACATGCTACTATGCGGAGCAAGGTGGTCACAGAGGCGGCGGCGGCGCTCACGACGCAGTGGAGACGAGCCCATCCACCTCCCTGGCTGGCATATATACACGATGTATAAAGCATGAACCTGGAAAGAAAAATACAAGGGATTACCTAAATATATGCTGCTGCAGCACACCTATTTATCTAACTGAAATTAAGCCTACCACTTCCTGCTCTCTATTACTTCAGAATCATATGTATAAGAAAACATTGTTACCCGTTACTTTATACTGATAAACTGCATGCTCCGGGACAAGGTCGCTCACCACGGCACACTAACAGCTCCTTTCTCTTCTTGAATCAACATCTTGATTTTGAGATGCAACATATAACCAGGTTTTTATCTTACAACATAAGGGAACCCTCTCAATCTGCTAGATACAAGTACTTTGTATGACGTGCCTGAGCCATCAATTTGCCGGTCCTTTTCTTCTTGAAACCAACATTGACAACACCAACTGATTTTCCAGCATGCAATAGCTTCCCCTCAACTTCTATTTCTTCCTGGAAACATAAAAGAAATAGTTTACAGCATGCCAGATAACTATTAAAATAAAATAAGAGTGAAACGACAAAGGTATGTTCTAAACTAATCAAGCCTTATGATAACATTCTAGCAAGAAGCTGGCCAAAGCTTCCCTTTGGGGGGCAAAAATTATAACCAAGCAACCTAAAAAGTACGTCCGGAATCTTTAGAGCAATATCTAGACAACATGACAATAACTCTGATCCTAAACTAATTCTAGGAACCTCTTAGAGCAATATCTGGACAACATGACAACAATTCTGATCCTAAACTAATCTTGGCAACATTTTGTACCCAACAAGCTCCAATTTGTACTCAGAGCCATCAAAGGAAACAAAAACTAAATAACACCTAGTCGTGTAAATGCAGGGGCACTAAATTCAACCATCTTTTCTACTTAGTACACACTTGCATTCCTATAATATTAAAATGACTGGAAGGTAAGAAGTAGTGATCCTTTTATCTTGCCAATTGAGATATTAGCATACCAACTTCCGATGATGCTTTTCAAACACCAAATTCCTTATTACATATGCATCATGCCGCAATAAAATTTAGATGATGGCAATCTTCACAAAATGCGGATGGTACCTGCCTAAACTTGACACCATCGACCAGATGTAATTTCGATATCATGGTCAAAACTAAAAAAAACAAGCTAGGAGTAAGCCGCTGCCTAGCAAACTTACCACGGGGGACAGAGCATAACAACCCCTGCAAAACTATGAAAAAAGGTTCCAGTCAAACAAGAGAGGAAATCAAAAGGGGATAAAAAAAGATCCTTCTTCTCTGCTAATCTGAGAGGGATAAACAGAGGGTAAAATGACTCACCGAACCTATCTCTAACTGACTGGTCTGTCAAGACCTCGGTTGTAGCAAAGGTATTTGCTCCTGTTCCCCACGGACCACCGTGCAACCACAACAAGGCCATTTACATGAACTGGAAGATGGAAATCAGTTGCTGCTGCTCCAGACTGAATCGAACAGAAAAAGAAAGCAGGGTTCCGATCCGATCTGATGTGATGTGAGAGAGGAGAGTAGTCAAGGAAAGGGAGAGCTCACGGTTGCAACAGGGCGACCGGAGAGGTGGAGGATGGAGGCGGAGGAGGGGATCCGTGCCTGGGAGCCGTCACGCCGCCGCGTCCATGGAGACGGTACTGCTGCTGCTGCAGATCGAGAAAGCAAAGAAATTAGGGGAAGGATGTGAGAGAGAGGAAGGAGAGGAGAGGTTAGAGAGAGCCCCGGCGTTCTACCCATACTGAGGCGCATCTCTGCTCTAGCGCGGGGAGAAGGAAGGGGGCCGGCGGCACAGGGAGGAGGGGAGGGCGCTGAGGCGCGTGAGGAGAGGGTGTGGCGGCGTGGGAGAGGATGGAGTGGGGAGGAGAAGGTTTGGCGGCTAGGGTTTTACCTTTTTCTTGTTCTCGAGGTCGAGCGTGGGGCATGAGCGGAGGTGACTGGCGAATCCCTCGGGAACATGGGAAAGGCACACCCAGTCAATGAGTGCCTGAGATGAGCCCACCAGTCATAGGCCAACGAAAATGACCGTGGGTGAAAATTGGATTTGACCACGAAGTGAATATTTGACTGATGATGTTATGTACCTAGCGTAGGGTCATGGACATATCCAGGATACCATGCCCAAGGACATCCTTAGACGAAGCTACCTTCCAGTCGACCAAGAGAGGCTCCACTCGACCGGCTAGAAGACACTCGACCATGAAGACCCACTCGACCATCAGAAGTTCAAGATCCACTCTGCATCCAAACGGTCTGTAATCAAGTAGTCTTAATGGCCATGATGGCACTTTATGTAGGGCGTTACCAGTAACGCCAGACCTTAATGTACTTTAACCCTCTGCTACGTGGGCTGGCTGGGGTCTTGGCGTCCTCTATATAAGCCACCCCCCCCCCCCCTCCACTGGTAGAAGGGTTCGCACCCCTGTAACCACTATACACAGAAATCAGTCGACCGCCTTCGGGCTCCGAGACGTAGGGCTGTTACTTCCTCCGAGAAGGGCCTGAACTCGTTAAACACTCGTGTGTACAACTGCTCCATAGCTAGGATCTTGCCTCTCCATACCTACCCCCCATTCTACTGTCAGACTTAGAACCACGACAGTTGGCGCCCACCTTGGGGCAGGTGTCTTAGCGACTTTTTTGGAGAAGTTGCAATTTGTCCGATCGTCTTCATCATGGTTTCCGGCGGAGCTCTGGTTGAGGGCCACGAGATCCGTCTCGATGCGCTCACTTTCATCGCCGACGACTCCGCTTGGCTCCAGGAGGCACCACTCGACATCGACGCGCTCCCCGTCCGCGGGGCGACGCACTTTCGGGCGTGTGTCCGTGGCGTCTTGCTGCGGCAGCCGTCGACCCCATACCGGTCGACTCCTGCGCCGTCCTCCCTCCCTGTCTCCCGCCAGCGCATGCGCTCCGGTCGGTCGAGGCTCCAGCGATGGGTGAGACACGCAGTGGCTCACCAATCGGCCACCACCCAAGTCACGGTGATTGAGCCCGACGAATCTCTCTACGGCCTGTTCGACCTGTCGACTGGCTTCGTAGAGACTGCATCCGAGTGCGATAGCAGTGATCCAGCGGCGGAGGTCCTGATGGTCAACAGGCCCCGTAGTCCTCCCGGTTTCCCCCGCGGTGACGGGATGGACGACGAGGATGACCCCGCTCAAGCCCATGAAGAGTACCAACCCGAGCCGCTCACTTCCCAGCAAATGGAAGAACTTTGCCGCCGGAACATGGATGCCCTGCATACTCCCATTGCAGGAGAAACACCTGAGGCTCGTGCCCTGGAAGAGGCACGTTTAGCCAACCTGGCTGAACGCACTCGACTGGAGAACCTCCAGCGAGCACTCGACGAGCGTGCGCGTCAACGAGTGACCAACTCCAACCGACGTCAGCTCTTTCCGCAACCAACTCAGGTATATCGAACCCCAATTCAGAATTTGGCAGCTGCAGCCCGCATAGCGGAGTCAATTCAGCCCTCTTAGTCAGAGGCTGGAAGAGGCTTGATGTAGATCAGAGATTTGCTCCGGGCGGCAGGAGATCAGAATTCAGCTGTGTCACAGTCGCGCAACAGGATTCACAGTCGATCCGTCGCTGCGAATATTGTTCAGTCGGCTCACAGTCCAAGGTCGCCTCTGAGGCGCATGGGACGTGAAGGCCGGCGGGACCACTATGATGATCGATTTGATCGTGATGACAGGCATCAAGTGCCCACTCCTCCTCCGAGAAGTGGGTCTAACGCCCATCGGCAGCAAGATGACAGACGCCAACTCAGTGTTGGGCGGAGAGCTCCAGTCGACCCCAGAGAGCCAGGCTTTGACGCGAGATCCATCATCGTGCAAGGTTTGGTCGACCAAAACAGAGCTCATAGAGGTGGTCATGACAGAGATGTGCCCACAAGCAGCCGAGTCCATGTTTCAGGTCCAGAATGTTTTAGCAGAGCGATCAGAGCCGCAGTGATACCCCCCAACTTCAGGTTGGCGACTGGGGTGAGTAAGTTCACCGGAGAGTCTAAGCCTGAAACATGGCTCGAAGACTACCGAGTGGCTGTTCAGATTGGTGGCGGTAATGATGAGGTGGCCATGAAACATTTGCCACTTATGCTAGAGGGTTCGGCCAGGGCGTGGTTGAATCAGTTAGCTCCTAGCAGCATTTACACCTGGGAAGATCTTTCTCGAGTGTTCGTCAGGACGTTTGAGGGAACTTGCAAGCGACCTGCCGGATTGACTGAGCTGCAAGTTTGTGTACAAAAGTCGAGTGAAACACTGAGGGATTACATCCAGAGGTGGATCACTTTGCATCATACTGTAGAGAATGTGTCAGACCATCAAGCGGTTTGCGCCTTAAAGGATGGCGTCAAGAACAGAGAGTTGAGCCTGAAGTTTGGTCGAACTGGAGATATGCCCTTGAGTCGGATGGTGGAAATAGCCACCAAGTACGCCAACGGCGAAGAAGAGGACCGACTCCGGAGCGGCAAGTACAAGCCGAGTCAGTCGGATAAAGGAAACTCCAGTCGGAAGCAAAAGCGGAAGGCCGAGCCAGCAGCTCCTGGAGAGGCTTTGGCCGTGACTCAGGGCAAATTCAAAGGGAAGCCCAAAGGATCTTGGAACCCCAAGAAGGTAAAAGATAAGGAAGGTAATGATGTGATGGATCTACCGTGTCATATCCACACGAAGAAAGACGAAGAGGGTAACTTCATCTACCCAAAGCATACCACTCCCAATGCCGACTCTTAATCCAGCAATTTCAAGGGAAACAGCCGAAAGATAAAGAGAAGGAGTCGGACAAGGCTGAGGACAAGGAGGACAGTGATGGAGAGTACCCTCATGTCAACTCCACTCTGATGATTTTTGCTGATGTAGAGAGCAAAAGTCGACTGAAAGTGATCAACCGTGAGGTCAATATGGTCGCCCCGGCGACACCAAACTATCTGAGATGGTCGCAAACTCCCATTACTTTCGACCAGTCTGACCATCCTACTCATATTGCCACCCCTGGGAGGCAAGCGCTGATGGTCGACCCGGTCGTCGAAGGCACTCGACTGACGAAGGTATTGATGGATGGCGGCAGCGGGTTGAATATACTGTATGCAGAGACGCTCAAGGGAATGGGCATTCCGATGTCCAGGCTCAATTCCAGCAACATGAGTTTTCACGGAGTCATCCCTGGAAAGAAGGCCGAGTCACTCGGCCAAATAGCTCTGGATGTGGTGTTCGACGACTCGAAGCATTTCCGCAAAGAGAAGCTGACATTTGAAGTCATGGATTTCCGGAGCGCCTACCACGCCATTTTAGGAAGGCCAGCCTACGCTCGCTTCATGGCTCGACCATGCTATGTGTACCTCAAGTTAAAGATGCCTGGCCCCAAAGGCGTGATCACCATCACTGGCAACCGGAAGAAAGCGAAAGAGTGTTTTCAGAAAGGCTCAAAGATTGCGGATGACCGGATAACAGTGGTAGAGCTAGAGGGATACAAGAAGAATGCAGATCCGAGTGATTTACTGCGGGCCAAGAAGCCCGCCACAGAGTCAGCATTTCAGTCGTCCGGTGAGACGAAGCCAGTCCATATCCACCCGACCGACCCCAATGCAGCTCCGACCCATATTTCCACAACACTCGACTCTAAATAGGAAGAAGCGCTCATCCAGTTCCTCCGTGAGAACTGGGACATCTTCGCATGGAAGCCAGCTGACATGCCGGGTGTTCCCAGGGGGCTGGCTGAGCATCGCCTTAGAGTCGATTCAAAAGCAAAACCTGTTAAGGAACATCTTCGACGGTCCGCCGTTCAGAAGAAAAAAGCCATTGGCGAGGAGGTGGCTCGACTCCTTGCAGCAGAGTTCATCCGAGAGATATACCACTCCGAGTGGCTCGCCAATGTCGTCATGGTTCCCAGAAAGGACAATTCCCTTCGTATGTGCATTGATTTCAAACATATCAATCGGGCCTGCCCGAAAGATCATTTTCCTCTCCCTCGCATCGACCAAATTGTCGACTCGACCGCAGGGTGTGAGAGATTGTCTTTTCTAGACGCTTACTCCGGGTATCATCAGATCCGTCTGTATGGGCCCGACAAAATCAAAACAGCTTTCATCACTCCATTCGGGTGCTTCTGCTATATCACCATGCCATTCGGCCTCAAGAATGCCGGAGCCACGTTCATGAGAATGATTCAAAAGTGTTTACTCACTCAAATCAGTCGGAATGTGGAAGCATACATGGATGATATCGTTGTCAAGTCGCGAAAGGGTTCCGACCTGCTGACTGACTTGGCTGAAACATTTGCCAATCTCAGGATGTATGATATCAAGCTCAATCCATCAAAGTGCACATTCGGAGTACCTGGTGGAAAGTTACTCGGTTTTCTCGTTTCCGAACGAGGAATCGATGCTAACCCAGAAAAAGTTGGTACCATGCTCCGAATGAAGCGCCCTGTGCGTGTGCACGACATCCAGAAGCTTACTAGATGCTTGGCCGCATTAAGTCGATTCATCTCTCGCCTCGGTGAAAAGGCGTTACCTCTTTACCGACTGATGAAGAAGGCAAACAAGTTCGAGTGGACTCCAGAAGCTGATGCAGCGTTTGCCGAGTTAAAAACTCTGCTCTCCACCCAGCCGGTGCTTGCTGCTCCAATCAGCAAAGAGCCTCTGTTGCTTTATATTGCAGCCACAGGACAAGTCGTCAGTACAGTACTTACGGTCGAGCGGGAAGAAGAAGGGAAAGCCTTCAAAGTTCAGCGCCCAGTGTATTATCTCTCTGAAGTTTTGACCCCATCGAAGCAAAGATATCCTCATTATCAGAAGCTTGTATATGGGATCTACATGACCATGAAGAAGGTTGCTCTTTATTTCTCTGATCATGACATTACAGTCGTCAACGACGCACCATTGTCAGAAATTCTGCACAACAGAGATGCAACTGGTCGAGTGGCTAAATGGGCGATTGAACTCCTTCCCCTTGATATCAAATTCGAGGCAAATAAAGCCATTAAGTCCCAGGCTATAGCAGATTTCCTTGCCGAGTGGATTGAGCAACAACAGCCGACTCAAGTCCACTCGGAGCATTGGACCATGTTCTTTGATGGCTCTAAGATGTTAAATGGTTCTGGTGCTGGGGTCGTTTTGGTTTCCCCCCGAGGAGACAAGCTCAGATATGTGCTCCAGATCCACTTTGATCCTCCAACAATGAAGCAGAATATGAAGCACTCTTGTATGGATTACGCATGGCCATTTCACTCGGCGTCCGTCGCCTTATGGTCTATGGTGATTCAGATTTGGTGGTCAATCAAGTGATGAAGGAGTGGGACGTTAGAAGCCCAGCCATGTCTGGATACTGCAATGCGGTGAGGAAGCTCGAAACGAAGTTTGAGGGGTTAGAGCTCCACCACATACCCCGACTGAAAAATCAAGCAGCTGATGACCTGGCGAAGATAGGATCCAAGAGAGAAGCTATCCCCAGTGATGTGTTTTTGGAGCATATCCACACTTAGTCGTAGAAGATCCTTTTACTGAGGAAGCCCCGCAACCCAAGAGCGTCATGGACCCGACTGAGGTTGAAGTCCCAGCGGTGGTCGACCTGATCATGGAAGTTCTAGTGATCACTCCAGATTGGACAGTACCATATATCGCGTATATCTTGAGGAAAGAGCTCCCGGAGGATGAAGAAGAGGCTCGACAGATCGTCCGCCGATCTAAAGCCTTTACCGTGATAAAGGGACAGTTGTACAGAGAAAGTGCGACTGGAGTTGGTCAGAAATGCATCACGCCAGAGGAAGGTCGAATAATCCTTGATGACATTCACTCGGGGACCTGTGGCCATCATGCGTCTTCTCGGACCATCGTGGCCAAAGCATACCGAGCCGGATTTTATTGGCCAAGAGCGAATGAAATGGCGAAGGAGATAGTCGACAAGTGCGAGGGATGCCAATTTTACTCCAATATGTCACACAAGCCCGCGTCAGCTTTGAAGACTATTCCACTCGTCTGGCCCTTTGCAGTGTGGGGTTTGGATATGGTCGGTCCTTTGAGAACAGGCAGAAGCGGTTTTACCCATGTGCTGGTAGCAGTCGACAAGTTCACTAAGTGGATCGAAGCTAAATCCATCAAGAACCTTGATGCCGGTACTGCTGTCAGCTTCATCAGAGAATTGATATTCAGATACGGGGTCCCGCACAGCATCATCACTGACAACGGGTCAAACTTCGACTCTGAAGAGTTCAGAGCTTTCTGCACATCTCAAGGCATGCGAGTCGACTACGCTTCAGTCGCTCACCCACAGTCGAATGGACAAGCAGAACGAGCCAACGGTTTGATCCTCAAAGGGTTGAAACCCCGCTTGATGCGTGATCTTAAGCATGCGGCTTGTGCATGGGTCGAGGAACTTCCCTCGGTGCTTTGGGGGTTAAGGACCACGCCCAACTGGTCTACTGGGAGAACTCCATTCTTCTTGGTCTACGGGGCTGAAGCAGTCTTGCCGAGTGACCTTCTCCACAATGCTCCCCGAGTCGAGCTCTACACTGAAGCAGAAGCAGAGCAAGTGCGGCAGGATGCAGTTGACCTTTTAGAGGAAGAGAGGGAGATGGCTCTGATCAGATCGACCATTTACCAACAGGACTTGCATCGCTTCCACGCCCAAAACGTGAAGAGTCGAGCCTTCCAGGAAGGAGATTTAGTTCTCCGAGTGGATCAGTAGAAACCACACAAGCTTGCTCCTTCTTGGGAAGGTCCCTTCATAGTCACCAAGGTTCTCCACAATAGAGCATAACGCCTTTACAATGTCGAGCATCAGATCGACGAGCCCCGAGCTTGGAACGCGGAACTTCTCCGCCCCTTTTACACCTAAGTATTCACTCAGACGAGTTGTAATAAAAGTACTTCTGTAGTTTGTTTATTAAAGACGAAAGCTTTATAATCTTCCCTGTAATCATTATTTCTTTTGTCCTCTTAAAACAATCCCCCAGTGGGTGGCTTGGCTGCGAATCCGATTCGCCCAAGTCTGTAAAAAAAATCCTAACCGAGTGGTGAGCCAGTCTCCCACACGAAGGCTTAGCTGCAAAATCCGTTTCGCCTAAGATAAATAAAATCCTACCGAGTGGTAAGCCAGCCTTCCACTCGGAGGCTTAGCTGCAGTCCAAGTACTCGCCTAAGATAAATAAAATCCTACCGAGTGGTAAGCCAGCCTTCCACTCGGAGGCTTAGCTGCAGTCCAAGTACTCGCCTAAGATAAATAAAATCCTACCGAGTGGTAAGCCAGCCTTCCACTCGGAGGCTTAGCTGCAGTCCAAGAACTCGCCTAAGTACAAATACAACGTGCGCTTCGCGAGGAGGACGAGGTGCAGGTCGACTGCTACCCTCTCCTCCCGAGCTACGCTGCAAGTACAACATGCGTTCTGCAAGGAGGACGAGGTGCAGGTCGACTGCTACCCTCTCCTTCCGAGCTACGCCACCAATTCAAAATCCTACCGAGTGGAGAGCAGACCTCCCACTCGGAGGCTTAGCTGCAGCCCAGTGCTCGCCTAAGTATCTGAAATCCTACCGAGTGGAGAGCAGACCTCTTACTCGGGGGCTTAGCTGCAGCCCAGTGCTCCCCTAAGTATCCGACATCCTATCGAGTGGAGAGCAGACCTCCCACTCGGGGGCTTAGCTGCAGCCCAGTGCTTGCCTAAGTATTTGAAATCCTGTCGAGTGGAGAGCAGACCCCCCACTCGGGGGCTTAGCTGCAGCCCAGTGCT
>NC_041383.1:615977150-616068704 GCF_002162155.2 Triticum dicoccoides
CTGCCGAGTGGAGAGCAGACCTCCCACTGGGGGCTTAGCTGTAGCCCAGTGCTCGCCTAAGTATCTGAAATCCTACCGAGTGGAGAGCAGACCTCCCACTCGGGGGCTTAGCTGCAGCCCAGTGCTCGCCTAAGTATCTAAAAATCCTACCGAGTGGAGAGCAGACCTCCCACTCGGAGGCTTAGCTGCAGCCCAGTGCTCGCCTAAGTATCTAAAAATCCTACCAAGTGGAGGGCAAACCTCTCACTCGGGGGGCTTAGCTGCAGCCCAGTGCTCGCCTAAGTGAATTGGGGAACAAGTCGATGGCAATAAGCGCTTCGCTTCAACCTGCAAAAGACGCCTCAAACCAAATGCAAACATATTCAGCGACGAATCCAAGCTCAGATAACACATAACGGAACTGAAAGTGCTCAGGCGCTAGGCCTGTTAAGGTTTGTCGGTTACAAAACTCACTCGGCATACCGAGGCAAATTTAAAGTATCAAGCTCAGAAGTTTTTTACCCCTCCTGTGGAGGGCTGGAAGGTGCCACAAACTTGTCCAGATCAATTCCATCTGCAATCCGAGTGGCAACGGCAATGAAGGTCTCCATGAAAGATCTGAAGTCGTGCTTCTTGGTGTTAGCCACCCTAAGAGCCACCAGCTTGTCCTCTCGTGCATCCTTGCAATGAACGCGGACCAGAGACAGAGCAACATTCGCGCCGCACCTGGCCAAAGACTTCTTCCACTCCTGCACTCGACTTGGGACCTCATTCAGTCGAGTCATCAGAGACTCGAGGTCATTCTGGAGTGTCTCTCTTGGCCAGAGTGTTCTGTCGATGCGGGAAGTTGCGACCTTCAGCCTTGCGAGATAATCAATGACGGCAGCAACACGAGATTCAAGCCGGAGCACGTTCATGGCGACTTCATCTTTCACAGGAGAGTTGATGGGGTCCAGATTCACTTCCAGTCGACCAATCTCCTCTTCAAAGTTCTGACAAAATTCTGCAAGCACAATCACCGAGTCAAGACAAATAGTCGGAGGTTACAATTAAAATATTTGTTTGATACAAAGGATTACCTTGAAGCATGAGGAACAACTTCTTGGCAAGTCCACCCAGATAAGCCTCTAGATCGTCCTTCTTTCTCTTCAACTCACTGGCTTTGTCATTCAGGGTGGTCTTGTCACTTTTCAGTCGACTGACCTCCTGGTTGGCGGCATCAAGAGCAGCTTTCAGAGTGGTGTTTTCTTCTTCAAGCTTGGTCACTGAAGCCAGCTTCTCATCCGCAAGCCTGGTTTCTCTAAAGCAGTTTTTTGCATCTCAGCCAAGTCAAGCTCTTGCTTCTTCAGGGCATCCTTCACTTTATCTGCAAAGTTACAGTGAAGATTAGATTCGGAAACAAGTGAGAGGCAAAGGCAATCGTTAAAGGCCTCACCAAGCATACCTTTAGCTTCCTCCTTCGCCTTCGTCAAGTTCTCTTGGGCCAGTTTTAGATCGAGCTCAAGCTAAATGTGTTTGTTCTCCAACTCAGTATAACGAGCCGCAAGGTCACAGGATTTCTACGAAGAACCAATCGGTAGATGTCAAAGACAATTCACTTCCGAGTGAGTAAGGAAAAATCATAGCGTTTCTAAGACTACGGCCGAATGCAAACATTCGACCATAGTCTCGGGGACTACACCCAGTGGGTGCACTCAGCGTGCCCCCACTAGTTTCATCAGTTAGAGTCGACCAGTCGACCAACAAAAAAAATGGGAGATGTTCTTCAGACTATAGTCAACTGCCCGTAGTCGACCACAGTCTCGGGGACTACACCCAGTGGGTGCACTCAGCGTGCCCCCACCGGTCTATGAATCTATTCGACCTAGTCGAGTAAGAAAAAACTTAAGACATAAAGCCTATGGTCGACTGCCAGCAGTCGACCATAGCCTTGGGGACTACACCCAGTGGGTGCACTCAGCGTGCCCCCACTCATCCGGAATTTCAATCGACACACCCAGTGGGTGTAGGACAAACTCTAAGAATTGCAGAAAGAAGAGTTTGCAGATATCATATCCTAACAGAACAGGCAGTGACCGACTGACCTGAACATTACTTTGAAGAGCCGAACTGGCGTCATAGGCTGCCTGGCTAGCTTCTCGTATTGCCTTCACTTGCTCCATCATGACCCCCGCTTGGCGTATGGCTTCTCTAGCAGCACTAGCTTGGTCTTCTGGAATGGGGTAGGTGGAGAAAAGCAAGGGTTGAGCAGCACTCGACGACGAAGGGCGGGCACTCGTCAACGGCACCGCGAAAGTTACGGTGGGTCGAGCGACATTGTCTCCCTCCGCGACCAACGTCTCGGGTGCCGGCACATCCTGGGTCGCCTTGCCAGCAAACGTTTTCTTGCTTCTCCTCGGCTGTGGTGGTTCTTCGTCGTCGTCGTCAGGAAGGTCAATAACAATGTTAGATGAAACTGCAGAAAGAATCAAAATTAGAGACAATGAGTCAGTCGACTGAAAACGGCATCACAAGAGTCATACCAGGTTTTGAGGTTGCAGCATCCTCCATCTCGTGGTCTTCGGCCCTCGCCGAAGTGTTGGAAGTAGCAGCGCTGCAGTTCCAAAAGCCAGTCGATTGGCCCATGAGTCGACCAAGAACAAGTTCATGAAATGGGGAAAACTCAAAACTACCATTACCCTGAGATTGTGGGGATCACCATCTTCATCTTCGGCAAGACCTTCGCAGGTTTCGACGGTGCCACTCGAGATTGCTTCGGAGCCTTCTCAGTCGGCGCCGGAGAAGCCGTCCGAGGGCGCTTGGTCGACTGGGTAGCGGTTGCCACCCCCTTACCGCGCTCAGTCGCGGGATCATGGGCAAGCTTCGAGCGTCTCTCCGAGCGGGGAGGTACAACTTCCTCCTCCTCCTCCTCATCTTCCTCCTCACCAGAGTCGTCGCCCTCATCGTCGTCGCCAGCATCCGAATCCCACTCCTCCGGGCTTTCGCCCCCGCTTCCTTCCTCCTCCCTAGTCGGCGTCTGCGCTCCATTGGGCATCGAGTATAACTCAGTGGTGGCCTGTCAGATAACAAAGCAAAACAAAGATCAATTGACCAATTCGCGGCAAAGCAGAATGGATAAAGCAAGATCACAATCGGAGATAAGTGGTCATACCGTGTCCGGCGTATGTCGGGGAAGCTGATCCACGAACACCTATGGGACCGGCGGACCGAGCCCCTTTTGGTTCGGCGGGGGGTGGAGATCGCACGAAGAGCGGATCGAGGCGGAGCACACGAGCAGTTTACCCAGCTTCGGAGCTCTCCGGAGAGATAATACTCCTACTGCTGCATGTCTGAGTGTATTGAGTTCTTGCTCGGGAGCGCTAAGTGCTACAGTACACACTAGCTGCTAACGAGACCGAGCGTGAGTGTTTTTCTGCCTTCGACCCCCCCTCTACGTTGCGCATGGGCCTCCTTTTATATGCTAAAGGGGTCTCCGACAGGTGGCAACGTAGACAAGGGTAAAAATGGAAAAGGAATTGCGGTTGGTACAACTACCTGTACAGTGTATCATACCTAACCCTGACGGCAGGGGACAAAGGCATTAAATGCCCATCTACATCGCCCAAATAGTGCAAAAAGGGACCGTCAGGGACGCCACCGCTCGCCACGATGGCAATCTTGTCAGTGTCGCTTGCGACCGCGCACCGCTGGCTGCACAGCCTCTTGCCACGCGCGCCTGGAAAGGCTCCAGGGCGACACGTTGATGGATGTGCTGGAGCGCGGGTACAGAGTGGTAGCTTGCCGCGGCAAGCGCCTTGCCGCGGTCGTTGTCTTGTCGCGTCCGGAAGCTTGTCGCTTAGCGGGCCTCGCCGGGACGCGTGGCGCGTCGCGGCAAGTTCCTTGAGATGCCTTGGTTGGCCTTCCCGGCAAGCTCCTCTTGCCGGGGCCTTGTCTCCTTGGCTTGAATACTTTGTTCTTGAATGGCTCCACAGGAACCACGGAGGACCTTGGCGGTCACCCGGCAAGCCTTGTCGCGGGGTGCTACCACTGCCCGTGCACAAGTTCGGGATACTAGGGTACCCCTACTCTAGTACACCGACAGGGGCCCCCGGGCCTGGGCCACACATGATGCCGAGCGCTGTTGGGCTAGGCCCAAAACAGGGCACGGGCACGCGCGGCCTGGGTTACGCCGTATCTCACCCTGTATCCTCCGCGCCCTCCTCGAACGGCACGCGTCGAATGCGGCGTCGTGGGAGAGATCGTGGGTGGTTTCTTTATTCGGAAAGACGGAACGTCTGCCCCCTCCCTCTTTATAAGCAGGGGAAACAGGGGCAGTTCGCCCATCTCGTCTGTCACTATTCCAATCTCAAAAACCTCCGCCGCTCCCCCCTTCTTCCCAAAGCTGAAAGAGAGCAGCGCTCCGCCCCCCATCGCCACCGGCACCACCAACGCCGTCGATCTCTCTCACCACCTCCGCCATGGCTCCGAAAGCCGGGAAGGTTGTGAAGTCGGCCGAGGCACAGCGGCTCGCGGCGCTGCGAAAGGAGCGGACAATCTTCCCCCTCAGCTCGCCGCAAAGGAGCTGAGGGAGTATTACTACCTCTTCTGGTCGACGGAGACGCGAGCGCATCCGCGCACGAAGGTACTCTCAGCTGCCGCTTCGGAACTGGCTCCGAATGGATATCCCTTCTTCGCGTTGTTCTTCTACTGCGGGCTCTGCCCGCCTTTCTCTGAGTTTTTCTGTGATATTATGAACACCTACGGGTTCCGCCTCCTTGACTTCACCCCCAACACCGTTCTGACCATGGCAGTTTTCGCACATCTCTGCGAAAACTTTGTCGGAGTCTATCCAAATGTAGCTCTTTTTCGCCACTTCTTTATGCCCCGAGTTGAGAGAGGGGAGCCTTTATCCGGCGGAATCGCCTGGATCTCGAGAGCTGGCAAGAAGGAAGCTTATCTGGAGGGAGAGCTCCACAGCAAGTGGGAGGAATGGAGAGCAGACTGGTGCTGGATTGTCGAGGAGAACCCGCAGCCATTTACCGCCCAGCGCCAAGCCCCAGTAGCGCGCGGCAACGATTGGAGCAACGTGGCCCCGGAAGATGATAGGCTGAAGATTGCCGTCACCCGGATCCTACGCCTCAGGCTTGCCGGGCTCACCGTAGGCGCCGTTGGCGCAGATTTTCTTCGCCGCCGCATCGCCCCTCTGCAGGAGAGGAGGAGACCCGCCTGGGAGTTCCAGAATGCGGCGGATATCATGAGGTTGCGCCCGGGCCTCAACTTCAACTTCACTGTCCTGGAACTGGACGCGATGCTCCTGGAACTGTTCAAGCACGATCCTCAACATCCCGAAGCGTTCATGTTGCCGAGGGGTGTCGTTCCGCTGTGCAACAACTCCTCGCTCGACCGTATCCGTGCAATGATGCCGCTGTGCGATTCGCATGGAATTGTCCCAACTTGGCAAGAGCCTGCAGACGACGTCGTGCAGGAGTTCTTTGACGGCTTGGTAGAAGTGCCGGTCCGCTCCGATGAACAGAAGAGCCTTACTCGCGACACCACCGATGCGGAGATGCAACGCATCGCCACTAGGCTGGAAGAGGCGGCGGCAGCCGCTGCCGCGGGCGAATTTGGATTCACCATGGAGGAGGCAGAGGTAGTAGAGGCGGCAAGCCTTGCCGAGCGAGAGGAGCTTGCCGGCGAGGGAGAGCTTGTCGGGCCTGAACCTGAGTCGAGCGAGCCCGCTGAGGGCGCGAGCGACTCGTTGAAGATCGGCTCCTCCTCTTTCTCACCTTCGGACAGCTCGCTGCAAGCGGAGCCTCCAGCTCCACCAACAAGGCGTCTCCGCAAGGCCGTGGACGTAGCGGGGCGGCAGACGGGTAAACAGTCGCCGCGCCGCGTGATGCGCTCCACCGTGGCAGGCATTGTTGCCGCGGGAGCACCTCACGCCGCTGCAGCAACTGGAGCGGGGCCCTCCCGGACCACCGCTTCTGCTCCTGCCAAGCGGCTAAGGGAACCTACTCCTCCGCCTTGTCGCACCGAAGGTGGGCCGGACTTCGACCTCTCCGCGCTCAGCTCCGACGAGGAAGAGGAAGAGTAAGATTCCTTGATGTACTTGTAGTTCTTCAATTCTTGTTGTTTTGTCTTGTATCTGATTTGCTTTACTCTGAACCCATTCCTTTTCAGGACTCTGGCCCAGAGAGCGGCGAAGAGAGCCAAGGTCCCGGTGATTGTCATCGAGGACGAACCCACCGCGACAACAGGGGGTGTGTCCGAGACCACCTTGCCGGACCCGGCAACTATTCCCCAAAGCAGCCCCTAGCGCAACCCCCAGTGTAAGTATATGGTTTATTTCTTGCTGTTAGGCGCGCATGGGTGCTCTTTCTTTGCTGACATCTGATTCTTGGTTTGCGTAGGAGCAGAGCAGTCTCACCAGCAGTGCCCGGAAGCCGCTCCCGACATGCCCTCTGCTTCGACTACACCGCCAAGGGAGGATTCCCCGGCAAGGGAGCGTTCTCTGGCAAGGGACAATTTTCCGGTAAGGGAGAAGTCTCCAGCAAGGGGCAGTTCTCCGGCAAGGGGCAGCACGAGCGACCCCTCGGTGGCGGAGACCACGGCTGTAGATCCTAGTACAGATAATCCTCTTGCTTGAAAACTTCCCTTGGGTTCTTCTTCTTCTGATTTTCTTTTTGAATATTTGCTTGACTCTTCTCCCTTTTCTGGTCGTCAGGTCCATCTGCCACGGAGCCGATGGAAATCGAGGTCGCCGGCGATGAGAACGCGCGCGGCAATACTAACGATGCCACTGCCACCGAAGAAGAGGCCGGCGCCGATGATCCCGCCGGCGAAGAGGCCGCCAAAGCTGCCGCCGCAGAAGCTGGCGAGGGGTCCGGCGATCGCACTGACGGCCCCGAGGCCGCAGGAGCGTCAGGCGCTACGCCGACCGCCGATCCCTCCGCCGCTGCTGCCGCGTCAGGCTCCAAAGAGCCCCAGCCTGGCGCCTATTTGAAGGCCGGCGATGGCGTCTTCATCAAGCTCCCCTGGGCGTCGAGCTCCAGGGCATCGATCAAAGGAGAAACCTTTGATGAAGAGTTGCTCGCCTCCGCTGGGCTGACGCTGGTCGACGCGCCGAGCAGCAGCAGCGGCGAGCCTAAGGAGGAGCAGCTACTGCGAAAGCTGTTGTCGCTCTACCGTGCCCGACAGGCCAAGCTGGTATCCCGAGAAGCGCTTGTCGCGAAGGCGGAAGTGGACATCGAGAAGCACGCGGAGGAGCTCCGGGGCCTCAACCAGGAAGCTCTCCGGTCCCTAGCAAAGGAGCGGGAGCAACTCACCGAGGAGCGAAAAGCCTTCCTCCTTGAGAAGGCTGAAGTTGAGGAGCAATAGCGGCTTGCTGCCGAGAAGTTGTCTGCGCAGGAAGGCGAGTTGGTGCAGCGGAAGGTTAACCTTGACAGCCACGAGGAGGAGCTTGCCGCGCGCGAGCAAACATTCGGCGGGGCTCTCAAGGAAGCAGAGGATCCTGCCACAGCTGCCGAGGCCGCTAAGAAGGAGCTGGAGACGAAGGTGGCGCAGCTGGAGGCCGATCTCAAGGTGAGCGGTGAGGAGCTTGCTGCGCTCAAGTGTGAGCGCGAGAAGGACGCCTACACCCATGGCGAGCTGCAGGGTCGTCTCGCTGAGAGGAGCAAGGAGCTTAGCGCCGCCAAGGACTCCATCGCGGATCTTGAGTTGAAGCTGACTACTTTGACCAGGACGCTGGACGGTGCCAGGGAGCAGGAGGTGGCCTTGAAGGAGAAGATCAAGACCGACGAGGCGCTGCTGGCGAATGCTGCTGCCGCCCAGAACACTTTTAGGGAGAATGTGGAGCACTGGACCGAGGGTCTCGTGGATGTTGTCGCAGCCATCGACAGGGAGCTGGCGCAGCTGGGGATGGAGGATCTCGGGTATTCCTCCGATGAGCACCTCCAACCCAGCGCCAAGCTCAGCTTGTTCTTCAAAGGCGTGGCGACGGCCCTCCAGTGACTCTGGGAGAAGATCCCAAAGCAGCTGGCCGACGAGTCGTGCAAAATCTGCGCGGGAGCTCTTCAAAAGGTGCTGGTGAAGGTGGCCTTCCACAACCCAGGCCTCAACCTCACCAACGTCCTCAGGACCTTGCCGCCGGATGCTGATCTGGAAGCGCTCAAGGCCCTTGTCGCACCCATTGTGGACAAGGTGAGTGGGATCAAGAGGGTTGAGGGCGATCGCGTAGATTAGGCCGCCCGTTTTCTCTTTTTCTTGTCGCTGCTGGTCATGTTATGAGAACAATCTGTTAGAGCTGCGACAAGCTATCTTATAATATGACTCTATTTTGGGTAGCGATTGCTATGTTATTTCCTTTACTTGATTCCTTCCTTTGTATGTTTTTGCCCTACGCTTTTATGGAACTTGTCGGCGCAGGCACCTTAGCCGCGAGCGCTGAGTGCGGGAAGTCAGCAGCCTGCTGGCGGTACCGCTACTGACAAGAAACCTTGTCGCAGCTCACTTAAGTTGTTGAGCGGACTCGAAACAAAGTAAGGGCGCAACTAGCTACGAGTTGGTTCCTCCGCGCATAGGTTTTCCATACAAAGCATGGTCGTTCGAGGAAGATAACTTAAAATTTTTAAAACTGATTGCTCAAACTTTAGCAACTTAGCTTTTCTGTCGTTTGCTTCCCGGTAAGGCGAAACTTCTTCGAACGACGCTTGGTCCACACCATTATCTTCTCCTCCCCCCCCGGCAAACTTGTGGGCGAGGGAACCTTCCCTTACTTTGAGAAAGAGAAAGAAGAGAAAATAAAGATATGGGGCCTTACGGCTCGTTATTGCTTACCGGGGGTAGGCGCTGCACAAAGTGTCAGATAACGCATGCAAAGAAAAGTAGAAAGCATGAAATTGACAAGATGTGCGGAGCACATGAGCTTTACTCATGCACGGGGTCTGCGCCCGGCTTCGTACAAAGGATTACATGCAACATCGGCAAGACTTGTACAAAAGGTGGTTGCCGGAATAGGTTCCGACAACCGCGCCTTACGGGTAAAACTTACGAAGATACTCAATGTTCCAGGAGTTGCTCACCGGAATGCCATCTTCGGTCTCAAGGCGGACAGCGCCAGGCCTAGTGACTCGTTTCACCCGGTAAGGGCCTTCCCACTTCGGCGTCAACTTGTTGGAATTCTTGGCGGACTGAACGCGCCGAAGAACAAGGTCGCCTTCCTCGAGACTTCTGGCATTAACTTTGCGGCTATGGTAGCGGCGCAAAGCTTGCTGGTATCGAGCAACTCGTACATCGGCCTGAAGACGGTCCTCCTCAAGGAGCAGCGTGTCATCTTGTTGCAACTGCTCTTGCTCAAGCTCATCATAAGCGAGCACTCGAGGTGACCCGTATACGAGTTCCGTGGGGAGAACTGCCTCTGCTCCATAGACTAGAGCGAAAGGTGTCTGGCCAGTGGCTCGATTTGGCGTCGTCCTGACCGACCAAAGAACCACCGGCAGCTCCTCAATCCAGTTCTTTCCGCACTTGCACAACCTGTCGAAAGTCCTGGTCTTGAGCCCGCGCAGCACTTCAGCATTCACCCTCTCCGCTTGACCGTTACTTCTCGGATGAGCAACAGAAGCGAAGCAGACCTTGGCGCCAAGATCTTGGACGTACTACATGAAGGTGCGGCTCGTGAATTGCGTGCCGTTGTCGGTGATGATCCTGTTAGGGATCCAGAAGCGGCAAACAATCGACCTGAAGAACTTGACTGCTGACTGTGCTGTCACCTTCCTCACTGCTTCCACTTCCGGCCACTTTGTGAACTTGTCGATTGCAACCTACAAGTACTAAAAGCCCCCGACAGCTCGGGGAAAGGGGCCGAGGATGTCGAGCCCCCAGACCGAAAATGGCCAGGATAAAGGGATCGTCTGGAGAGCTTGAGCTGGCTGGTGTATCTGCTTGGAATGGAACTGGCATGCTTCACACTTGGTTACTTGTGCAGTTGCATCCTAGAGGGCTGTCGGCCAAAAGAAACCTTGCCGGAACGCTTTGCCGGCAAGTGCTCTTGCACCAATGTGGTGACCACATATGCCTCCATGTATCTCTGCCAACAGCTTTTGTCCGTCATCCCGGTGAATACACTTCAATTTCACGTTGTTGAGTCTTCTTCTGTACAGTGTGTTGTCGACAAACTGGTACATACTTGACTGCCGGGCTACTCTTTCTGCTTCTTCTTGCTCTTCGGGAAGTTCTCCTGTCTGAAGGAAACGGACAATCTGCTGTGCCCATGCTGGAGCTTGCGGCTCGACAACAAGGACTAAAGGCACATCTGCTGCTGCAGGAACATCCGCTTCTACGACGAGAACCTGCGGCTCAGCCGGAGCTTGACGTTCCCCGGCAAGCTTGCCGGAGCAAAACTTGTCGGGAGCGTCTGCTTCAACGGAACAGACCCTAGGGCTTGCCGGAGCAGACTGCTCCTCAGCACCCTTGGTGTTGATCTTGAAGACCTTCTTGGCGGCGGCTTCGGGGAGCTCTACCAGAAAATAGTCACCAGAAATCAACTTCCTCTTCTTGCTGTCGTTCGTGAAGAACTTGGCGCTGATCGCGACGAGCTCATGGATCTGATGATGCGGTGGAGTCGCTGTCGAGGTGGATCCGGCGAGTCGGCGATCTTGGCCTTCGGGGTGGAGAGTGCATGGTGGTTGCACCCCCACCGGTTTCGTCGCCATCGGCTCGTGCCCGGTAGTCCTGCCGCGGCAGCGATGTACTCGGCTGCCGCGGAGTGTCGCCGTTGGCGAAGCCGATGAGACTCTGAATGGTGGCCCTCCATTCATCAATCTTGTCTGCCGTTGGAGGGTAATCCAGGAGCAGTTGAGCTCGCGCCAAAGCTTCTGTTGGAGTGGTGGGCGGCAGTGGCGAACGGTGCGAGGAGCGGGATATGCTCGGACTTCTAACTATATTAGAAGGAGCAATATCCCGTCCAGGCGACCGTGTCTCGCTCGTGCCAGCATGTTGGCGTGCATGCTGGTCTTGAGCACCCCGAGATCCACCAGCTCGATCTTGGTCCAACGAACGTATGGCCCTGCGAATACCATGACACTGTTGGTCCTGCGCCTCCTGAGATGGGCGCGGTGCATGTACGGACGCCGAGGTCTGCGCAGCCTTGTCCTTGGACCTGGCAGCACCGTGAGCTCCCTCGTCGATGCCCGTTCTTCCGCCGGCGTCTACCCCACCACCCGTTTGCTCCGGTGGTGGTGGGATCGACGTGGACGGAACAGCAGCCGCGAAGCCTTCTTCTTCGGTGGCATGTCGATGAAGAAGATGAAGATCTAGCTCGTGTGAACGCCGGATCAGGTTCACACAACCTCAACGCCCCTACCTGGCGCGCCAAAGATGCCGGGGAAGCTGATCCACGAACACCTATGGGACCGGCGGACCGAGCCCCTTTCGGTTCGGTGGGGGGCGGAGATCGCACGAAGAGCGGATCGAGGCGGAGCACACGAGCAGTTTACCCAGCTTCGGAGCTCTCCGAAGAGATAATACTCCTACTGCTGCATGTCTGAGTGTATTGAGTTCTTGCTCGGGAGCGCTAAGTGCTACAGTACACATTAGTTGCTAACGAGACCGAGCGTGAGTGTTTTTCTGCCTTCGACCCCCCTCTACGTTGCGCATGGGCCTCCTTTTATATGCTAAAGGGGTCTCCGATAGGTGGCAACGTAGACAAGGGTAAAAATGGAAAAGGAATTGCGGTTGGTACAACTACCTGTACAGTGTATCATACCTAACCCTGACGGCAGGGGACAAAGGCATTAAATGCCCGTCTACGTCACCCAAATAGTGCAAAAAGGGACCGTCAGGGACGCCACCGCTCGCCATGATGGCAATCTTGTCAGCATCACTTGCCACCGCACACCGCTGGCTGCACAGCCTCTTGCCACGCGCGCCTGGAAAGGCCCCAGGGCGACACGTTGGTGGATGTGCTGGAGCGCGGGTACAGAGTGGTAGCTTGCCGCGGCAAGCGCCTTGCCGTGGTCGTTGTCTTGTCGCGTCCGGAAGCTTGTCGCTCACCGGGCCTCGCCGGGACGCGTGGCACGTCGCGGCAAGTTCCTTGAGATGCCTTGGTTGGCCTTCCCGGCAAGCTCCTCTTGCCGGGGCCTTGTCTCCTTGGCTTGAATACTTTGTTCTTGAATGGCTCCACAGGAACCACGGAGGACCTTGGCGGTCACCCGGCAAGCCTTGCCGCGGGGTGCTGCCACTGCCCGTGCACAAGTTCGGGATACTAGGGTACCCCTACTCTAGTACACCGACAGCGTATAAGTACAGTCGAGTGGCGGGATCCTCCTAGCCCCTCGAGGGTTGTCCTTGTTCCCTGTGATGGCGGCCACCCACCTCTCCAGCGTGGCGTCATCGACTGCTTCTGGATGGACCCGAGTGGTGTCTTCGGTACCACAGTACAACCACATCGGGTGGCCTCGGTACTGATGTGGTTGGATGCGCCGCCTAAGGAAGACTTCCAGAAGATCCATGCCCGTCACTCCGTCCCGAACGAGTTGGACCACGCGCTCCATCAACATTTTTACCTCGGCTTTCTCCTCAGGAAGCACCTTCAGAGAAGACGGTTTGTCCACTCGGTCCATGGAGAACGGAGGGAGACCGGTCGAATGCCCCTGCGTCGACTCGTCTTGGCAGTAGAACCAAGTCGACTGCCACCCTCTGACCGACTCAGGAAGGGTCATGGCCAGGAAAGTGCTCTTGTTCCTCAACTGAATCCCAAGACCTCCACACATCTGAATGACATTGGTCCTCTCATCGCCCGGACTCGCCTTTTTCACTGTCTGCGAGCGACAGGTGAATATGTGCTTGAAGAGACCCCAGTGCGGTCGATAACCCAGGAAGTTCTCGCACATGGACACAAAGGCAGCAAGATAGGCGATGGAATTGGGATTGAAATGATGGAGTTGCGCCCCAAAGAAATTCAGAAACCCTCGGAAGAAAACACTCGGCAGCAGAGAAAAACCACGATCTACGTGAGTGGCTAACAGAACGCACTCACCCTCCTGCGGCTGCGGTTGACACTCGGACCCTGGAAGCCTCGCTGACCCATGGGGGATCAGTCCCTCATTGGCCAGGTCGTTGAGGTCTTTCTTAGTGATGGTTGAGCGGATCCAATCCCCTTGGACCCAACCCTTCGGCAGACGGGACCTCGACGAAGATCCGCCCCGACTGGACGGTCTCCCCTTTGCTTGCCCCGTCGCCGTCGCCTTCTTCGCGCGCTCTAGGGCCGCCGTCTTCTCCTTCACCATTATCACCGGTGAAGCGCTCGATGGGTGGATAGGCGGAGGCGGGAGCAGGCGCAGTGGGCGGAGGCAGAGAGGGAAGAGAGGAGAATGGGGAGGCACTGTTCAAAAAACCCTCCCCCGGCACTTTATATAAGGGCTCTTCCGAGTGGTTGACGAGTGGGTCCGAGCGGTCCTGTCACATCCCGAAACAGTCACGCACGCATGATACGTGGCGAAAAAGGCGACGCAGAAATCGAGGCGTCCACGCCTTATCCCGTCCGATTGCCGCGGACCGCCCCGCTTCGCGCGCTTCCCAAATTTCAGATCCCGCAAAATCCACTAACAGCAGATCAATCTGTCAGACGATATCTTTCCCGCGATCCGTCGCTCGGAAGTTCGCCAAAGTTCAAAAGTTCACTCGACAGAAGATAAGAATGGATCAAGGCGACTGAAGTAAAAGTTGACGCCAACGTCGAAAGGAAGATCGCCGATCCAAGATACGACACAATCAAAGCGCAGAAACTGAATCGGAGAAAATCATCAACTCCTTCCTCACTCGAACCTCGATCCATTCGGGGGCTAATGATGATGTTATGTACCTAGGGTAGGGTCATGGACCTATCCAGGATACCATGCCCAAGGACATCCTTAGACGAAGCTACCTTCCAGTCGACCAAGAGAGGCTCCACTCGACCGGCTAGAAGACACTCGACCATGAAGATTCACTCGACCATCAGAAGTTCAGGATCCACTCTGCATCCAAACGGTCTGTAATCAAGTAGTCTTAATGGCCATGATGGCACTTTATGTAGGGCGTTACCAGTAACGCTAGACCTTAATGTACTTTAACCCTGTGCTACGTGGGCTGGCTGGGGTCTTGGCGTCCTCTATATAAGCCACCCCCTCCACTGGTAGAAGGGTTCACACCCCTGTAACCACTATACACAGAAATCAGTCGACCGCCTCCGGGCTCCGAGACGTAGGGCTGTTACTTCCTCCGAGAAGGGCCTGAACTCGTTAAACACTCGTGTGTACAACTGCTCCATAGCTAGGATCTTGCCTCTCCATACCTACCCCCCATTCTACTATCAGACTTAGAACCACGACACTGACGGCCCAAATGTGTCTGATGGCCGATCAGACGTCTAGAAGTGGACCAAATCGAGGGAGCTTCCTGGAGCCAAGTTGGCTAGCAACATTATATGTTAAAATAATGAAACTAGAAGTACTTTGTGAGAATAAAACTACGGATAAATTGCAAGATAATAAAAGTAGATAGCTTCTATCAAACAAGAAAGTCATTTGTCCCTAGGCAATCGATAACTAGACCGGTAATCATTCTTGCAATTTTATATGAGGGGGAGGCATGAGCTAACATACTTTCTCTACTTGGATCATATGCACTTATGATTGGAACTCTAGCAAGCATACGCAACTACCAAAGATCATTAAGGTAAACCCCAACCATAGCATTAAGTATCAAGTCCTCTTTACTCCCATACGCAATAGCCCAGTTCTCGGGTCTGTGTATTCTGTCACTCACGCCACCCACCATAAGTGAACCATGAACATATTGCCACACCCTACAGCGGGGACCCTCACATTTGTGTGACACGGAGGGCACCATATGACAACACCATAATAAAATATACACTCATACCAATCAAGATCACGATTAGCCCATAGGACAAATGAATCTACTCAAACATCATAGGATAACCACATATCATTGGGAAATAATATATAGTGTTGAGCACCATGTTTAAGTAGAGATTATAGCGGGGAGAAGAGGTGTTACCCTGCTGCATAGAGGGGGAGAAAGTTGGGGTTGACGGTAGCAAGGTTGTTGATGTAGATCGTCGTCACGATCCTTGCCCCGGTGGCACTCCGGCGCCACCGACAGAGAAGGGGAGAGAGCCCCCCTTCTTCTTCTTCTT
The DNA here is from genome assembly GCF_002162155.2 of Triticum dicoccoides. Classification (NCBI taxonomy): domain Eukaryota; kingdom Viridiplantae; phylum Streptophyta; class Magnoliopsida; order Poales; family Poaceae; genus Triticum; species Triticum dicoccoides. The sequence goes on from NC_041383.1 coordinate 615,992,305, forward strand.
CTTCCTTGCCCCCCTCCCCTAGATGGGAGGAGAGTTCCCCCACTGGTCCATGGCCTCCATGGCGGCGGAGGGGCGGGAGCCCCTCCGAGATTGGATCTCCCTCTTTGTTCTCTTCTGCTTCGCGTTCCTTTAGATCTGGCCAAAGACCGTTTCTTAAATACACGGAGATCCATAACTCCGATTGCACTGAGATTTTAACACGATATTTTTCTGGATATAAGCTTCCTTTCGCCCGAAGTAGACCTCCAGCCGACTTATGACGAGGGCACAACCCACCACCACGCGACTGGGCTGCCTAGCGCGCCCAGGTGTCTTGTGGTGGCTGTGGGCCCTATTTTGCGATGATTCCACCTCTGAAAATCACAAATATTCCAAAATAATTCTCCATAAATTTTTATCGTGTTTGGACTTCGCTTGATATGGATATTCCGCGAAACAAAAAACATGCAATAAACAGGAAGTAGCACTGGGCACTGGATCAATATGTTAGTCCAATAAATCATATAAAATGTTGCCAAAAATATGTGAAAGTTGTATAATATTGGCATGAAACAATCAAAAATTATAGATACGACGGAGAAGTATCAGAGCTCTATAGCATTTCCGATATTATATGTGGATGACATATTGCTGATTAGAAATGATATATAATTTATTGATAGCATAAAAGGATATTTTCATAAGAATGTTTTAATGAAGGACCTCGGTAAAGCTGCTTACATACTGGGCATCAAGATCTATAGAGATAGATCAAGACGCTTGATAAGACTTTCAGTGAGCATATACCTTGACTAGATTTTGAAGGAGTTCAAAATGGATGAGTCAAAGAAGGAGTTCTTGCCTGTATTGTAAGGTGTGAAGTTGAGTAAAGACTCAAAAGCTCGACCACGACAGAAGAAAGAGAAAGGACGAAGGTCGTCCCCTTAGCTTTAACCATAGGCTATATACGATATGCCATGATGTATACCACACCTGATGTGTGCCTTGCCACGTGTTTGGCAAAGGGGGTACAAGAGTGATCCGGGAGTGGATTGCTACTTCTTGAGCCTGCGTTGGTTTTTTCTATTGAAGAGGAAATGGTGATGCAGCAAAGTAGAGATATGTATTTCCCTTAGTTTAGGAACCAAGGTATCAATCCAGTAGGAGGTACAAGGAAGTCTCCAATCTATGCACCTGCGTAAACAATCAAACACTTGCACCCAACGTGATAAAGGGGTTGTCAATCCCTTCACGGTCACTTGCAAGGATGAGATCTGATACAGACAGATATAAAAGATTACTAAAACGTAAAACAAAGTAAAAGTAAATAAATTGCATCAAGGTATTTTTGGATTTTTTGGTTTATAGATCTAAAAATATATGATGGCAAATAGACCCGGGGGCCATAGGTTTCACTAGAGGCTCCTCTCTTGAAGAAAACATACGGTGGTAAACAAATTACTGTTGAGCAATTGATAGAAAAGTGAAAAGTTATGACGATATCTAAGGCAATTATCATGAATGTAGGCATCACATCCATGACAAGTAGACCGAGTCCTGCCTACATCTACTACTATTACTCCACACATCGACCGCTATCCAGCATGCATCTAGAGTATTAAGTTCATAAGAACGGAGTAACGCCTTAAGTAAGATGACATGATGTAGAGGGAAACTCAATCAATATGGTATAAGCCCCATCTTTTTATCCTTGATGGCAACAATACAATACGTGCCTCGCTACCCCTACTATGTCACTAGTTGTGGACACCGCAAGGTTGAACCCAAAACTAAGCACCTCTCCCACTGCAAGAAAAACCAATCTAGTTGGCCAAACTAAATCGATAGTTCGAAGAGAAATACAAAGATATCTTAATCATGCACAAAATAGTTCAAAGAAGACTCAAATAATATTCATATATAATCGGATCATAAATCCACAATTCATCGGATCTCAACAAACACACCGCAAAAAAGTATTACATCGAATAGATCTCCAAGAACATCGAGGAGAACATTGTATTGAAGATCAAAGAGAGAGAAGAAGCGATCTAGCTACTAACTATGGACCTGTAGGTCTGTGGTAAACTACTCACATATCATCGGAAGGGTGGAAAGGTTGATGTAGAGGTCCTCCGTGATCGAATCCACCTCCGGCAAATCGCTGCAAAAGGCCCCAAGACGGGATCTCACGGGAACAGAAGCTTGCGGCCGGCGGAAAAGTATTTTTGTGGATGCCTCTGTTGGTTTGGGAATATTTGGTAATTTATAGTGCAAATATTAGGGTTGGAGGACTCTCGAGGGGCCCACAAGCCCTCAGGACGCCCCCTGTGGCGCACCTAGCAGTCTTGTGGCCTCCTCGGGAACCTTCCGGCCCCTCTCCAAGCTCCGTGGATGTCATCTGGTCTAAGAAAAATCATCGCGAAAGTTTTATTCTATTTGGACTCTGTTTGATATTCCTTTTGTGTAAAACTCAAAAACAAGGAATAAACAAAAACTGGCACTGGGCTCTAGGTTAATAAGTTAGTCCCAAAAATAATATTAAATAGCACATTGATGCATATAAAACATCCAAAACAGATAATACAATAGCATGGAACAATAAAATATTATAGATACATTGGGGACGTATCAAGCATCCCCAAGCTTAATTCCTGCTCGTCCTCGAGTAGGTAAATGATAAAAATAGAATTTTTGATGTGGAATGCTACCTAACATATTTATCAATGCAATCTTATTTATTGTGGCATGGATATTCAGATCCATAAGATTCAAAACAAAAGTTTAAAATTGACATAAAACAATCATACTTCAAGCATACTAATAAAGCGATCATGTCTTCTCAAAATAACATGGCAAAATAAAGTTATCCCTACAAAATCATATAATCTGGCTATGCTCCATCTTCATCACACAAAGTATTTCATCATGCACAACCCTGATGACAGGCCAAGCAATTGTTTCATACTTTTGGTGTTCTCAAACTTTTTCAACTTTCACGCAATACATGAGCGTGAGCCATGGATATAACGCTATAGGTGGAATAGAATACAGTGGTTGTGGAGAAGACAAAAAGAAGGAGAAAGTATCACATCAACTAAGAAAATTAATGGACTATGGGGATGCCCATCAATTGATATCGGTGCAAGTGAGTAGGGATTTCCATGCAACGGATGCACTAGAGCCATAAGTGTATGAAAGCTCAAAAAGAAACTAAGTGGGTGTGCATCCAACTTGCTTGCTCACGAAGACCTAGGGCAATTTAAGAAGCCCATCATTGGAATAGACAAGCCAAGTTCTATAATGAAAAATTCCCACTAGTATATCAAAGTGACAAAATAGGAAACTCTCTATCATGAAGATCATGGTGCTACTTTTAAGCACAAGTGTGAAAAAAGGATTAACATTGTCCCTTCTCTCTTTTCTCTCTCTTTTTCTTTTTTTTCTTTTTTTATTTTCATCTAGAGTCTCATCCCGACTTGTGGGGGAATCATAGCCTCCATCATCCTTTCCTCACATGGGACAATGCTCTAATAATGATGATCATCACACTTTTATTTACTTACAACTCAAGAATTACAACTCGATTCGAGAATGCCTCCTGTGGTGTACCGGGATGTGCTATGATCAAGAGTGACATGTATAAGAACGGTGGCTTTGCCACAAATACTATGCCAACTACATGATCATGCAAAGCAATATGACAGAACGGTGGAAGTTGCATGGCAATATATCTCAGAATGGCTATGGAAATGCCATAACAGGTAGGTATGGTGGCTATTTTGAGGAAGGATATATGGTGGGTTTAATGCACCGGTGAAAGTTGCGCGGTACTAGAGAGGCTAGCAATGGTGGAAGGGTGAGAGTCCGTATAATCCATGGACTCAACATTAGTCATAAAGAACTCACATACTTATTGCAAAATTTTATTAGCCATAAAAAAGTACTATACGCATGCTCCTAGGGGGATAGATTGGTAGGAAAATACCATCGCTCATCCCCGACCTCTACTCATAAGGAAGACAATCAAAAAATAAATCATGCTCCAACTTCATCACATAATGGTTCACCATACATGCATGCTATCGGAATCACAAACTTTAACACATGTATTTCTACCAATCCAGAATTACTCACTAGCATTACTCTAATATCACCATCTTTATATCTCAAAACAATTGCAAGGAATCAAACTTCTCATATACTCAATGCTCTTTATATGAAAGTTTTTATTATATCCCTCTTGGATGCCCATCATATTAGGACTAAATTCATAACCTAAGCAAATTACCATGTTGTTTAAGACTCTCAAAATAATATAAGTGAAGCATGAGAGTTCATCAATTTCTATAAAATAAAGCCATTGTTGTGCTCTAAAAAGATATAAGTGAAGCACTAGAGCAAACTGCCTAGCTCAAAAGATATAAGTGAAGCACATAGAGTATTATAATAAATTCACGATTAATGTGTGTCCCTCTAAAAAGCTGTGTACATAAAGGATGATTGTGGCAAACTAAAAAGCAAAGACTCATATCATACAAGACGCTCCAAGCAAAACACATATCATGTGGTGAATAAAAATATAGCCTCAAGTAAATTTACTGATTGATTGAAGATAGAAGAGGGGATACCATCCGGGGCATCCCTAAGCTTAGATGCTTGGTTGTCCTTGAATATTACTTTGGAGTGCCTTGGGAATCCCCAAGCTTAGGCTCTTGCCACTCCTTATTATGTTGTCCATCAAATCTTTACCCAAAACTTGAAAACTTCACAACACAAAACTCAACAGAAAACTCATAAGATCTGTTAGTATAATAAAATAAATCACCACTTTTGGTACTGTTGTGAACTCATTCTTAATTTATATTGGTGTTATATCTACTATATTCGAACTTATCCATGGTTCATACCCCCCCCCCAATACTACCCATAGATTCATCAAAATAAGCAAAGAACACAAAGAAAACATAATGTCAAAAACATAACAGTCTATAGTAATCTGGAAACTTCGTATACTTCTGTAACTCCAAAAATTCTGAAAAGTTAGGAAAACCTGGGCAATTTTTATATCAATCTTATGTAAAAAAGTTCAGATCATAATCACGTTTGTGTGATTTTTTAAAATTCTGGCACTAAGCGCAAAAGTTTCTGTTTTTCAGCAAGATCAAATCAACTATCACCGAAGACCATCCCAAAGGTCTTACTTGGCTCAAACACTAATTAAAAGACCAAAACACAATTACTACAGAGTCAATAATGTGTAAACTCATAAAAACAGAAAGGAAATATTGGGTTGTCTCCCAACAAGCGCTTTTCTTTAAAGCCTTTTAGCTAAGCATTGATAATTCTAATGATGCTCACATAAAAGATAAAAAATTTGAAGCACAAAAAGAGCATCATATAGCATGTGAAAAACAAGTTTAAGTATAACATACATCCTATGCATAGGCATTTTAAAGGAAAAGATTTATCGAGACAAGCAAAGACTAGCATATGCACGGAAGAAGAAATAAACAATAGCAATCTCAACATAATGAGAGGTAATTTAGTGACATGAAAATTTCTACAACCATATTTTCCTCTCTCATAATAATTACATGTAGGATCATAATTAAATTCAACAATATAGCTATCATATAAACTTTTCTCTTCATGATCCACATGCATGCAAAGTTGACACCCTTCCAAATTATCATCAAATAAAGTCATGACCTCTCCAAGCGCACTTTTATCAAAAAATTCATAAGATTGATCATTATCCAAAGTAGTGGCATCATTAACTCTTCCAACCCCACTTTCAATATTATTGCAAACACTATTATCAATGTCATATTCATCATGAGGCTTAAATAAATTTTCAAGATGATAAGAAGTATTATCACCCCAATCATGATCATTGCAATAAGTAGTTGATACGTCTCCAACGTATCTATAATTTTTTATTATTCCATGTTGTTATATTATCATTCTTGGATGTTTTACAATCATTTTATATCATTTTTTGGTACTAACCTGTTGACATAGTGCCAAGTGCCAGTTGCAGTTTTTTGCTTGTATTTTACATCGCAAGAAATCAATAACAAACAGAGTCCAAACGCAACAAAACTTTTTGTGCGTTTTCTCTTGACCGGAAGACACATGTTGGTCCAAAGAAGTACCAGAGGGGTGCTCCAAGGGGAGCACAACCCACCAGGGAGCCCCAGGCGCGCCCAGGTGGGTTGTGCCCACCTCGGTAGCCTCCCGCACCGCCTCTTTCCTCTATAAATACCCCAATATTTCAGAAACCCTAGGGGAGTCAACGAAAATCAATTCTAGCCGTCGCAATTTCCAGAACCACCAGATCCAATCTAAACACCATCACGGAGGGATTCATCATCCTCATTGGTGCCTCTCCAATGATGCGTGAGTAGTTCATTGTAGACCTACTAGTCCGTAGTTAGTAGCTAGATGGCTTCCTCTCTCTATCTTTTGATTCTCAATACAATGGTCTCTTACAGATCCATATGATGTAACTCTTTTTGCGGTGTGTTTGTTGGGATCCGGTGAACTTTGAGTTTATGATCAGATCTATGTTTTTATCTATGAAAGTTATTTGAGTCTTCTTTGATCTCTTATATGCATGATTGCTTATAGTCTCGTATTTCTTCTCTGATATTTGGGTTTTGTTTGGCCAACTTTATCTATTTATCTTGCAATGGGAAGAGGTTCTCTGTGATGGGTTCGATCTTACGGTGCTTGATCCCAGTGACAGAAGGGGAACTGACACGTATGTATCGTTGCTATTAAGGATAACAAGATGGGGTCTATTTCTACATAAATAGATCTTGTCTACATCATGTCATCGTTCTTATTGCATTACTCCGTTTTTCCATGAACTTAATACACTAGATGCATGCTAGATAGCGGTCGATGTGTGGAGTAAGAGTAGTAGATGCAGGCAGGAGTCGGTCTACTAATCTTGGACGTGATGCATATATAATGATCATTGCCTAGATATCGTCATGAGTATTTGAAGTTCTATCAATTGTCCAATAGTAATTTGTTTATCCACCGTTTTCTATTTTTCTCGAGAGAAGCCACTAGTGAAACCTACGGCCCCCGGGTCTCTTCTTTAATATATTTGCCTTCGCGATCTATTTTCATTTGCTTTTATTTTCAGATCTATTAATCCAAAAATACAAAAATACCTTGCTGCAATTTTTAGTAATTTATTTTATCCCGTGTTCCCGCGAGATCTATTTATCCATTCTACTACCATTTTACCTATCTTTTTACCCATGAGGGATTGACAACCCCTCTTACATCGGGTTGCAGGTATTTGTTCTTTGAGTGCAGGAGCTGTTTACGAGGTGTTGCATGGCTCTCCTACTGATTCGATAATCTTGGTCTCATCACTGAGGGAAATACCTATCGTTGTTGTGATGCATCATCCTTTCCTCTTTGGGGAAATACCGACGTAGTTCAAGCAAACATCAAAAGGAATTTTTGGCGCCCTTGCCGTGGAGACATCATCAACATCAACCAGGTTCCTAATCACAAATCTCATCTCCTTGCAATTTACATTATTTGCCATTTGTCTCTCGTTTTCCTCTCCCCCACTTCACAAAAATTTGCAGTTTTATTCGCTCTCCTTTTTTGTTTGTTGTTTTCTTGTCGGATCTATTCGTGTTCTTGCTTTCTAGTCACAATGGTTGGTTCGACCACTCCTCCTTTGTTACCAGATTTTGAAGTTTTATACTTCAAACAAAGACAAGGAGAAAATTTGAATGATTCTTGGTATAGGCTAATGGAATCCTATCGTGTTTGCAACTTAAAGGGAGACGCAAAAACTTTGCTTCAAAATTTTTATATAGGACCGGCTTTGCATCATAGACAACTTTTAGATTTTGTCGCAAAAGGGAATTATATTGAGCTTGATGTCAATGTTGCCTACGAAATCTTAGAAGGAATTTTGGGGGTTCCACCACAAAAGAAAGGGTTTTCTTTCACCCCAAAGGGAGTTCAAATTTTGGACAAACTTGGTGATTTGCATAAGCATATGGTTGAATTGCAAAAATATAATGAACCTCTCAAACATCTCAATGGTAGTATCAATCGTTTGAACACTTTGATTACCCTTTGCAATAAACGGTTGGATATTTTAGATCTCAAGATGGTTTATTTCCCGGAAAATTTAGGGAAGTGCAAAGAGCCTCCCAAATTTGAAAAGACCCTTACTAAAGTGGCAAAGACTACATATGACAACACTTCGATCCTTCGCATTATGCCTAGCTAGGGGCGTAAAACGATAGCGCTCTTTGGGAGGCAACCCAACTTGTATCTTTTTGCTTTTTGGTTCTCTTGCTATTTTCAATAAAATACCCAATTATGCCTTTGATTAGATGTGTTTTTGTGGTTTAAATTAGTGTTTGTGCCAAACAAAGCGTTCGGGATGATTTGGGTGAGAATTGATTTGATCTCGCTGAAAAACTGAAACTTTTGCACTCACAAAAATAATTCCCATTTTTAACAAAAGAGTGATTTTGTGTTGATTCTTTTTGCAAAATATTAATATACAAATTTCCCACGTTGTCCTAATTTTTTAGAATTTTTGGAGTTACATAAGTATTCGAAATATCCAGATTGCTACAAATTGTTCTGTTTTTGACAAATTTTGTTTTCTTTGCGCCGTGTGCTTGTTTTGATGATTCTATGGTTTTCTTTGAAGAGTTTTTGCCATAAGAAATTTGGAATGTAGTAGATAGAATGAAAAAATAAAATATGAATGGGCTTGCAATAGTACTTATAGTAGTGGTTTGCTTTCTTATACTAACGGATCTCACGAAGGTTTTGTTGAGTTTTGTGTGATTGAAGTTTTCAAGTTTTGGTTGATATTACGATGGATGGAGGAATAAGGATTAGCAAAAGGCTAAGCTTGGGGGTACCCGAGGCACCCCAAGATAATATTCAAGAAGTGTCAAGCAACTAAGCTTGGGGATGCCCCCGAGTGGCATCCCCTCTTTCTTCTAACAACAATCGGTATTTTACTTGGGGCTATATTTTTATTTGTCACATATTATGAGTTTTACTTGGAGCGTCTTGTATGATTTTGAGTCTTTGCTTGTTTTTCTTTTTATTTTAAGCCTTGAATCCTTGCTGGACACACCTTTTTGAGAGAGCCAAAAATTATGCTATGCTTGCTCCTATGATTCACTTAAATTTTTAGAGACATGGAATTGCTCTAGTGCTTCGCTTGTGTCTTTTTGAGCATGGTGTGCTTTGTTATTTTTGAAGAAATGCTCTCATGCTTCACTTAGATTTATTTGGGAGTTAGTAATTTTTTTAAGAAATTCTCTCTTGCTTCACTTAGATTATTTTGAGAGAAATAAATATTATGCTCATGTTCTTCACTTATATTTGTTTGAGCTTATTAAAAGCAACATATGAAACTAGTCCCAAAGTGATAGATATCTAAGGAAGATATAATAAAAACTCTCATGAAGATCATTGGACAAAATAAACTTGGTTCTTTGTAATGGTTTTGAGATACAACGATATGATATGTGAGTCATGTTGATGAGTAATTATGCTTTAGTAAAAATATTGGTGCTAAGGTTTGTGATTCCCTATGCAAGCACGAAAGTCAATAGTTATGCAATGAAAATTACATCCTACTTGTGGTGCATTCTTTGGAGTTAGTTATGTTCAATGCTCGCTTATGAGATTTTTGTTTCTTGGTTGGACACTTTTCATTCTTTTTGCTAGCCTTCATTTGCGCTAAGTATGATCACTACTTGTGCATCCAAAACCCTTTAAACCAGTTTTGCCATATGAGTCCACTATACCTACCTATATGCGGTATTTTCGTGCCGTTCTAAGCAAATTTGTATGTGCCATCTCTAATTTTCAAAATAAATTTCTCTTTTGTGTGCTCGTACCGCTCGCGAAGCGGTGAGGTGTGGCCGATATTTTCCATGCAAGATGTGTTATTCTCATGATAAGTGTTTATTCACTTGTCATTGCATGAGAGTACGACAAAGGTATTAGGGATGCCCAGTCCCGAAATGAAAATGAATTTATTTTATGTTGTCAAATAATAAATTCCTTGGAAAGTGTTGCTATGGAGGGTACCCATGGATACGGTTAGCCATGGAAAGTGAAAGTATGGTGAAAAAAGGAATAAACTTTATTTTCTGTTTGGGAACCGCCTATGATATATCTAGCATGGAAAGTGTTGGGAACTCTAAGTTTTCGTTGGTGAGAAAAGTATGCCTCCCAAAATGTTTTTATCTCTCAATTTTTGCTTTAAGTTCTGGCACCTCTACAAATCCCTACTTCCCTCCGCGAAGGGCCTTTCTTTTACTTTATTTTTTTTATTTTTTTACTTGAGTCTCCATCTTCTCTTATAAAGCACCAACTAAGGGGCACTATGATCGTACTTGAGCATTGGGTATAGCTAGTATTCGAGTGTGTTTCATGAATGGATCAATGACTGAGCATAATGGGCTAGGGATAACTTGCTTTAGTATTGATATTTTAAATCACATGGTTGCTTGTTGATATGCTTGAGTATTAAAGTCTTCATGTCAAAACTAGACTATTACTTTGAACCATATTAAATTCCAAATGTCCATGCTACAAATAAAAGAACATGTGATGAACATGGTAGGCAGCATTCCACATCAAAAATTCTATTTTTATCATTTACCTACTCAAGGACGAGCAGGAATTAAGCTTGGGGATCCTGATACGTCTCCAACGTATCTATAATTTTTTATTGTTCCATGCTGTTATATTATCATTCTTGGATGTTTTACAATCATTTTATAGTCATTTTATATCAATTTTTTGGTACTAACCTAGTGCCCAGTGCCAGTTGTTGTTTTCTGCATGTTTTTTACATCGCAGGAAATCAATACCAAACGGAATCCAAACGTAGCAAATTTTTTTGTGGGCTAGGAACGCACCTGAGGGTAGCTGCGAGGGGAGCACAACCCACCGGGGCGCGCCTGTGCCCTCCTTGCTGGTCACCTGCACCGCCTCTTTGATTTATAAATACCCCAATATTCCAGAAACCCTAGGAGAGTCGACGAAAATCAATTCCAGCTGCCATAGAGTCCAAAAACACCAGATCCAATCTAGACACCATCTCAGAGGGGTTCATCATGTCCATTGGTGCCTCCCGGAGGATGCGTGAGTAGTTCTTTATAGACCTACAGGTCCGTAGTTAGTAGCTAGATGGCTTCCTCTCTCTCTTTGATTATCAATACAATGGTCTCTTTGAGATCCATATGATATAAGTCTTTTTGCGGTGTGTTTGTTCGGATCCGATGAACTTTGAGTTTATGATCAGATCTGAGTTTTTATCCATGAAAGTTATTTGAGTTTTCTTTGATCTCTTATATGCATGATTGATTATAGCCTCGTATTTCTTCTCGGATATTTGGGTTTTGTTTGTCCAACTTGATCTATTTATCTTGCAATGGGAAGAGGTGCTTTGTGATGGGTTCGATCTTACGATGCTTGATCCCAGTGACAGAAAGGGAAACGACACGTATGTGTCGTTGCTATTAAGGATAACAAGATGGGGTCTATTTCTACATAAATAGATCGTGTCTACATCATGTCATCGTTCTTATTGCATTACTCTGTTTTCCCATGAACTTAATACACTAGATGCATGCTGGATAGCGGTCGATGTGTGGAGTAATAGTAGTAGATGCAGGCAGGATTCGGTCTACTAATCTTGGACATGATGCCTATATAATGATCATTGCCTAGATATCGTCATGAGTATTTGAAGTTCTATCAATTGCCCAACAGTAATTTGTTTATCCACCGTTTGCTATTTTTCTCGAGAGAAGCCACTAGTGAAACCTACGCCCCCCGGGTCTCTTCTTTAATATATTTGCCTTCGCGGTCTATTTTCATTTGCTTTTATTTTCAGATCTATTAATCCAAAAATACAAAAAATAACTTGTTGCAATTTTTAGTAATTTATTTTATCTCGTGTTCCCGCGAGATCTATTTATCCAATCCACTACAATTTTACCTATCTTTTTACCCGTGAGGGATTGACAACCCCTCTCTTATGTCGGGCTGCAAGTACTCGTTCTTTGTGTGCAGGAGCTGTTTACGTGGTGTTGTGTGGTTCTCCTACTGGTTTGATAACCTTGGTCTCATCACTGAGGGAAATACCTACCGTTGTTGTGCTGCATCATCCTTCCTCTTTGGGGAAATACTGACGTAGTTCAAGCAAACATCAGTAGTGGACATAGCAAAACTAGCATCCCCAAGCTTGGGGGGTTTGCATATTATTAGCACAACTGGCGTTAATAGAATTTATAATAATATCATTGCAATCATGCTTTTCTTTGAAGGAGCTATCGTGAATCACTTCATAAATCTCTTCTTTTAGCACTTCATCACAATTTTCAGATTCACGAATTTCAAGCAAAACTTCATAAAGATAATCTAGTGCACTCAACTCACTAGCAATTGGTTCATCATAATTGGATCTTTTAAAAAGATTAGCAGGTGGATGAGGATCCATAAACTTTTTGCTTTTTGATTTTCAATAAATACACAATTATTCCAAGCGAATAAGCAAACAAACCAAGTAAGACATAAAGACAAACAGAAAGAAGGCATATAAAAAAGGCAAATATTTTTGTGTTTTTGTGAAAACATTTTAAAAGTGGGGAGAGGAAAATGGGAGGTGAATGGCAAATAATGTAAGTGCAAGAGATGAGAGTTTATGATGGGTACTTGGTAGACTTGATGTAGTACCTCCCCGACAACAGCACCAAAAATTCTTCCTTCTACTTGAGCTTGCGTTGGTTTTTCCCTTGAAGAGGAAAGGGTGATACAACAAAGTAGAGATAAGTATTTCCCTCAGCTTGAGAACCAAGGTATCAATCCAGTAGGAGGTACAAGCAAGTCTCCAATCTATTCACCTGCACAAACAATCAAACACTTGCACCCAACGGGATAAAGGGGTTGTCAATCTTTTCATGGTCACTTGCAAGGATGATATCAGATAGAGATAGATATAAAAGATTCCTAAAACATAAAACAAAGTAAAAGTAAATAAATTGCGCCAAGGTATTTTTGGGTTTTTTGGTTTATAGATCTGAAAATATATGATGGAAAATAGACCCCGGAGCCGTATGTTTCACTAGAGGCTTGTCTCTTGAAGAAAGCATACGGTGGGTAAACAAATTAATGTTGAGAAATTGATAGAAAAATGCAAAGTTATGACGATATCTAAGAAAATGATCATGAATATAGGCATCACGTCCGTGACAAGTAGATCGATTCCTACCTACATCTACTACTATTACTCCACACATCGACCGCTATGTAGCATGTATCTAGAGTGTTAATTTCATAAGAACAGAGTAACACCTTAAGTAAGATGACATGATGTAGAGGGATAAACTCGAGCAGTATGATATAAACCCCATATTTTTATCCTTGATGGCAACAATACAATATGTGCCTCGCTACCCCTACTATGTCACTGGGTGAAGACATTGCAAGATTGAACCCGGAACTAAGCACCTCTCCCATTGCAAGAAAAACCAATCTAGTTGACCAAACCACATTGCTAGTTCGAAGATAAATACAAAGATATCTTAATCATGCATAAAAGAGTTCAGAGAAGACTCAAATAATATTCATAGATAATATGATCATAAATCCACAATTCATCGGATCTCAACAAACACACCACAAAAAAATTATTACATCGAATAGATCTCCAAGAACATCGAGGAGAACATTGTATTGAATATCAAAGAGAGAGAAGAAGCCATCTAGCTACTAACTATGGACCCGTAGTTCTGTGGTAAACTACTCACACATCATCGGAAGGGCAGAAAGGTTGATGTAGAGGCCCTCCATGATCGAATCCCCCTCCAGCAAATCGCCGAAAAAGGCCCCAAGATGGGATCTCATGAGAACATAAGCTTGTGGCGGTGGAAAAGTATTTTGGTGGATGCCTCTGTTGGTTTGGGAATATTTGGGAGTTTATAGTGCAAAGATTAGGGATGAAGGATTCCCGAGGGGCCCACAAGCCCTCAGGGCGCCCCCCTAGGGCGCGCCTAGTAGGCTTGTGGCCTCCTCGGGAACCGTCTGCCCCCTCTCCAAGCTTCGTGGATGTCGTCTGGTCCAAGAAAAATCATCGCAAAAGTTTTATTCCGTTTGGACTCCGTGTGATATTCCTTCTCTGTAAAATCAAAAACAAGGAAAAAACAGAAACTGGCACTGGGCTATAGGTTAATAAGTTAGTCCCTGAAATAATATAAAACAACATATTAATGCATATACAACATCCTAAACAGATAATATAATAGCATGGAACAATAAGAAATTATAGATACATTGGAGACGTATCATGGATCACTCGACAACGGTCAAAATTATCCTTAGTAGCTAGAGGAGTAAGGAAATGTTTCTCAATTATGGAGGTGATAAAGAGTTTGTCATAAAGGGGTACATCAATTCAAGCTTTGACACCGATCCGGATAACTCTGAGTAGCAAACCAGACACGTATAATGGAGCAGTCATTTGGAATAGCTCCAAGTGAAGCATGATAGCATCATCTATAGTATGACATACGGATTTGCAAAGTACACATGGATCTGGATATTGCAAACCCATTTGACTAAAACCTCTCTCGCAAGAAAAACATGATCAAACCCCAGAATTCATTGGGAGTTAATCACATGGCGATGTGAACTAGATTATTGACTCTAGTGCAAGTGGGAGACTGTTGGAAATATGCCCTAGAGGCAATAATAAATTGGTTATTATCATATTTCCTTGTGCATGATAAAGGTCTATTCTCCATGCTAGAATTGTATTTATCGGAAACTCAGATACAGGTGTGGGTACATAGACAACACTATGTCCCTAGTAAGCCTCTACTAGACTAGCTCGTTGATTGAAAGATGGTTGAGATTTCCTAACCATAGACACGTGTTGTCATTTGATAACGTGATCACATCATTAGGAGAATAATGTGATGGACAATACCCATATGTTAGCTTAGCATATGATCATTTAGTTTATTGCTACTGCTTTCTTAAATGTCAAATACATATTCCTTCGACCATGAGATCATGTAACTCCCGGATACCGAAGGAATACCTTGTGTGTTATGAAACGTCACAACGTAACTGGTGATCATAAAGATTCTCTATAGGTATCTCCGAAGGTGTTTGTTAAGTTGGCATGGATCGAGACTGGGATTTATCACTCCATGTGACGGAGAGGTATCTCTGGGCCCTCTCAGTAATACAACATAGCAAGAAGCTTGCAAATAAAGTGACTAAGGAGTTAGTTATAGGATGATGTATTACATAATGAGTAAAGAGACTTTCCAGTAACGATATTGAACTAGGTATGGAGATACTGATGATCAAATCTCGGGCAAGTAACATACCGATAGACAAACGGAACTACGTATGTTGTCATAAAGGTTCGACCAATAAAGATCTTTGATGAACCACAAGTGTAGGGGATCTATCGTAGTACTTTCGATAAGTAAGAGTGTCGAACCCAACGAGGAGCAGAAGGAAATGATAAGCGGTTTTCAGTAAGGTTTTTTGCAAGCACTGAAATTGTAGGTGATAGATAGTTTTGCGATAAGATAAATAGTAACGAGTAACAAGTAAACAAAGTAAATAAAGTGCAGCAAGGTGGCCCAATCCTTTATGTAGCAAAGGATAAGCCTGGACAATCTCTAATAATGATAAAGGAGCTCCCGAGGACACATGGGAATTATCGTCAAGCTAGTTTTCATCACGCTCATATGATTCGCGTTCGTTACGTTGATAATTTGATATGTGGGTGGACCGGTGCTTGGGTACTGCACTTACTCGGACAAGCATCCCACTTATGATTAACCCCTATTGCAAGCATCCGCAACTACAACAAAAGTATTAAGGTAAACCTAACCATAGCATGAAACATGTGGATCCAAATCAGCCCCTAACGAAGCAACGCATAAACTAGGGTCTAAGCTTCTGTCACTCTAGCAACCCATCATCTACTTATTACTTCCCTATGCCCTCCTCTAGGCCCAATAATGGTGAAGTGTCATGTAGTCGACGTTCACATGACACCACTAGAGGAGAAGACAACATACATCTCATCAAAATATCGAACGAATACCAAATTCACATGACTACTAATAGCAAGACTTCACACATGTCCTCAGGAACAAACATAACTACTCACAAAGCATATTCATGTTCATAATCAGAGGTGTAATAATATGCATTAAGGATCTAAACATATGATCTTCCACCAAGTAAACCAATAAGTATCAACTACAAGGAGTAATCAACAGTACTAGCAACCTAGAAGTACCAATTTGTGGTTTTGGATACAAGATTGGATACAAGAGATGAAGTAGGGTTTGAGAGGAGATGGTGCTGGTGAAGATGTTGATGGATATTGACCCCCTCCCGATGAGAGGATCGTTGGTGATGACGTTGGTGATGATTTCCCCCTCCCGAAGGGAAGTGTCCCCGGCAGAACAGCTCTGCCAGAGCCCTAGATTGGTTCCGCCAAGGTTCCGCCTCGTGGCAGCGGAGTTTCGTCCCGTAAGCTTGCCCATGATTTTTTCCAGGGTAAAAGCCTTCATATAGCGGAAGATGGACACCGGAGGGCCACCAGGGGGCCCGGGAGACAGGGGCGCGCCCCCACCCTCCTGGACAGGGTGTGGGCCCCCTGATGTATTTCTTTCGCTCAATAATTCTTAATAAATCCAAAAACAGGTTTCGTGGAGTTTCAGGACTTTTGGAGCAGTGCAGAATAGGTTTCCAATGTTTGCTCCTTTTCCAGCCAGAATTCCAGCTACCGGCATTCCCCCTCTTCATGGTAAACCTTGTAAAATAAGAGAGAATAGCCATAAGTATTGAGATATAATGTGTAATAACAGCCCATAATGCACTAAATATTGATATAAAAGCATGATGCAAAATGGACGTATCAACTCCCCCAAGCTTAGACCTCGCTTGTCCTCAAGCGGAAGCCGATATCAAAAAATATGTCCACATGTTTAGAGATAGAGGTGTCGATAAAAATAATATACGGACATGAGGGCATCATGATCATTCTTATAACAACAACATACATAGATTCCATTATATAATTTCTTATGCTCAAGTAACAATCAATTCACAATATCAAGTATGGTTCACAAACTTCATTAAGAACTAACAAACTATAATCTCAATCATTGAAGCAATCGCAATTTATCATAATATCAGAAAGAGTCAACAATAGAGCTTTTCAGCAAGTCCACATACTCAACTATCATATAGTCTTCTACAATTGCTAACACTCACGCAATACTTGTGGTTATGGAGTTTTAGATGGACACTAAGAAAGATAGGGGCTTATTGTGTTGCCTCCCAATGTATTCACCTTTAGGTGGTGTCAACAATACTAGCCCATGCTAACGAACATCCAATTGGATATATATATCACGATCTTTCAAACACGAGGAGCTTGCCAAAGGATAAAATGAAAAAGGGAAAGGTGAAGATCACCTTGACTCAAGCACAAAATAAAAGCATAAAGTAAGAACATGAAGTAAAAGATAGGCCCTTCGCAGAGGGAAGCAGAGGTTATCATGCACTTTTAGGGTTGGATACACAAAATCTTAGTACGAAAGAACGTCACTTTATATGTCACTTGTGTATGGACCTTTATTATGCAGTCCGTCGCTTTTATTGCTTCCATAACAAGATTGTATAAAGCTTATTTTCTCCGCACTAATAAGTCATGCATATTGAGGGAGAAATTTTTCTTGCTTGCACCGACGACAACTTACTTGAAGGATCTTACTCAATCCAGGTAGATATGGTGGACTCTCATGGAAAATCTGGGTTTAAGGGTATTTGGAAGCACAAGTAGTATCTCTACTTGGTGCTAGGAATTTGGCTAGCATGAGGGGGAAAGGCAAGCTCAACATGTTTGGAAGGTCAATGACAACATACTTTAACTGAGATGTGAGAAAACATAAACCATTACGTTGTCTTCCTTGTCCATCATCAACTCTTTTAGCATGTCATACTTAATGAGTGCTCACAATCATAAAAGATGTCCAAGATAGTGTATTTATATGTGAACCTCTCTTCCCTTATTACTTCCTATTAATTGCAACGATGACCAAAACTACGTTTATCAACTCTCAACAACCTTTATGCCTCATACTTTCTATGTGTGAAATTATTACTATCCATAAGATCAATATGAACTATTTTATTCTTTTTATTCTTTCTATTTTTCTCAAGATCATAGCAACAAAGCAAAGCCCTTGACTCAACACTAATCTTTATTATAGATAGCTCACAGACTCGATTACAAAAAGAGATCACTAAGCAAAACTCAAAACTACTTGATATCAAAACTTCAATCTACTAGATCAAGATACTACTAAAAGGATCGAGCTAAATAAAATGGTAAAGATAAGAGTGTGATGGTGATACGATACCGGGGCACCTCCCCCAAGCTTGGCAGTTGCCAAGGGGGAGTGACCATACCCATGTGATTATGTCCTCGGAGAAGGTGAAGTAGGAGTTTTTGATGATGTAGGCTTGTCATCCATCTTCCAAGGCATAGGCTCACCATCGTAGAAGGATGATCGAGTCTCTGAGATCCTTAAATCTGCAGCCAAACTCATCCTTTTGAATCTATATTCATACTCACAGTTCTGGTTTTGTAGGTCATAGATCTGGGCTTGGAGGTGCTTGATTTTCTCCTGAAGCTTGAAGATGGTTTCCCCAATGACTTATGCATCTAGCTTGTGGTTGTTGGTGAACTCTGTGATCATCATCTGGTTAGCGTTGAGTCCACGCTCCACCATCCCTTGGCACTTGAAAACTTGCTCCTCCACAGCTTCGAGCTTTGTCTCCATGCTTCCGGTACGCCTGGGTCCCTCCACATCACGGATGTGCAGCACCCCCTCACGCATCTCAATGGTTTGCGAGTGTTGCAGCACCTCCGCGAGATAGGGGTTGATAACCCTCTCGAAAAACTTGTCCTTGGGAGCGCTTGGAGATGCCATAATGCTTTAGATCTGCAACAGAAAACAGCTCGAAACGAAAACAGAGGATATCTGCGTGATACGGTGGTCAAAACCTTCGGGAGTATATATAAATAATTTTTACTGACCAAAATACGTAATGTGCAAGAAAACGGAGTACGGGAGGCACACAAGGTGCCCACGAGACAGGGGGCGCGCCCAGTAAGGGTGGGCGCGCCCTCCACTCTCGTGGGGGCCTCATGTCCCTTTCGGACTACTTCTTTCTTCCTAAAATTCTTAAATAATCCAAAACTGATAAAAAATGCCATTGGAGTTGTTTTGGAGTCGTTTTACTTACCGTACCACATACATATTCCTTTTCGGAGTCTGGAATGTTCTGGAAAGTGTCCCTTATGTATTCTTCCGAGGTTACGGTTTCAATAATATTAGTTTCAACATTAATAGGATTACCTGAAATATAATGTTTAATTCTTTGACCGTTTACCACCCTCGGACTTGTGCCTTCGAAGTTGTTGATCTTTATCGCACTAGAACGATAGACCTCCTCGATAACGTAGGGGCCTTCCCATTTGGAGAGAAGCTTTCCTGCAAAAAATCTTAAATGAGAGTTGAACAATAACACATAATCACCTACATTAAATTCACGCTTTTGTATCCTTTTATCATGCTAGCGCTTGACTTTTTCTTTGAATAGCTTGGCATTCTCATAAGCTTGGGTTCTCCATTCATCAAGTGAGCTAATATCAAACAACCTCTTCTCATCGGCAAGTTTGAAGTCATAATTGAGATCTTTAATAGCCCAATATGCTTTATGTTCAAGTTCAAGAGGCAAATGACATGCTTTTCCATAAACCATCTTATACGGAGACATACCCATAGGATTTTTGTATGCAGTTCTATAGGCCCATAATGCATCGTCAAGTTTTTTGGACCAATTCTTTCTAGATCTATTAACAGTCTTTTGCAAAATTAATTTGAGTTTTCTATTGCTCAACTCTACTTGACCACTAGACTGCGGATGATAAGGAGATGCAATTCTATGATTGACATCATACTTAGCAAGCATCTTACGGAAAGCACCATGAATAAAATGTGAACCACCATCAGTCATAAGATATCTAGGGACTCCAAACCTCGGAAAAATAACTTCTTTAAGCATTTTAATAGAAGTGTTATGATCAGCACTACTAGTTGGAATAGCTTCTACCCACTTAGTAACATAATCAACAACAACTAAAATATGTGTATAACCATTAGAGGCAGGAAAACGTCCCATATAATCAAAGCCCCAAACATCAAATGGTTCAATAACAAGAGAATAATTCATAGGCATTTCTTGACGTCTACTAATATTACCAATTCTTTGACATTCATCACAAGATAAGACAAACTTACAAGCATCTTTGAAGAGAGTAGGCCAATAAAAACCAGATTGTAGTACTTTATGTGCAGTTCTATCTACAGCGTGGTGTCCTCCATATGATTCAGAGTGACACTTGCGTAGGATCTGTTCCTGTTCATGCTCAGGTACACAACGTCTAATAATACCATCTACTCCGTATTTATAAAGGTGTGGGTCATCCCAAAAGTAATGTCTTAAATCATAAAAGAACTTTTTCTTTTGTTGGTATGTGAAACTAGGTGGTATAAATTTAGCAATAATATAATTAGCATAATCAGCATACCATGGAGCAATGCGAGAAGCATTAATGACCGCTAATTGTTCATCAGGAAAGCTATCATCAATAGGCAGTGGGTCATCAAGAACATTCTCTAACCTAGATAAGTTATCTACAACGGGGTTCTCAGCTCCCTTTCTATCAATAATGTGCAAATCAAACTCTTGGAGCAGGAGAACCCATCTAATGAGTCTAGTCTTAGCATCTTTCTTTTCCATAAGATATTTAATAGCAGCATGATCAGTGTGAATAGTAACTTTGGAATCAACAATATAAGGTCTAAACTTATCACATGCAAACACAATTGCTAAGAATTCTTTTTCAGTGGTAGCATAATTTCTTTGGGTTGTATCAAGAGTCTTACTAGCATATTGGATAACATTCAATTTCTTATCGACTCTTTGCCCTAGAACAGCCCCTACAACATAATCACTAGCGTCACACATAATTTCAGAAGGTAAATTCCAATCAGGTGGCTAAACAACAGGTGCAGTGATCAAAGCTTTCTTAAGTATTTCAAATGCTTCTACACAGTCATCATCAAAGACAAAAGGAATATCTTTTTGCAATAAATTGGTCAGAGGCCTAGAGATCTTAGAAAAGTCCTTAATGAACCTCCTATAAAACCGGCATGACCAAGGAAACTTCTTATACCTTTTATGTCCTTGGGACATGGCATCTTTTCAATAGCATCAAATTTAGCTTTATCAACTTCAATAACTCTCTCTGAAATCTTATGCTGAAAGTGCGTTATGTCGACTAGAGGGGGGTGAATAGGCGATTTTTAAGGATTCTTCACTGAGGAATTTGCCGGTGAGGAAATTCCTTAGCGAAGAACTATTAGCAGCGGAATAAGTACTCAGAAGTAAGCATAACAGAATACAAGCATGGTCATCATGATGAAATGAAGACTAGCATAGAGTACAGAAAGCGTAATCACAGGATAACACAAGATGAAGACAAACAGACTGAAGAAATTGAACTGAGGAAATTGAGAAAGTCTTCAGTCAAAGTCTTCAAACACAGATATGAACAAACACTCAACACAGTAATGAGGAAATGAAAGGGTTGAGGAAATAGAACCAGTTAGGTTGGTGAAGACAATGATTTGGTAGACCAGTTCCAACTGCTGTCTCAGTTGTACGTCTGGTTGGAGCGGCTGAGTATTTAAACTCAAGGACACGCAGTCCCGGACACCCAGTCTCTGAGCACGCAGCTCAGGACACCTAGTCCTCACCGTATTCTCCTTGAACTAAGATCACGCAGATCTCGTCCAATCACTCGTGGTAAGTCTTCAGGCGACTTCCAAACCTTCACAGACTTGGTCACTCGGCAATCCACAATTCCTCTTGGATGCTCTAGACCTTGACGCCTAACCGTCTGGAAGAAGCACAGTCTTCAAAGGTAACAAGCGTCGGATCCACGCAGGATCAATTTCTTCAGTGATGCTCAATCACTTTGGGTTTGTAGGGGTTTGGTTTTGGGTTTCCTCACTTGATGATTTTCACTCAAAGTCCTCGGCGGATGGGTTGCTCTCAAATGACAAGTGTCAAGTTCTCTCGGAGCAGCCAACCAGCTAGTGGTTGTAGGGGGCGGCTATTTATAGCCTAGGGAGCAGCCCGACATGATAAGACATAAATGCCCCTCAATGATATGACCGTTAGGTGTATAAGATATTTTGGGACAGCTGGCGCACAGCACAGCAATGGTCGGAAATTTGACTCTCAAATTCCTCACGGCTATCATGTTCCTCACTGTGTAGGTAATTCGCACTGACAAATTCCTAACTCCTCAGTCAGAACAAATTCATCAGTGACCAGAAGAACTTCATCTCTGTTACTGAAGAAAGTGACTGAACTGTATGAGATTTCCAAAGGCTTCACTCGAAGGGATTGGTAGGTGTAGGATTTTGAGTTGAGCATCACATGGAAATTTTTCCTTAGTATTTCCTCGACCCCCTTTAACAGTACGGTGTTTCCTATGACTCAAGAAAGAGAAAATGAAACTACGAAAACAAAAGTCTTCACGCTTCATGTTCCACAAATGAATACCAAGTCTTCAAGGTCACACCAATTTCTTCACTTTCAAAGTCTTTAGAAAGTCTTCAGAATATCAAAGTCTTCAGTTGAAGAACTTCATTTTTAGGGGTCGACTTTCTCTGTAAGTATCAAACTCCTCATAGACTTTAGACCTGTGTATACTCACAAACGCATTAGTCCCTTAACCTATAAGTCTTCCATACACCAAAATCACTAAGGGGCACTAGATGCACTTACAATCTCCCCCTTTTTGGTGATTGATGACAACATAGGTTAAGTTTTCAACGGGGATAAACATATGAAGTGTATACACTGATATTGAGGAATTTGATTACAAGATATAGTAGAACTCCCCCTGAAGATGTGCATAGTGAGGAATTTGCTTTTGAGGCAATGCACATTTGAAGAGTTGAATCAGGGAGATCTCCCCCTATATCTTGTAATTCATACACGCATTTGATATATAACATGAAGAATTTGAAATGCATGATGAAATATGGTGCCTGATTAGATTCAGCATGCGTGCAATGTCATTAACGAGGAATAAGCATGCAAAGCATAATGCAACAAAAGTATCAACGCACCATCGGGTTTAAGATTACAACTCGATCCAAATAAAAGTTTCAGAAGAACGAGAGTTGTAACTTTAAAAAATGCCCTTAATATAGACCCGCTTGAAGACTAACTCAGATTTCTCCCCCTTTGTCATCAAATGACCAAAAGGATTGAAACTGAGGACTAACGCCACTGAAGAATTTCAAGTCGATGGAGGAGCGCCAGCGTTGTCGGGGTTGTTTGTTGTAGCAGGGCCTGCCGCAGTGTCATCCAAATCTTCATACTCATCAGTGTCACGTGATGAAGAATAAGAGCTGGCCACCAGTGGAGGAATTTTGACCTTCTTGAATTTCTTCGGAGGAGGTGCAGACCAGTCAAATTCTTCCTTGAGACCCATAGTCTTCAGTTCTTCAGCGCTGTAGACATGACTGAGGACAGCCCAGGTGCGGTTGAAGGTTTCATGAAGGTACTATTGGTTCTTCTTCACTGCATTGTGTGTTGAGGTCATATTGTGAAGAAGTGCACCAAACTGACGCTTTACCCATTTGTGATTGCGATCAACCTTCTGATGAAGACTGAGGAGTAACTCACGGTCAGTCATCACCCTGGGTGCTGTGGCTTGAGGATTTTGCTTGGCTGAGGTATTTGCGGCAGAGTCATGTGTGGCAGAATCGTCATTGGTAGAGTAAGATGCAGCCTTGCGAAATTGACCATCCAATGGACGAATGCCTTCATCGATCACAGCAGTGGCCTTGCCTTTATCATCAGCTGATGAAACTGTCCGTTTGAGGACTTCAATGGGAGGCAAGTAGCTACCGTGGTTGAGAGTGTCAGCTTTGTAATTCAGTGAAGATCTTGCCCTGATGAATCTCATAATCCAAGGAGCATAGGGCTTCAGCTCAAATGGTAACATAGCAATATTGGCCAGAGTCCTCATGAAGAAATCATGGAAGTTGACGGGAACGCCATGAATGATGTTGAAAAGCATATTCTTCATGATGCCAATGACTTCTTCATCATTTGAGTCGTGGCCTTTGATAGGACTCATTGTCTTTGTCAGAATCCGATAGACAGTCCGAGGCACATAGAGTAATTCCTTGATGAGGAATTTGGTTCGTGGGGCCTGCCTTGGCTTCAAAGGCTTCATCAGTACTTGCATATAGTGATCTGAAAGTTCTGGTTCGCTGTAGACACAGCGAGCACCATCAAGTGGAGGACTGAGAGGAAGGACACGAAGCAATTCAGTTGCTGGTGCCTTGTAGAGAGTGTTTTCAGACATCCAGTCCAACACCCATGAGTTCACGTCTTCGGCATCTCCAGTGATGTGCAGAGTTGCATAGAATTGAAGAATGAGTTCTTCATTACAGTCACAGATATCAATGCAGAAATTCAGAAGTCCTGCGTCGTGAAGAACACTAAGGACTAGTTCAAAGCCGGGCAGAGACTCCATGTCCACATGAGGAATATGTGCATGATCGAAGACTTTGTCTTTGTCGAAGAGCACCGAGGAATAGAAATTGGCTTGGCTGGCAGTCCAGAAACGCCTCTTCCTTATGCGAGCAGAATCATATGGATTATAATCAGTGAAGAATACGTGCTCGGCAAAGAAATCTTCAGGCTTGAACTTCTGTTTGCTTGAGAACAGATTCTTGGGCTTTGGCAGAGGGGTATCAGTGAGTTGCATCACCACCTCAGGAATTGCGAGCTCAGGTTCTTCAGGCTGAGGAATTTCTTGTTCCTCAACAGGTGCAGTCTGAGGATCAGCAGCAGCAGGTTCATCAGCACTAGTGGCTCGAATTTCTTCATGGACAGATGGAGTGGGATGAGTTTCTTCAGAGCCCATTTGAACTGTTGGTGCAGGGGACTGAGGTATCTGTTGGAGTGGGGTGAAGAGTGGATAATTTGGATGCTGACTTTCCCAAAAGTCATCGTTCATCACTGGCGTTGTGCTTCCAATATCCACATCTTCTTCAAGTTCCTCAACACCGGCCTCTTCAGCTATGAACTAAGGCATAGGCGAGGAAATGATTGGGGTTGAAGGGATTGCTTCCACTTCAATTTCTTCATCAACCTGCTCTGACGAAGCAGCAGAATGATGTTCTTCATCAGATCCGCTTGGTATCACATAGTCTTCTCCAAAAGGAACAAGGTCCTTTGATGGCATGGAGGAAATAGGAACAACATCAATTGGATTTTCGAGTGAGCTGGTCGTCGGCTTCATTTTCTTCGCAGCCGAAGAGTTTGACGCAGCTGATGCCTTCCTTTTCTTCACTGCAGCTCACACTGCAGCCTTGGTCTTCTTCACATCGAATGCACATGGAAGAATTGGAGTTGGTGTAGGTGCAGATGGAGCTGAGGAATCCGGTTGATTTTCTTCAGGCGCAACTGATGCAGTTGCCCTGACTTCTTCAGTTTCTTCAGGCGCACTACTAGTGGATGCCCTGGCAATTTCTTCAGCGGCTGGAATTTCTTCACCAGCCCTGGAACGAGCATTTTCTTCAGTAGGCTGAAAGTCATCAGCGGTGCTGGCATGTTCTTCAGCAGGCTGAGCAGAGTCTGCAGCCTGAAGATTTTCTTGTTGCGATGGGGCTGCAACATGTGTGAATTTCTTCGTCAGATTGACGAATCTTACTTTAGCTCCTTGCTAATCAGCATAGTAGGCATCAAAGTCTTTGCTGAGGGCTTGAATTTCTGACTGAGCCTGGAGAAGTTCCTCAGGTGTCATTCTGACAACGTTTTTCTTCAGGAGCTTCTCCTTTCTGTATTGAGATTTCTTGATCTCTCTTGCCTTCTCAAACTTCCATTTCTCTTCAGTGATGAAATGGGACAACATATGACTCTGTCTAGGGGTCAGATGAAAATCAGGCATTGGGGTGTTTGGATCCTTGTGCCAGAGATCAATGTAATCGAGGATTTTCCTCGGATCCAACAGCAGTGGCACAGATGTGCCTTTGGCTCTAGCGGCCTTCACCTGTCTGTCTCTGATGATTTCTGCAAGTTCTTCATCAGAAGCTTCATCATCAGAAGGCACATGGAATACGACCTGTTTCTTCTTTGGACTTGGCCGAGGACCTCGTCCAGCTGTTGCTTTGGTCTTCAACAGTGTGGGGCCAGATGATGAAATTGGTGCAGCTGAGGAACTTGCTGAAAGACCAGAGGCAATCGAGAAACCAGTAGTCCTTTGACATGTAGCCAGATGCACAGGAGCTGAGGACTTTGAAGGAGCTGTTGAGGACTTTGGTGGAGCTATGGCAGTGCGAGGAATTTGCCGTGAGGGTATTGCTGAGGAACTGGGCCGTGAGGGCGCTGTTGGTGAAGCACTTGGCTTACGAGCAGGCTTCTGTGTCATGGATTTCCTCGGTTTGACCGAGGCCTCAGTAGCAGTAGTAGTGGCAGAATCCTCATTGAATTTCTTCACTACCTCCTTGGCTTGTCTTGCCAATTTAGCTTGGCTCTTAGCCCATTCTTCAGGAAAGTCCTCACCACGTTTGATGCTTGTGGGGTCAGCTACTTGGCCAGGTGCCAATGGAGCTCTTGGGCATGGAGGATTGAGGGCGAATTTCTTCATGTACTTTGGAGTCACATATCTGTATTCCCTCCATTCCCTTGCCCATCTCCGTTCAATCTTCTGAATGCGCACCTTGCACTGATTTTTGTTTTCTTTGCCAAATTTTGCTTCTTCAGGTGTGCAATAGTCAGCATAAATTTCCTTAGGGATTTCAAACGCAGTCATAACCTCAGGTTTCTTTCCTCCTTTTTGTGGCTTCTTACCGTCTGCCATATTCTTCAGTTGAGGAATTTGAACAATTGAGTTCTCTGAAGAAGTATGCAGTTTTTCTTCGAGGAACGCTGCAAATGAGTTAAGTTGATGAGAACCTAGTGATTCAGCAGCAGACATGAGTACCTGTGAACAGAGTACAGGTGCGAGGAATTTGGAGAGGTCATATGCATTTTGCGAAGATTTTTCGAAAAGAACAAGTTTTGAGGAATTTGACCAGATGAGCCTTGAGGAGTTTCACTAAGCGTTTTTGTCTTAGGTTCCAGAGTTGTACAGATCGAAGATCCACACAATTGAGGAATCTTGAAGGAAAAAGATGCTTAGAGAAACTAATCAAGAGCATATAACATGTGAGGTGTTCATATGTGTGAAGATTTGAAGAATAAACACCTTTGCAGATTTTCAGGAAAGCTCGAGAATCAAAGCGAGTAATAAAAGTAACTTTTAATTACCCAAAGTGAAGAACACGACGAACTGAGAAGAATAGATTAGAAGTTCGTCAGGTTAGATCTCCCACGCCCTAACTTGGCACAGGAAGACAACTACGGCAGCGGCGGAGTGAAGATTTCCGCAGTCGGCGTGAGTACGACGACGACGAGGTCGAGGCAGCGAAGCTCTTCCTCACCGGCGATGATGGAGTAGCGGCGGCGCTAGGGTTTGAGGAGCTCGAGCGAGAGAGAGAACGGTCGAGCGGAGTAAATGAAGTGAGGAAAGGGAGAGGGGTATTTATAGACACGGTGAAAAAAACTGTTCGCCCGAAGATTTAGGACGAACGTGCCCCTGCCCTTTCTCCTTCACGCGACAGGTGTCACCCATGTACTGTGTAGTGTAGATCGTGTACGATCGTGGGTGAATAGAATAATGCATCGTGGGATGCGGAACAGTTTGAGCGGCAAAACCGAAAATTTGGATAAGATTTGTTTTAAAGTTTCGTTCGCAATTTCTTCAGCTGACAAGGACACAGTGAAGATTTTGGACGAGTTTCAAATAGAACGCACATGAAGAATTTGTGAATAGATTGGGTTGAGTATAGCATAGAGGGGGAAGGGTCCGATCACATTCACTTAGCAGAAGAAGCAACTTGAAGAAATAGCTATAAGTGAATGCTGTAGAGGACATAAACTCTTATATATATAGCCAATGAAGAAAAACGAAGGAAACAGTGAAGATTTTGAAAAGTTGAAGAATTTGAAAAACTGAAGAATTTCAAAACTGAGAAAAAAAATTCAAATTGAAGATTTCCAACTTTTTGTGGTGGCGTGACCCACCGTATAAGAATGATGATTTCAGACACCGCGTACAATTGTCGTAGGGTTCTGAGAATCAAATTCTTTATTAATTTCTTCACACTTAGAGTGTTATTCTTCATTGATTGAAGAAAAACGTTTCTTCATGTGTTGCACATCTAAGTCATCAATTTTGCATAAGTGTTAGGATGTGTGTCCTTTTCAAAGAACATTCGAAGATTCTAAGATATTTAGCTCACACCGCAATTTGCTAAATCTTTTCTCATCCAAGGGCTTAGTGAAGATATCAGCTAGCTGTTCTTCAGTCTTCACGTGCTCGATGGAGATGTCGCCCTTCAACACATGATCACGAAGAAAATGATGACGAATTTGAATGTGCTTTGTCTTCGAGTGCTGAACTGGGTTGTGAGCAATCTTGATGGCACTCTCATTGTCGCAGAGGAGAGGCACATTCTTCACGTTGATGCCATAGTCCTTGAGTGTTTGCTTCATCCAAAGCAGTTGAGCACAGCAAGAGCCAGCAGCAATGTATTCAGCTTCCGTAGTGGACAGTGATACGCAGTTCTGTTTCTTCGAGGACCAACAGACCAAAGATCGTCCGAGGAAATGACAAGTGCCAGAAGTTGACTTGCGGTCCACACGATCACCAGCATAGTCAGAGTCAGAATATCCAATGAGATCAAAAGCAGAGCCCTTGGGGTACCATAATCCTAGTGTTGGTGTGTGAGCTAGATATCGAAGAATATGCTTCACAGCCTTATGGTGTGATTCCTTCGGTGCAGCTTGAAATCGGGCACACATGCAAACACTAAGCATTATATCTAGCCTAGATGCACATAAGTACAATAAAGAACCAATCATGGAGCGGTATACCTTGTGATCGAAGTCAATACCATTTTCATCAGTGCATAGATGGCCATTTGTGGGCATAGGAATTTTGACGCCTTTGCAATCTTGCATGCTGAATTTCCTCAGTACATCTTTGAGGTATTTCTCCTGAGATATGAATATGCCATTGCGCTGCTGACGAATTTGAAGACCTAAGAAGAATTTCAACTCTCCCATCATAGACATTTGATATTCTTCACTCATCATATAGGCAAATTCATCACTATAACGTTGGTCAGTACAGCCAAAGATAATATCATCAACATATATTTGGCACACAAACATTTCACCATCATAAGATTTAGTAAAGAGAGTAGGATCGAGTGAACCGGGTGTGAAGCCATTCTTCACGAAGAATTCCTTCAATGTATCATAGCATGCCCGAGGGGCTTGCTTGAGGCCATAGAGGGCCTTATTGAGTCTGAAGACTTTGTCAGGATTCTTTGGATCTTCAAAACCTGGGGGTTGAGCAACATATACTTCTTCCTCAAGCTTACCATTGAGGAATGCACTTTTCACATCCATTTGATATAAGATGATATCATGATGGTTAGCATAAGCAAGTAATATGCGAATAGCCTCAAGTCTAGCAACAGGTGCAAAAGTTTCATCGAAATCAATTCCTTCAACCTGTGTGTAGCCTTGAGCTACCAGTCGTGCCTTATTCCTCACCACAAGGCCATTTTCATCTTGCTTGTTGCGGTAGATCCACTTTGTGCCAATGATATTATGCTTGCAAGGATCTGGATGTTTGACCAGTTCCCAGACATTGTTGAGCTCGAACTGATGTAATTCTTCTTGCATAGCCTGAATCCACTCCGGCTCCAGAAATGCTTCATCTACCTTAGTGGGCTCTGTGATAGAGACAAAAGCATAGTGCCCACAAAAGTTAGATAAATGTGAAGCTTTTGAGCGTGTGAGAGGACCTGGCGCTTCAATGTCATCGATGATCTTGTCAACTTGAACTTCTTTTGCAACGCGAGGATGAGCTGGTTGTCGTCGAGGTATTTGATCATTTTCCTCAGCACCATTGTCTTCAGCATTATCTTCAGGTGCATCAGCTTGACGTTCTTCGCGTACTGGAATGAATTCTTCAGCAAATTCTTCAGTAGGAATGACATCCTCAGTTGCCTTGAACTTGATAGAATCCTCAGGTGCTGGTTCATCTAACACAGAAGGTAGGTGCTCTCTTTGCGAGCCATTAGTTTCATCGAACCGCACATCTACAGTTTCAACAACCTTGTGAAGAGCATTGTTGAAGACTCTGTAGGTGTGCGAGTCCTTTCCGTAACCAAGCATAAAACCTTCATGTGCTTTTGGTGCAAATTTAGAATTGTGGTGAGGATCTCTAATCCAACATTTGACACCGAAGACTTTGAAATAACTCACATTGGGCTTCTTGTCAGTGAGGAGTTCATAGGCCGTCTTCTTGAAGAATTTGTGAAGATATACTCTGTTGATGATGTGGCACGCAGTATCAATTGCATCAATCCAAAAATGATGAGGCGTTTTGTATTCATCAAGCATAGTGCAAGCCATCTCAACAAGAGTTCGGTTCTTGCGCTCCACGACGCCATTTTGCTGAGGAGTATAAGGAGCAGATAACTCATGAGTAATACCAAGTTCATCAAGATAGTCATCAAGACCGGAATTCTTGAACTCAGTTCCATTATCACTTCTGATGTGCTTGATCTTCACACCAAAGTTGGTTGAAGCCCTCGAGGAAATCGTTTGAAGACTTCCTGCACTTCATGTTTGTAAGTAACAATGTGTACCCATGTATATCAAGAGTAATCATCAACAATGACAAAACCATATAGAGATGCAACATTTGTGACTGCTGAGTAATGATTAGGTCTGAAGAGGTCCATGTGAAGCAATTCGAATGGACAAGTAGTGGTCATGATAGTCTTCGCTGGATGCTTGGCCTTGGTCATTTTTCCAGCTTCACAGGCTCCGCATAAGTGATCCTTGAGGAATTTGACATTCTCAATGCCAATGACATGCTTCTTCTTCGCAAGCGTGTGCAAATTCCTCATGCCTGCGTGACCAAGTCGTCGATGCCATAGCCAGCCTTCTGAAGCTTTTGCAAGTAGACACACGGCTGGTTGTGGTCCTGTAGA
The DNA here is from genome assembly GCF_002162155.2 of Triticum dicoccoides. Classification (NCBI taxonomy): domain Eukaryota; kingdom Viridiplantae; phylum Streptophyta; class Magnoliopsida; order Poales; family Poaceae; genus Triticum; species Triticum dicoccoides. Next base: position 616,023,636 of record NC_041383.1, read on the forward strand.
GAAATCAACAATATACAAATCTCCTCTCCTAAATCCTTCGAAGACTTTGGAATTGTCAGCTTCCATAATCAGAACACAGCGATACTTGCCAAAGACAACAACCATATCAAGATCACAAAGCATTGAGACTGACATGAGGTTGTATCCTAAGGACTCAACAAGCATGACTTTGTCCATGTGTTTATCCTTAGAGATCGCAACCTTACCAAGACCCAATACCTGACTTTTGCCTTTCTCAGCAAAGATGATGTGCTTCAGATGAGACGGTGATAAGGGAGCATCCATCAAAAGATTCTTGTCACCAGTCATGTGATTTGTACATCCACTATCGAGGACCCATTCAGTGGTTTTGGGTTGATCATCCTGCAGATGAATTAGTGTAACTTACAATCTCATATGCTTCATCAATGAAGAATATGATATCATGTTCATTAGATGAATTTCATCAAGCAATAAACAGATATAGCACTAGGAGGACGTGTGAAATGGAAGTTCATTTCATCATGATTAGCCTGCGTCCTTTCAGGCAATTTTGTCAGGTCCCCAGCAAATTCTTCAGACGTTAAAGCACGTCTGGAGACCTGACCCGGCAGAAGAGATTAGTTCTTTTTCTTCACCACCCACATCTGAAGGGGTGGCAAAGATTCATCACTCTGCGAGCACCATAGAGAATGGTGGCATAGAGGCCAAACCATTTCGTTTCACATAAGAGGGGTTAGAGTAAACATATGAATAAGCAGAGAAATTCTTCGAGGACTGTAAGTGCATCTAGTGCCCCTTAGTGATTTTGGTGTATTGAGGACTTATAGGTTAAGGGACTAATGTGTTTGTGAGTATACACAGGTCTATAAGTCTATGAGGAGTTTGATATTTACAGAGAAAGTCGACCCCTAAAAATGAAGTTCTTCAACTGAAGACTTTGATATTCTGAAGACTTTCTGAAGACTTTGAAAATGAAGAAATTGGTGTATCTGTGAAGACTTGATATTCATGCGAGGAATATGAAGCTTGAAGACTTTCGTTTTCATAGTTTTGTTTTTCTCTTTCTTGAGTCATAGGAAACACCATACGAAATACTAAGGAAAAATTTCCATGTGATGCTCAACTCAAAATCCTACACCTACCAATCCCTTCGAGTGAAGCCTTTGGAAATCTCATATAGTTCAGTCACTTTCTTCAGTGACAGAGACGAAGTTCTTCTGGTCGCTGATGAATTTGCTCTGACTGAGGAGTTAGGAATTCGCCAGTGCGGATTGCCTACACAATGAGGAACATGATAGCCCTGAGGAATTTGAGAGTCAAATTTCCGACCGTTGCTGTGCTGCGGCCAGCTGTCCCAAAATATCTTATCCACCTAACGGTCATATCATTGAGGGGCATTTATGTCTTATCATGTCGGGCTGCTCCCTAGGCTATAAATAGCCGCCCCCTACAACCACTAGCTGGTTGGCTGTTCCGAGAGAACTTGACACTTGTCATTTGAGAGCAACCCATCCTCCGAGGACTTTGAGCGAAAATCATCGAGTGAGGAAAATCCCAAAAACCCAAACACCTCCAAACCCAAAGTTATTGAGCATCACTGAAGAAATTGATCCTACGTGGATCCGACGCTTGTTACCTTTGAAGACTGTGCTTCTTCCAGACGGTTAGGCGTCAAGGTCTAGAGCATACAAGAGGAATTGTGGATTGCCGAGTGACCAAGTCTGTGAAGGTTTGGAAGTCGCCTGAAGACTTACCACGAGTGATTAGACGAGATCTGCGTGATCTTAGTTCAAGGAGAATACGGTGAGGACTGGGTGTCCTGAGCTGCGTGCTCAGAGACTGGGTGTCCGGGACTGCGTGTCCTCGAGTTTAAATACTCAGCCGCTCCAACCAGACGTACAACTGAGACAGCAGTTGGAACTGGTCTACCAAATCATTGTCTTCACCAACCTAACTGGTTCTATTTCCTCAACCCTTTCATTTCCTCATTACTGTGTTGAGTGTTTGTTCATATCTGTGTTTGAAGACTTTGACTGAAGACTTTCTCAATTTCCTCAGTTCAATTTCTTCAGTCTGTTTGTCTTCATCTTGTGTTATCCTGTGATTACGCTTTCTGTACTCTGTGCTAGTCTTCATTTCATCATGATGACCATGCTTGTATTCTGTTATGCTTACTTCTGAGTACTTATTCCGCTGCTAATAGTTCTTCGCAAAGGAATTTCCTCATCGGCAAATTTCTCAGTGAAGAATTCATAAAAATCGCCTATTCACCCCCCCCTAGTCGACATAACGCACTTTCAATTGGTATCAGAGCAAGGTACTCCCTTGTTCTGTGTGATTTTGGTTTAACCGCCTGGAGTTTCAGTTATGTCGACCGCAGGTATGATCAAGGTCTCGGCTGGGTGTCCTACCTTTGACGTGACGGACTACCCCTACTGGAAAAACAAGATGCGAATGCATCTCGAGGCAATTGACAACGATCTCTGGTATGTTGTGGAAAATGGTGTTCCCTCTGTCACACCCTCACTGAACGCTACCGATGTGAAGAGATTCAAGCAACTCGATTCTCAAGCGAAGAATATCATATGTGGCCATCTGAGTAAAGGACAGTATGGAAAGTGAGTGCTTTGGAAACTGCTAAGCTTATCTGGGATAGGCTGTCCAAAGTGAATGAAGGAGTCTCAACTCAGCGCGACTCTCGAGGTGATGTTCTTAGGAATCTCTTCAACCACTTCAAAAGACTCGATAATGAGAATGTCCAACAAACCTTTGATCGCTTCACTGACATCTCAAATGAGCTTCAAGCCCTCGGTGCCACTGACATCATTGACCATGAGGTGGTGAAGAAACTGTTGAGATAACTTGATTCCTCATTTGATACTATGGGTCTGATGATACAAGAACGGGCTGACTACAAGTCTCTTGATCCTGCCGATATCCTCGAAAGGCTAAATACTCACGAGTTCCAGCTTGCTGAAAAGAGAGATCTCTATGGTTCGTGCTATGGCAAACCACGTGCCCTGAAGGCCAAGGCTGTGTCTGAGTCTGAATGTGAGGATTCTAGTAGTAGCCTTGGTGATCCTGAAGAATTGAGCCAGGAGCTAGCACTGCTCGTGAAGAAATTCCAGAAGTTCTCAAGGCGTGGTCGCTTTGGAAAATCCTCAAGAAGCAGTGATTCCTCATCAAGTGACTATAAGAGAAGGCTGTGCCACAAATGCAAGAAACCTGGTCATTATATTCAGGATTGTCCTCAGTGGGAAAAGGAATTGAAGAAGAAGAAATACAAGGATTACAGTTCTGATGATGCGAAGAAGAAGAAGAAATCGTTAAAATCTTCATCATCAAAATCCTCGAAGTCTTCATCTCACAAGAAGAGCAGCTCCAAGAAGGCTCGGGCATTCATTGGCAAGGAAATGGACTCTGAAGCTGAATCTGAGGAAAATGAGGAAGAGGAGGAGTCTGAAGAATCTGAATCCGGTGTGGCGAGTCTGGCCTTCGCTACTTCTTTCGGTAGCAAGTCCATCTTCAACACTGAAGAAACTGACCCCACCGACAAGCCTGATGAAGATAATGATGACTACGCTCCCACCTATTGCTTCATGGCAAAAGGTGCAAAGGTACTCAAATACACCTCCTCTGAATCCAGTGAAAATGAATCTGATGATAATCTCAAGCCTAGCTACTCTAAACTTGCTAAGATTGCTGTAAAACAACAAAGGGCTTTTGAAAAGGTTCAAAACATGCTAGACAAAAGTGATGATATGTTGGGTGAAGAAATGGATCGCACTAAAGCCCTGACTGAAAATCTTCAGAGACTTCAGTCTAGGTTTGATAACCTTCAAAGTCATCATAACACTCTCTTATCTGATCATGAGAAACTTTCTTATGAATTTCTTCAAAGAAAGCAAGACCTTGAGAGGCTAAGAGTGAGTTATGAAGATCTTCAGAAGGAGCACGATTCATTACTAGCTCAACAAATCAGCGCTTCTCAGGAAGAATTTGTTCCTCCATGCTTAAAGTGCATGGAACATGAATCTGCTAATTCCTCACCTGAATGTTCAAGTGCTTCAACTGTTACAAATTCTTCACCTGCCTCTGCTATCACTAATTCCTCATCTGAGGACATTGCTAGTATCACTGACGATGCAGGGCTGAAGGAATTGTACACAACAGGCATGTATAGAAGCCTCAAAGGGCATCAGATTCTTTGTGATGTGCACAAAAAGAATATCCTCAATAGAAACCCTAGGAAAGTGGGTATTGCTTTTGAGAGGAAACTCAATGCTGATGGAACATATTGGAAGCCTGAGCAGTACCCCAAAACCTCATGGGTTGCTGCAAAGGGACCTCCAGTTGATCCATCTAACTTATCTGGCTTTACATGTGAATCTTCTCATTCTTCTGATGAGTCATTTGACTCCAACTATAAACTGTTCAAAAATCAGAATGGTGAAGTATTTGCTAGATATGTTGGGACTAACTGCAGGAACGGTTCCCCTATGAAGAAAATTTGGGTTCCCAAAAGTTATGTTGAAAGTCTTCAGGTGAATGTCCTCATGACATCACCTGTGAAGAATAGGAACCCCAGATCAAACTCTTCATATGGACCAAATTCCTCACGTGGATCAAATTCCTCAAATGGATCAAAGTCCTCATATGATTATCATCGTGCTAACAACTCTGTTTCGCAGGGTAGAGCTAAGGGCTATGAATATGCACATTATTCGTCAAATCATTATGTTCATAAGTCCCTGAAGAATTTCTCTGCTTATTCATATGCTTACTCTAACCCCTCTTATGTGAAACGAAATGGTCTGGCCTCTATGCCACCGTTCTCTTATGGTGCTCGCAGAGTGATGAACTCTTTGCCACCCCTTCAGATGTGGGTGGTGAAGAAAAAGAACTAATCTCTTCTGCAGGGTCAGGTCTCCAGACGTGCTTTAAACGTCTGAAGAATTTGCTGGGGACCTGACGAATTTGCCTGAAAGGACGCAGGCTAATCATGATGAAATGAACTTTCATTTCACACGTCCTCATACTGCTATATCTGCTTACTGCTTGATGAAATTCATCTGATGAACTTGATATCATATTCTTCATTGATGAAGCATATGAGATTGTAAGTTACACTAATTCATCTGCAGGATGATCAACCCAAAACCACTGAGTGGGTCCTCGATAGTGGATGTACAAATCACATGACTGGTGACAAGAATCTTTTGATGGATGTGAAAAGTGCATTCCTCAATGGTAAGCTTGAGGAAGAAGTATATGTTGCTTAACCCCCAGGTTTTGAAGATCCAAAGAATCCTGACAAAGTCTTCAGACTTAATAAGGCCCTCTATGGCCTCAAGCAAGCCCCTCAGGCGTGGTATGATACATTGAAGGAATTCTTCGTGAAGAATGGCTTCACACCCGGTTCACTTGACCCTACTCACTTTACTAAATCTTATGATGGTGAACTGTTTGTGTGCCAAATATATGTTGATGATATTATCTTTGGCCGTACTAACCAACGTTATAGTGATGAATTTGCATATATGATGAGTGAAGAATATCAAATGTCTATGATGGGAGAGTTGAAATTCTTCTTAGGTCTTCAAATTCGTCAACAGCGCAATGGCATATTCATATCTCAGGAGAAATACCTCAAAGATGTACTGAGAAAATTCGGCATGCAAGATTGCAAAGGCGTCAAAATTCCTATGCCCACAAATGGCCATCTATGCACTGATGAAAATGGTATTGACTTTGATCACAAGGTATACCGCTCCATGATTGGTTCTTTACTGTACTTATGTGCATCTAGGCCAGATATAATGCTTAGTGTTTGCATGTGTGCCCGATTTCAAGCTGCACCGAAGGAATCACACCATAAGGCTGTGAAGCATATTCTTCGATATCTAGCTCACACACCAACACTAGGATTATGGTACCCCAAGGGCTCTGCTTTTGATCTTATTGGATATTCTGACTCTGACTATGCTGGTGATCGTGTGGACCGCAAGTCAACTTCTGGCACTTGTCATTTCCTAGGACGATCTTTGGTCTGTTGGTCCTCGAAGAAACAGAACTGCGTATCACTGTCCACTGCGGAAGCTGAATACATTGCTTCTGGCTCTTGCTGTGCTCAACTGCTTTGGATGAAGCAAACACTCAAGGACTATGGCATCAACGTGAAGAATGTGCCTCTCCTCTGCAACAATGAGAGTGCCATCAAGATTGGTCACAACCCAGTTCAGCACTCGAAGACTAAGCACATTCAGATTCGTCATCATTTTCTTCGTGATCATGTGTTGAAGGGCGACATCTCCATCGAGCACGTGAAGACTGAAGAACAGCTAGCTGATATCTTCACTAAGACCTTGGATGAGAAGAGATTTAGCAAGTTGCGGTGTGAGCTAAATATCTTAGAATCTTCGAATGTTCTTTGAAAAGGACACACATCCTAACACTTATGCAAAATTGATGACTCAGATGTGCAACACATGAAGAAAGGTTTTTCTTCAATCAATGAAGAATAACACTCTAAGTGTGAAGAAATTAATGAAGAATTTGATTCTCAGAACCCTACGACAATTGTACGCGGTGTCTGAAATCATCATTCTTATACGGTGGGTCACGCCACCACAAAAAGTTGAAAATCTTCAATTTGAGTTTTTCCTTAGTTTTGAAATTCTTCAGTTTTTCAAATTCTTCAACTTTTCAAAATCTTCACTGTTTCCTTCGTTTTTCTTCATTGGCTATATATAAATAAGAGTTTATGTCCTCTACAGCATTCACTTATAGCTATTTCTTCAAGTTGCTTCTTCTGCTAAGTGAATGTGATCGGACCCTTCCCCCTCTATGCTATACTCAACCCAATCTGTTCACAAATTCTTCATGTGCGTTCTATTTGAAACTCGTTCAAAATCTTCACTATGTCCTTGTCAGCTGAAGAAATTGCGAACGAAACATTAAAACAAATCTTATCCAAATTTTTGGTCTTGCCGCATAAACTGTTCCGCATCCCACGATGCATTATTCTATTCACCCACGATCGTACACGATCTACACTACACAGTACATGGGTGACACCTGTCGCGTGAAGGAGAAAGGGCAGGGGCACGTTCGTCCTAAATCTTCGGGCGAACAGTTTTTTTCACCGTGTCTATAAATACCCCTCTCCGTTTCCTCACTTCATTTACTCCGCTCGACCGTTCTCTCTCTCGCTCGAGCTCCTCAAACCCTAGCGCCGCCGCTACTCCATCATCGCCGGTGAGGAAGAGCTTCGCTGCCTCGACCTCGTCGCCGTCGTACTCGCGCCGACCGCGAAAATCTTCACTCCGCCGCCGCCGTAGCTGTCTTCCTCCGCCGAGTTAGGGCAAGGAAGATCTAACCTGACGAACTTCCCATCTGTTCTTCTCAGTTCGTCGTGTTCTTCACTTCGGGTAATTAAAAGTTACTTTTATTACTCGCCTTGATTCTCAAGCTTTCCTGAAAATCTACAAAGGTGTTTATTCTTCAAATCTTCACACACATGAACACCTCACACGTTATATGCTCTTGATTAGTTTTTCTAAGCATCATTTTTCTTCAAGATTCCTTAATTGTGTGGATTTTCAATCTGTACAACTCTGGAACCTAAGACAAAGAACGCTTAGTGAAATTCCTCAAGGCTCATCTGGTCAAATTCCTCAAAACTTGTTCTTTTTGAAAAACCTTCTGAGAACGCATATGACCTCTCCAAATTCCTCGCACCTGTACTCTGTTCACAGGTACTCATGTCTGTTGTTGAATCACTAGGTTCTCATCAACTTAACTCATTTGCAGCATTCCTCGAAGAAAAACTGCATACTTCTTCAGAAAACTCGATTGTTCAAATTCCTCAACTGAAGAATGGAGGGAATACAGATATGTGACTCCAAAGTACATGAATAAATTCGCCCTCAATCCTCCATGCCCAAGAGCTCCATTGGCACCTGGCCAAGTAGCTGACCCCACAAGCATCAAACGTGGTGAGGACTTTCCTGAAGAATGGACTAAGCGCCAAGCAAAATTGGCAAGACAGGCCAAGGAGGCAGTGAAGAAATTCAATGAGGATTCTGCCACTGCTACTGCTGCTGAGGCCTCGGTCAAACCGAGGAAATCCATGCCAAAGAAGCCTGCTCATAAGCCAGTGCTTCACCAACAGCGCCCTCACGGCCCAGTTCCTCAGCAATGCCCTCATGGCAAATTCCTCACACTGCCACAGCTCCACCAAAGTCCTCAACAGCTCCTTCAAAGTCCTCAGCTCCTGTGCATCTGGCTACATGTCAAAGGACTGCTGGTTTCTCGATTGCCTCTGGTGTTTCGGCAAGTTCCTCAGCTGCACCAATTTCATCATCTGGCCCCACACTGTTCAAGACCAAAGCAACAGCTGGACGAGGTCCTCGGCCAAGTCCAAAGAAGAAACAGGTCGTATTCCATGTGCCTTCTGATGATGAAGCTTCTGATGAAGAACTTGCAGAAATCATCAGAGACAGACAGGTGAAGGCTGCTAGAGCCAAAGGCACATCTGTGCCACTGCTGTTGGATCCGAGGAAAATCCTCAATTACATTGATCTCTGGCACAAGGATCCGAACACACCAATGCCTGATTTTCATCTGACTCCTGGACAGAATCATATGTTGTCCCATTTCATCACTGAAGAGAAATGGAAGTTTGAGAAGGCAAGAGAGATCAAGAAATCTCAATACAGAAAGGAGAAGCTCCTGAAGAAAAACATTGTCAGAATGACACCTGAGGAACTTCTCCAGGCTCAATCTGAAATTCAAGCCCTCAGCAAAGACTTTGATGCTTACTATGCTGATTGGCAGGGAGCTAAAGTGAGATTTGTCAATCTGACGAAGAAATTCATGAATGTTGCAGCCCCATCGCAACAAGAAAATCTTCAGGCTGCAGACTCTGCTCAGCCTGCTGAAGAACATGCCAACACCGCTGATGACTTTCAGCCTGCTGATGAACAAGCTCGTTCCAGGGCTGATGAAGAAATTTCAGCCGCTGAAGAAATTGCCAGGGCATCCACCAGTGGTGCGCCTAAAGAAACTGAAGTGATCAGGGCAACTGCATCAGTTGCGCCTGAAGAAAATCAACCAGATTCCTCAGCTCCATCTGCGCCTACACCAACTCCAATTCTTCCATGTGCATTCAATGTGAAGAAGACCAAGGCTGCAGAGCGAGCTGCAGTGAAGAAAAGGAAGGCATCAGCTGCGTCAAATTCTTCGGCTGCGAAGAAAATGAAGCCAATGACCAGCTCACTCGAAAATCCAATTGATGCTGTTCCGATTTCCTCCATGCCATCAAAGGACCTTGTTCCATTTGGAGAAGACTATAAGATCCCAAGCGGATCTGATGAAGAAAATCATTATGCTGCTTCGTCAGAGCAGATTGATGAAGAAAATGAAGTGGAAGCAATCCCTTCAACACCAATCATTTCCTCACCTATGCCTCAGTTCACAGCTGAAGAGGTTGGTGTTGATGAAATTGAAGATGAAGATGTGGATATTGGCTGTACCACACCTGTGATGAACGATGACTTTTGGGAAAGTCAGCATCCAAATTCTCCACTCTTCACCCCACTCCAACAGATACCTCAGTCCCCTGCACCAACAGTTCAAATGGGCTCTGAAGAAACTCATCCCACGACATCTGTCCATGAAGAAATTCCAGCCACTAGTGCTGATGAACCTGCTGCTGCTGCTCCTCAGACTGCACCTATTGAGGAACAAGAAATTCCTCAGCCTGAAGAACCTGAGCTCGCGATTCCTGAGGTAGTAATGCAACTCACTGACACCCCTCTGCCAAAGCCAAAGGATCCGTTCTCAAGCAAACAAAAGTTCAAGGCTGAAGATTTCTTTGCCGAGCACGTATTCTTCACAGACTATAATCCATATGATTCTGCTCGCATAAGGAAGAGGCGTTTCTGGACTGCCAGCCAAGCCAATTTCTATTCCTCAGTGCTTTTCGCCAAAGACAAAGTCTTCGATCATGCACATATTCCTCATGTGGACATGGAATCTCTGCCCGGCTTTGAGCCAGTCCTCAGTGTTCTTCACAATGCAGGACTTCTGAATTTCTGCATTGATATCTGTGACTGGAATGAAGAACTCATTCTTCAACTCTATGCAACCTTGCACATCACCGGAGACGCCGAAGACGTGAACTCATGGGTGTTGGACTGGATGTCTGAAAACACTCACTACAAGGCACCGGCAACTGAATTGCTTCGTGTCCTTCCTCTCAGTCCTCCACTTGATGGTGCTCGCTGTGTCTACAATGAACCAGAACTTTCAGATCACTATATGCAAGTACTGATGAAGCCTTTGAAGCCAAGGCAGGCCCCACGAACCAAATTCCTCATCAAGGAATTACTCTATGTGCCTCGGACTGTCTATCGGATTCTGATGAAGACAATGAGTCCTATCAAAGGCCACGACTCAAATGATGAAGAAGTCATTGGCATCATGAAGAATATGCTTTTCAACATCATTCATGGCGTTCCCGTCAACTTCCATGATTTCTTCATGAGGACTCTGGCCAATATTGCTATGTCACCATTCGAGCTGAAGCCCTATGCTCCTTGGATTATGAGATTCATCAGGGCAAGATCTTCACTGAATTACAAAGCTGACACTCTGAACCATGGTAGCTACTTGCCTCCCATTGAAGTCCTCAAACGGACAGTTTCATCAGCTGATGATAAAGGCAAGGCCGCTGCTGTGATCGATGAAGGCATTCGTCCATTGGATGGTCAATTTCGCAAGGCTGCATCTTACTCTACCAATGACGATTCTGCCACACATGAATCTGCCGCAAATACCTCAGCCAAGCAAAATCCTCAAGCCACAGCACCCAGGGTGATGACTGATCGTGAGTTACTCCTCAGTCTTCATCAGAAGGTTGATCGCAATCATAACTGGGTAAAGCATCAGTTTGGTTCAATTCTTCACAACATGACCTCAACACACAATGCAGTGAAGAAAAACCAATACTACCTCCATGAAACCTTCAACCGTACCTGGGCTGTTCTCTCTCATGTCTACAGCGCTGCAGATCTGAAGAAAATGGGTCTCAAGGAAGAATTTGACTGGTCTGCACCTCCACCGAAGAAATTCAAGAAGGTCAAAGTTCCTTCCTTGGTGGCCAGCTCCTATTCTTCATCACGCGAGACTGATGAGTATGAAGATTTGGACGACACTGCGACAGGCCCTGCTACAACAAACAACCCCAACAACGCTGGCGCTCCTCCATCAACTTGATATTCTTCAGGGGCGTTAGTCCTCAGTTTCAATCCTTTTGGTCATTTGATGACAAAGGGGGAGAAATCTGAGTTAGTCTTCAAGCGGGTTTATATTAAGGGCATTTTTTTAAGTTACAACTCTCGTTCTTTGGAAACTTTTATTTGGATCGAGTTGTAATCTTAAACCCGATGGTGGGCTGATACTTTTGTTGCATTATGCTTTGCATGCTTATTCCTCGTTAATGACATTGCACGCATGCTGAATCTCATCAGGCACCATATTTCATCATGCATTTCAAATTCTTCATATTATATATCAAATGCGTGTATGAATTACAAGATATAGGGGGAGATCTCCATGATTTAACTCTTCAAGTGTGCATTGCTTCAAAAGCAAATTCCTCACTATGCACATCTTCAGGGGGAGTTCTACTATATCTTGTAATCAAATTCCTCAATATCAATGTATACACTTCATATGGTTATCCCCATTGAAAACTTAACCTATGTTGTCATCAATCACCAAAAAGGGGGAGATTGTAAGTGCATCTAGTGCCCCTTAGTGATTTTGGTGTATTGAAGACTTATAGGTTAAGGGACTAATGTGTTTGTGAGTATACACAGGTCTATAAGTCTATGAGGAGTTTGATATTTACAGAGAAAGTCGACCCCTAAAAATGAAGTTCTTCAACTGAAGACTTTGATATTCTGAAGACTTTCTGAAGACTTTGAAAATGAAGAAATTGGTGTATCCGTGAAGACTTGATATTCATGCGAGGAATATGAAGCTTGAAGACTTTCGTTTTCATAGTTTTGTTTTTCTCTTTCTTGAGTCATAGGAAACACCGTGCTGTTAAAGCGGGTCGAGGAAATACTAAGGAAAAATTTCCATGTGATGCTCAACTCAAAATCCTACACCTACCAATCCCTTCGAGTGAAGCCTTTGGAAATCTCATACAGTTCAGTCACTTTCTTCAGTGACAAAGACGAAGTTCTTCTGGTCGCTGATGAATTTGCTCTGACTGAGGAGTTAGGAATTCGCCAGTGCGGATTGCCTACACAATGAGGAACATGATAGCCCTGAGGAATTTGAGAGTCAAATTTCCGACCGTTGCTGTGCTGCGCGCCAGCTGTCCCAAAATATCTTATCCACCTAACGGTCATATCATTGAGGGGCATTTATGTCTTATCATGTCGGGCTGCTCCCTAGGCTATAAATAGCCGCCCCTTACAACCACTAGCTGGTTGGCTGCTCCAAGAGAACTTGACACTTGTCATTTGAGAGCAACCCATCCTCCGAGGACTTTGAGCGGAAATCATCGAGTGAGGAAAATCCCCAAAACCCAAACACCTCCAAACCCAAAGTGATTGAGCATCACTGAAGAAATTGATCCTCCGTGGATCCGACGCTTGTTACCTTTGAAGACTGTGCTTCTTCCAGATGGTTAGGCGTCAAGGTCTAGAGCATCCAAGAGGAATTGTGGATTGCCGAGTGACCAAGTATGTGAAGGTTTGGAAGTCGCCTGAAGACTTACCACGAGTGATTGGACGAGATCTGTGTGATCTTAGTTCAAGGAGAATATGGTGAGGACTGGGTGTCCTGAGTTGCGTGCTCAGAGACTGGGTGTCCGGGACTGCGTGTCCTCGAGTTTAAATACTCAGCCGCTCCAACCAGACGTACAACTGAGACGGCAGTTGGAACTGGTCTACCAAATCATTGTCTTCACCAACCTAACTGGTTCTATTTCCTCAACCCTTTCATTTCCTCATTACTGTGTTGAGTGTTTGTTCATATATGTGTTTGAAGACTTTGACTGAAGACTTTCTCAATTTCAGTTCAATTTCTTCAGTCTGTTTGTCTTCATCTTGTGTTATCCTGTGATTACGCTTTCTGTACTCTGTGCTAGTCTTCATTTCATCATGAGGACCATGCTTGTATTCTGTTATGCTTACTTCTGAGTACTTATTCCGCTGCTAATAGTTCTTCGCTAAGGAATTTCCTCACCGGCAAATTCCTCAGTGAAGAATTCATAAAAATCGCCTATTCACCCCCCTCTAGTCGACATAACGCACTTTCAAGGACTTATGAACATAATGATTTGAAGAATAATGTGCATATTCATAGCCCTTAGCTCTACCCTGCGAAACAGAGTTGTTAGCATGATGATTATCATATGAGGACTTTGATCCATTTGAGGAATTTGATCCACGTGAGGAATTTGGTCCATATGAGGACTTGGATCCATTTGAGGAATTTGATCCACGTGAAGAGTTTGATCTGGGGTTCCTGTTCTTCACAGGTGGTGTCATGAGGACATTCACCTGAAGACTTTCAACATAACTTTTGGGAACCCAGATTTTCTTCATAGGGGAACCGTTCCTGCAGTTAGTCCCAACATATCTAGCAAATACTTCACCATTCTGATTTTTGAACAGTTTATAGTTGGAGTCAAATGACTCATCAGAAGAATGAGAAGATTCACATGTAAAGCCAGATAAGTTAGATGGATCAACTAGAGGTCCCTTTGCAGCAACCCATGAGGTTTTGGGGTACTGCTCAGGTTTCCAATATGTTCCATCAGCATTGAGTTTCCTCTCAAAAGCAATACCCTCTTTCCTAGGGTTTCTGTTGAGGATCTGCTTTTTGAGCACATCACAAAGAATCTGATGCCCTTTGAGGCTTTTGTACATGCCTGTTGTGTACAATTCCTTCAGCCCTGCATCGTTAGTGATACTAGCAATGTCCTCAGATGAGGAATTAGTGCTAGCAGAGGCAGGTGAAGAATTTGTAACGGTTGAAGCATTTGAACATTCAGGTGAAGAATTAGCAAATTCACGTTCAATGCACTTTAAGCATGGAGGAACAAATTCTTCTTGGGTAGCGCTGATTTGTTGAGCTAGTAATGAATCGCGCTCCTTCTGAAGATCTTCATAACTCACTCTTAGCTTCTCAAGATCTTGCTTTCTTTGAAGAAATTCATAAGAAAGTTTCCAATGATCAGATAAGAGAGTGTTATGATGACTTTGAAGGTTATCAAACCTAGACTGAAGTCTCTGAAGATTTTCAGTCAGGGCTTTAGTGCGATCCATTTCTTCACCCAACATATCATCACTTTTGTCTAGCATGTTTTGAACCTTTTCAAAAGCCCTTTGTTGTTTTACAGCAATCTTAGCAAGTTTAGAGTAGCTGGGCTTGAGATTCTCATCAGATTCATTTTCACTAGATTCAGAGGAGGTGTATTTGAGTACCTTTGCACCTTTTGCCATGAAGCAATAGGTGGGAGCGTAGTCATCATTATCTTCATCAGGCTTGTCGGTGGGGTCAGTTTCTTCAGTGTTGAAGATGGACTTGCTAACGAAAGCAGTAGCGAAGGCCAGACTCGCCACACCAGATTCGGATTCTTCAGACGCCTCCTCTTCCCCATTTTCTTCAGATTCAGCTTCAGAGTCCATTTCCTTGCCAATGAATGCCCGAGCCTTCTTGGGGCTGCTCTTTTTGTGAGATGAAGACTTCGAGGATTTTGATGACGAAGATTTTGACGATTTCTTCTTCTTCTTCGCATCATCAGAACTATAATCCTTGTATTTCTTCTTCTTCAATTCCTTTTCCCACTGAGGACAATCTTGAATATAATGACCAGGTTTCTTGCATTTGTGGCACAGCCTTCTCTTATTGTCACTTGATGAGGAATCACTGCTTCTTGAGGATTTTCCAAAGCGACCACGTCTTGAGAACTTCTAGAATTTCTTCACAAGCAGTGCTAGCTCCTGGATCAATTCTTCAGGATCACCAAGGCTACTACCAGAGTCCTCACATTCAGACTCACACAACCTTGGCCTTCAGGGCACGTGGTTTGCCGTAGCACGAACCATAGAGATCTCTCTTTTCAGCAAGCTGGAACTCGTGAGTATTTAGCCTTTCGAGGATACCGGCAGGATCAAGAGACTTGTAGTCAGCCCGTTCTTGTATCATCAGACCCAGAGTATCAAATGAGGAATCAAGTGATCTCAACAGTTTCTTCACCACCTCATGGTCAGTGATATCAGTGGCACCGAGGGCTTGAAGCTCATTTGAGATGTCAGTGAGGCGATCAAAGGTTTGTTGGACATTTTCATTGTCGAGTCTTTTGAAGCGGTTGAAGAGATTCCGAAGAACATCAACTCGAGAGTCGCGCTGAGTTGAGACTCCTTCATTCACTACAGCCTATCCCAGATAAGCTTAGCAGTTTCCAAAGCACTCACTCTTCCATACTGTCCTTTACTCAGATGGCCACATATGATATTCTTCGCTTGCGAATCGAGTTGCTTGAATCTCTTCACATCGGTAGCGTTCAGTGAGGGTGTAACAGAGGGAACACCATTTTCCACAACATACCAGAGATCATTGTCAATTGCCTCGAGATGCATTCGCATCTTGTTTTTCCAGTAGGGGTAGTCCGTCCCATCAAAGGTAGGACACCCAGCCGAGACCTTGATCATACCTGCGGTCGACATAACTAAAACTCCAGGCGGTTAAACCAAAATCACACAGAACAAGGGAGTACCTTGCTCTGATACCAATTGAAAGTGCGTTATGTCGACTAGAGGGGGGGTGAATAGGCGATTTTTATGAATTCTTCACTGAGGAATTTGCCGGTGAGGAAATTCCTTAGCGAAGAACTATTAGCAGCGGAATAAGTACTCAGAAGTAAGCATAACAGAATACAGGCATGGTCATCATGATGAAATGAAGACTAGCACAGAGTACAGAAAGCGTAATCACAGGATAACACAAGATGAAGACAAACAGACTGATGAAATTGAACTGAGGAAATTGAGAAAGTCTTCAGTCAAAGTCTTCAAACACAGATATGAACAAACACTCAACACGGTAATGAGGAAATGAAAGGGTTGAGGAAATAGAACCAGTTAGGTTGGTGAAGACAATGATTTGGTAGACCAGTTCCAACTGTTGTCTCAGTTGTACGTCTGGTTGGAGCGGCTGAGTATTTAAACTCGAGGACACGCAGTCCCGGACACCCAGTCTCTGAGCATGCAGCTCAGGACACCCAGTCCTCACCGTATTCTCCTTGAACTAAGATCACACAGATCTCGTCCAATCACTCGTGGTAAGTCTTCAGGCGACTTCCAAACCTTCACAGGCTTGGTCACTCGGCAATCCACAATTCCTCTGGGATGCTCTAGACCTTGACGCCTAACCGTCTGGAAGAAGCACAGTCTTCAAAGGTAACAAGCGTCGGATCCACGCAGGATCAATTTCTTCAGTGATGCTCAATCACTTTGGGTTTGTAGGGGTTTGGTTTTGGGTTTCCTCACTTGATGATTTTCGCTCAAAGTCCTCGGAGGATGGGTTGCTCTCAAATGACAAGTGTCAAGTTCTCTCGGAGCAGCCAACCAGCTAGTGGTTGTAGGGGGCGGCTATTTATAGCCTAGGGAGCAACCCGACATGATAAGACATAAATGCCCCTCAATGATATGACCGTTAGGTGGATAAGATATTTTGGGACAGCTGGCGCGCAGCACAGCAATGGTCAGAAATTTGACTCTCAAATTCCTCAGGGCTATCATGTTCCTCACTGTGTAGGTAATTCGCACTGACGAATTCCTAACTCCTCAGTCAGAACAAATTCATGAGTGACCAGAAGAACTTCGTCTTTGTTACTGAAGAAAGTGACTGGACTGTATGAGATTTCCAATGGCTTCACTCGAAGGGATTGGTAGGTGTAGGATTTTGAGTTGAGCATCACATGGAAATTTTTCCTTAGTATTTCCTCGACCCCTTTAACAGTACGGTGTTTCCTATGACTCAAGAAAGAGAAAATGAAACTACAAAAACAAAAGTCTTCACGCTTCATGTTCCACAAATGAATACCAAGTCTTCAAGGTCACACCAATTTCTTTACTTTCAAAGTCTTCAAAAAGTCTTCAGAATATCAAAGTCTTCAGTTGAAGAACTTCATTTTTAGGGGTCGACTTTCTCTGTAAGTATCAAACTCCTCATAGACTTATAGACCTGTGCATACTCACAAACGCATTAGTCCCTTAACCTATAAGTCTTCAATACACCAAAATCACTAAGGGACACTAGATGCACTTACAATCTCCCTCTTTTTGGTGATTGATGACAACATAGGTTAAGTTTTCAACGGGGATACACATATGAAGTGTATACACTGATATTGAGGAATTTGATTACAAGATATAGTAGAACTCCCCCTGAAGATGTGCATGGTGAGGAATTTGCTTTTGAGGCAATGCACATTTGAAGAGTTGAATCATGGAGATCTCCCCCTATATCTTGTAATTCATACACGCTTTTGATATATAATATGAAGAATTTGAAATGCATGATGAAATATGGTGCCTGATTAGATTCAGCATGCGTGCAATGTCATTAACGAGGAATAAGCATGCAAAGCATAATGCAACAAAAGTATCAGCGCACCATCAGGTTTAAGATTACAACTCGATCCAAATAAAAGTTTCAGAAGAACGAGAGTTGTAACTTTAAAAAATGCCCTTAATATAGACCCGCTTGAGGACTAACTCATATTTCTCCCCCTTTGTCATCAAATGACCAAAAGGATTGAAACTGAGGACTAACGCCCCTGAAGAATTTCAAGTCGATGGAGGAGCGCCAGCGTTGTCGGGGTTGTTTGTTGTAGCAGGGCCTGCCGCAGTGTCGTCCAAATCTTGATACTCATTAGTGTTATGCGATGAAGAATAAGAGCTGGCCACCAGTGGAGGAATTTTGACCTTCTTGAATTTCTTCGGAGGAGGTGCAGACCAGTCAAATTCTTCCTTGAGACCCATAGTCTTCAGTTCTTCAGTGCTGTAGACATGACTGAGGACAGCCCAGGTGCGGTTGAAGGTTTCATGAAGGTACTATTGGTTCTTCTTCACTACATTGTGTGTTGAGGTCATATTGTGAAGAAGTGCACCAAACTGACGCTTTACCCATTTGTGATTGCGATCAACCTTCTGATGAAGACTGAGGAGTAACTCACGGTCAGTCATCACCCTGGGTGTTGTGGCTTGAGGATTTTGCTTGGCTGAGGTATTTGCGGCAGAGTCATGTGTGGCAGAATCGTCATTGGTAGAGTAAGATGCAGCCTTGCGAAATTGACCATCCAATGGACGAATGCCTTCATCGATCACAGCAGTGGCCTTGCCTTTATCATCAGCTGATGAAACTGTCCGTTTGAGGACTTCAATGGGAGGCAAGTAGCTACCGTGGTTGAGAGTGTCAGCTTTGTAATTCGGTGAAGATCTTGCCCTGATGAATCTCATAATCCAAGGAGCATAGGGCTTCAGCTCGAATGGTGACATAGCAATATTGGCCAGAGTCCTCATGAAGAAATCATGGAAGTTGACAGGAACGCCATGAATGATGTTGAAAAGCATATTCTTCATGATGCCAATGACTTCTTCATCATTTGAGTCGTGGCCTTTGATAGGACTCATTGTCTTCGTCAGAATCTGATAGACAGTCTGAGGCACATAGAATAATTCCTTGACGAGGAATTTGGTTCGTGGGGCCTGCCTTGGCTTCAAAGGCTTCATCAGTACTTGCATATAGTGATCTGAAAGTTCTGGTTCGTTGTAGACACAGCGAGCACCATCAAGTGGAGGACTGAGAGGAAGGACACGAAGCAATTCAGTTGTTGGTGCCTTGTAGTGAGTGTTTTCAGAGATCCAGTCCAACACCCATGAGTTCACGTCTTCGGCGTCTCCGGTGATGTGCAGAGTTGCATAGAATTGAAGAACGAGTTCTTCATTCCAGTCACAGATATCAATGCAGAAATTCAGAAGTCCTGCGTCGTGAAGAACACTAAGGACTGGTTCAAAGCCGGGCAGAGACTCCATGTCCACATGAGGAATATGTGCATGATCGAAGACTTTGTCTTTGTCGAAGAGCACTGAGGAATAGAAATTGGCTTGGCTGGCAGTCCAGAAACGCCTCTTCCTTATGCGAGCAGAATCATATGGATTATAATCGGTGAAGAATACGTGCTCGGCAAAGAAATCTTCAGCCTTGAACTTCTGTTTGCTTGAGAACGGATTCTTGGGCTTTGGCAGAGGGGTATCAGTGAGTTGCATCACCACCTCAAAAATTGCGAGCTCAGGTTCTTCAGGCTGAGGAATTTCTTGTTCCTCAACAGGTGCAGTCTGAGGATCAGCAGCAGCAGGTTCATTAGCACTAGTGGCTGGAATTTCTTCATGGAAAGATGGAGTGGGATGAGTTTCTTCAGAGCCCATTTGAACTGTTGGTGCAGGGGACTGAGGTATCTGTTGGAGTGGGGTGAAGAGTGGAGAATTTGGATGCTGACTTTCCCAAAAGTCATCGTTCATCACTGGCGTTGTGCTTCCAATATCCACATCTTCTTCAAGTTCCTCAACATCGGCCTCTTCAGCTGTGAACTAAGGCATAGGCGAGGAAATGATTGGGGTTGAAGGGATTGCTTCCACTTCAATTTCTTCATCAACCTGCTCTGACGAAGCAGCAGAATGATGTTCTTCATCAGATCCGCTTGGGATTACATAGTCTTCTCCAAAAGGAACAAGGTCCTTTGATGGCATGGAGGAAATAGGAACAACATCAATTGGATTTTCGAGTGAGCTGGTCGTCGGCTTCATTTTCTTCGCAGCCGAAGAGTTTGACGCAGCTGATGCCTTCCTTTTCTTCACTGCAGTTCGCTCTGCAGCCTTGGTCTTCTTCACATCGAATGCACATGGAAGAATTGGAGTTGGTGTAGGTGCAGATGGAGCTGAGGAATCCGGTTGATTTTCTTCAGGCGAAACTGATGCAGTTGCCCTGACTTCTTCAGTTTCTTCAGGCGCACCACTAGTGGATGCCCTGGAAATTTCTTCAGCGGCTGGAATTTCTTCACCAGCCCTGGAACGAGCATTTTCTTTAGCAGGTTGAAAGTCATCAGCGATGCTGGCATGTTCTTCAGCAGGCTAGGCAGAGTCTGCAGCATGAAGATTTTCTGGTTGCGATGGGGCTGCAACATTTGTGAATTTCTTCGTCAGATTGACGAATCTTAGTTTAGCTCCTTGCCAATCAGCATAGTAGGCATCAAAGTCTTTGCTGAGGGCTTGAATTTCTGACTGAGCCTGGAGAAGTTCCTCAGGTGTCATTCTGACAACGTTTTTCTTCAGGAGCTTCTCCTTTCTGTATTGAGATTTCTTGATCTCTCTTGCCTTCTCAAACTTCCATTTCTCTTCAGTGATGAAATGGGACAACATATGACTCTGTCCAGGGGTCAGATGAAAATCAGGCATTGGGGTGTTTGGATCCTTGTGCCAGAGATCAATGTAATCGAGGATTTTCCTCGGATCCAACAGCAGTGGCACAGATGTGCCTTTGGCTCTAGCGGCCTTCACATGTCTGTCTCTGATGATTTCTGCAAGTTCTTCATCAGAAGCTTCATCATCAGAAGGCACATGGAATACGACATGTTTCTTCTTTAGACTTGGCCGAGGACCTCGTCCAGCTGTTGCTTTGGTCTTCAACAGTGTGGGGCCAGATGATGAAATTGGTGCAGCTGAGGAACTTGCTGAAACACCAGAGGCAATCGAGAAACCAGCAGTCCTTTGACATGTAGCCAGATGCACAGGAGCTGAGGCACAGGAGCTGAGGAACTTGCTGAAACACCAGAGGCAATCGAGAAACCAGCAGTCCTTTGACATGTAGCCAGATGCACAGGAGCTGAGGACTTTGAAGGAGCTGTTGAGGACTTTGGTGGAGCTGTGGCAGTGCGAGGAATTTGCCGTGAGGGTATTGCTGAGGAACTGGGCCGTGAGGGCGCTGTTGGTGAAGCACTTGGCTTACGAGCAGGCTTCTTTGGCATGGATTTCCTCGGTTTGACCGAGGCCTCAGTAGTAGTAGCAGTGGCAGAATCCTCATTGAATTTCTTCACTGCCTCCTTGGCTTGTCTTGCCAATTTAGCTTGGCGCTTAGCCCATTCTTCAGGAAAGTCCTCACCACGTTTGATGCTTGTGGGGTCAGCTACTTGGCTAGGTGCCAATGGAGCTCTTGGGCATGGAGGATTGAGGGCGAATTTCTTCATGTACTTTGGAGTCACATATCTGTATTCCCTCCATTCCCTTGCCCATCTCCGTTCAATCTTCTGAATGTGCACCTTGCGCTGATTTTTGTTTTCTTTGCCAAATTTTGCTTCATCAGGTGTGCAATAGTCAGCATAAATTTCCTCAGGGATTTCAAACGCAGTCATAACCTCAGGTTTCTTTCCTCCTTTCTGTGGCTTCTTACCGTCTGCCATATTCTTCAGTTGAGGAATTTAAACAATTGAGTTCTCTGAAGAAGTATGCAGTTTTTCTTCGAGGAACGCTGCAAATGAGTTAAGTTGATGAGAACCTAGTGATTCAGCAGCAAACATGAGTACCTGTGAACAGAGTACAGGTGCGAGGAATTTGGAGAGGTCATATGCGTTTTGAGAAGATTTTTCGAAAAGAACAAGTTTTGAGGAATTTGACCAGATGAGCCTTGAGGAATTTCACTAAGCGTTTTTGTCTTAGGTTCCAGAGTTGTACAGATCGAAGATCCACACAATTGAGGAATATTGAAGGAAAAAGATGCTTAGAGAAACTAATCAAGAGCATATAACGTGTGAGGTGTTCATATGTGTGAAGATTTGAAGAATAAACACCTTTGAAGATTTTCAGGAAAGCTTGAGAATCAAAGCGAGTAATAAAAGTAACTTTTAATTACCCGAAGTGAAGAACACGACGAACTGAGAAGAATAGATGAGAAGTTCGTTAGGTTAGATCTCCCACGCCCTAACTTGGCAGAGGAAGACAGCTACGGCGGCGGCGGAGTGAAGATTTCTGCGGTCGGCGTGAGTACGACGGCGACGAGGTCGAGGCAGCGAAGCTCTTCCTCACTGGCGACGATGGAGTAGCGGCGGCGCTAGGGTTTGAGGAGCTCGAGTGAGAGAGAGAACGGTCGAGCGGAGTAAATGAAGTGAGGAAGGGGAGAGGGGTATTTATAGACACGGTGAAAAACTGTTCGCTCGAAGATTTAGGACGAACGTGCCCCTGACCATTCTCCTTCTCACGACATGTGTCACCCACGTACTGTGTAGTGGAGATCGTGTACGATCGTGGGTGAATAGAATAATGCATCGTGGGATGCGGAATAGTTTGAGCGGCAAAACCGAAAATTTGGATAAGATTTGTTTTAAAGTTTCGTTCACAATTTCTTCAGCTGACAAGGACATAGTGAAGATTTTGAACGAGTTTCAAATAGAACGAACATGAAGAATTTGTGAATAGATTGGGTTGAGTATAGCATAGAGGGGGAAGGGTCCGATCACATTCACTTAGCAGAAGAAGCAACTTGAAGAAATAGCTATAAGTGAATGCTGTAGAGGACATAAACTCTTATTTATATATAGCCAATGAAGAAAAACGAAGGAAACAGTGAAGATTTTGAAAAGTTAAAGAATTTGAAAAACTGAAGAATTTCAAAACTGAGAAAAAAAACTCAAATTGAAGATTTCCAACTTTTTGTGGTGGCGTGACCCACCGTATAAGAATGATGATTTCAGACACCGCGTACAATTGTCGTAGGGTTCTGAGAATCAAATTCTTTATTAATTTCTTCACACTTAGAGTGTTATTCTTCATTGATTGAAGAAAAACGTTTCTTCATGTGTTGCACATCTAAGTCATCAATTTTGCATAAGTGTTAGGATGTGTGTCCTTTTCAAAGAACATTCGAAGATTCTAAGATATTTAGCTCACACCACAACTTGCTAAATCTCTTCTCATCCAAGGGCTTAGTGAAGATATCAGCTAGCTGTTCTTCAGTCTTCACGTGCTCGATGGAGATGTCGCCCTTCAACACATGATCACGAAGAAAATGATGACGAATTTGAATGTGCTTTGTCTTCGAGTGCCGAACTGGGTTGTGAGCAATCTTGATGGCACTCTCATTATCGCAGAGGAGAGGCACATTCTTCACGTTGATGCCATAGTCCTTGAGTGTTTGCTTCATCCAAAGCAGTTGAGCACAGCAAGAGCCAGCAGCAATGTATTCAGCTTCCGTAGTGGACAGTGATACGCAGTTCTGTTTCTTCGAGGACCAACAGACCAAAGATCGTCCAAGGAAATGACAAGTGCCAGAAGTTGACTTGCGGTCCACACGATCACCAGCATAGTCAGAGTCAGAATATCCAATGAGATCAAAAGCAGAGCCCTTGAGGTACCATAATCCTAGTGTTGGTGTGTGAGCTAGATATCGAAGAATATGCTTCACAGCCTTATGGTGTGATTCCTTCGGTGCAGCTTGAAATCGGGCACACATGCAAACACTAAGCATTATATTTGGCCTAGATGCACATAAGTACAATAAAGAACCAATCATGGAGCGGTATACCTTGTGATCGAAGTCAATACCATTTTCATCAGTGCATAGATGGCCATTTGTGGGCATAGGAATTTTGACGCCTTTGCAATCTTGCATGCCGAATTTCCTTAGTACATCTTTGAGGTATTTCTCCTGAGATATGAATATGCCATTGCGCTGCTGACGAATTTGAAGACCTAAGAAGAATTTCAACTCTCCCATCATAGACATTTGGTATTCTTCACTCATCATATAGGCAAATTCATCACTATAACATTGGTCAGTACAGCCAAAGATAATATCATCAACATATATTTGGCACACAAACAGTTCACCATCATAAGATTTAGTAAAGAGAGTAGGATCGAGTGAACCGGGTGTGAAGCCATTCTTCACGAAGAATTCCTTCAATGTATCATACCACGCCCGAGGGGCTTGCTTGAGGCCATAGAGGGCCTTATTGAGTCTGAAGACTTTGTTAGGATTCTTTGGATCTTCAAAACCTGGGGGTTGAGCAACATATACTTCTTCCTCAAGCTTACCATTGAGGAATGCACTTTTCACATCCATTTGATATAAGATGATATCATGATGGTTAGCATAAGCAAGTAATATGCGAATAGCCTCAAGTCTAGCAATAGGTGCAAAAGTTTCATCGAAATCAATTCCTTCAACCTGTGTGTAGCCTTGAGCTACCAGTCGTGCCTTATTCCTCACCACAAGGCCATTTTCATCTTGCTTGTTGCGGTAGATCCACTTTGTGCCAATGATATTATGCTTGCAAGGATCTGGACGTTTGACCAGTTCCCAGACATTGTTGAGCTCGAACTGATGTAATTCTTCTTGCATAGCCTGAATCCACTCCGGCTCCAGAAATGCTTCATCTACCTTAGTGGGCTCTGTGATAGAGACAAAAGCATAGTGCCCACAAAAGTTAGATAAATGTGAAGCTTTTGAGCGTGTGAGAGGACCTGGCACTTCAATGTCATCGATGATCTTGTCAACTTGAACTTCTTTTGCAACGCGAGGATGAGCTGGTTGTCGTCGAGGTATTTGATCATTTTCCTCAGCACCATTGTCTTTATCTTCAGGTGCATCAGCTTGACGTTCTTCGCGTACTGGAATGAATTCTTCAGCAAATTCTTCAGTAGGAATGACATCCTCAGTTGCCTTGAACTTGATAGAATCCTCAGGTGCTGGTTCATCTAACACAGAAGGTAGGTGCTCTCTTTGCGAGCCATTAGTTTCATCGAACCGCACATCTACAGTTTCAACAACCTTGTGAAGAGCATTGTTGAAGACTCTGTAGGTGTGCGAGTCCTTTCCGTAACCAAGCATAAAACCTTCATGTGCTTTCGGTGCAAATTTAGAATTGTGGTGAGGATCTCTAATCCAACATTTGGCACCAAAGACTTTGAAATAACTCACATTGGGTTTCTTGTCAGTGAGGAGTTCATAGGCCGTCTTCTTGAAGAATTTGTGAAGATATACTCTGTTGATGATGTGGCACGCAGTATCAATTGCATCAATCCAAAAATGATGAGGCGTTTTGTATTCATCAAGCATAGTGCGAGCCATCTCAACAAGAGTTCGGTTCTTGCGCTCCACGATGCCATTTTGCTGAGGAGTATAAGGAGCAGATAACTCATGAGTAATACCAAGTTCATCAAGATAGTCATCAAGACCAGAATTCTTGAACTCAGTTCCATTGTCACTTCTGATGTGCTTGATCTTCACACCAAAGTTGGTTGAAGCCCTCGAGGAAAATCGTTTGAAGACTTCCTGCACTTCATGTTTGTAAGTAACAATGTGTACCCATGTATATCGAGAGTAATCATCAACAATGACAAAACCATATAGAGATGCAACATTTGTGACTGCTGAGTAATGATTAGGTCCGAAGAGGTCCATGTGAAGCAATTCGAATGGACGAGTAGTGGTCATGATAGTCTTCACGGGATGCTTGGCCTTGGTCATTTTTCCAGCTTCACAGGCTCCGCATAAGTGATCCTTGAGGAATTTGACATTCTCAATGCCAATGACATGCTTCTTCTTCGCAAGCGTGTGCAAATTCCTCATGCCTGCGTGACCAAGTCGTCGATGCCATAGCCAGCCTTCTGAAGCTTTTGCAAGTAGACACACGGCTGGTTGTGGTCCTGTAGAGAAATCAACAATATACAAATCTCCTCTCCTAAAGCCTTCGAAGACTTTGGAATTGTCAGCTTCCTTAATCACAACACAGTGATACTTGCCAAAGACAACAACCATATCAAGATCACAAAGCATTGAGACTGACATGAGGTTGTATCCTAAGGACTCGACAAGCATGACTTTGTCCATGTGTTTATCCTTAGAGATCGCAACCTTACCAAGACCCAATACCTGACTTTTGCCTTTGTCAGCAAAGATGATGTGCTTCAGATGAGACGGTGATAAGGGAGCATCCATCAAAAGATTCTTGTCACTAGTCATGTGATTTGTACATCCACTATCGAGGACCCATTCAGTGGTTTTGGGTTGATCATCCTGCAGATGAATTAGTGTAACTTACAATCTCATATGCTTCATCAATGAAGAATATGATATCAAGTTCATCAAATGAATTTCATCAAGCAGTAAACAGATATAGCACTAGGAGGACGTGTGAAATGGAAGTTCATTTCATCATGATTAGCCTGCGTCCTTTCAGGCAATTTTGTCAGGCCCCCAGCAAATTCTTCAGACGTTAAAGCACGTTTGGAGACCTGACCCTGCAGAAGAGATTAGTTATTTTTCTTCACCACCCACATCTGAAGGGGTGGCAAAGAGTTCATCACTCTGCGAGCACCATAGATAATGGTGGCATAGAGGCCAAACCATTTCGTTTCACATAAGAGGGTTAGAGTAAGCATATGAATAAGCAGAGAAATTCTTCAAGGACTTATGAACATAATGATTTGAAGAATAATGTGCATATTCATAGCCCTTAGCTCTACCCTGCGAAACAGAGTTGTTAGCATGATGATTATCATATGAGGACTTTGATCCATTTGAGGAATTTGATCCACGTGAGGAATTTGGTCCATATGAGGACTTGGATCCATTTGAGGAATTTGATCCACGTGAAGAGTTTGATCTGGGGTTCCTGTTCTTCACAGGTGGTGTCATGAGGACATTCACCTGAAGACTTTCAACATAACTTTTGGGAACCCAGATTTTCTTCATAGGGGAACCGTTCCTGCAGTTAGTCCCAACATATCTAGCAAATACTTCACCATTCTAATTTTTGAACAGTTTATAGTTGGAGTCAAATGACTCATCAGAAGAATGAGAAGATTCACATGTCAAGCCAGATAAGTTAGATGGATCAACTGGAGGTCCCTTTGCAGCAACCCATGAGGTTTTGGGGTACTGCTTAGGTTTCCAATCTGTTCCATCAGCATTGAGTTTCCTCTCAAAAGCAATACCCTCTTTCCTAGGGTTTCTGTTGAGGATCTGCTTTTTGAGCACATCACAAAGAATCTGATGCCCTTTGAGGCTTTTGTACATGCCTGTTGTGTACAATTCCTTCAGCCCTGCATCGTCAGTGATACTAGCAATGTCCTCAGATAAGGAATTAGTGATAGCAGAGGCAGGTGAAGAATTTGTAACAGTTAAAGCATTTGAACATTCAGGTGAAGAATTAGCAGATTCACGTTCAATGCACTTTAAGCATGGAGGAACAAATTCTTCTTGGGTAGCGCTGATTTGTTGAGCTAGTAATGAATTGCGCTCCTTCTGAAGATCTTCATAACTCACTCTTAGCTTCTCAAGATCTTGCTTTCTTTGAAGAAATTCATAAGAAAGTTTCTCATGATTAGATAAGAGAGTGTTATGATGACTTTGAAGGTTATCAAACCTAGACTGAAGTCTCTGAAGATTTTCAGTCAGGGCTTTAGTGCGATCCATTTCTTCACCCAACATATCATCACTTTTGTCTAGCATGTTTTGAACCTTTTCAAAAGCCCTTTGTTGTTTTACAGCAATCTTAGCAAGTTTAGAGTAGCTGGGCTTGAGATTCTCATCAGATTCATTTTCACTAGATTCAGAGGAGGTGTATTTGAGTACCTTTGCACCTTTTGCCATGAAGCAATAGGTGGGAGCGTAGTCATCATTATCTTCATCAGGCTTGTCGGTGGGGTCAGTTTCTTCAGTGTTGAAGATGGACTTGCTAACGAAAGCAGTAGCGAAGGCCAGACTCGCCACACCAGATTCAGATTCTTCAGACGCCTCCTCTTCCTCATTTTCTTCAGATTCAGCTTCAGAGTCCATTTCCTTGCCAATGAATGCCCGAGCCTTCTTGGAGCTGTTCTTTTTGTGAGATGAAGACTTTGAGGATTTTGATGACGAAGATTTTGACGATTTCTTCTTCTTCTTCGCATCATCAGAACTGTAATCCTTGTATTTCTTCTTCTTCAATTCCTTTTCCCACTAAGGACAATCTTGAATATAATGACCAGGTATCAGAAGTAAGCATAACAGAATACAAGCATGGTCATCATGATGAAATGAAGACTAGCACAGAGTACAGAAAGCGTAATCACAGGATAACACAAGATGAAGACAAACAGACTGATGAAATTGAACTGAGGAAATTGAGAAAGTCTTCAGTCAAAGTCTTCAAACACAGATATGAACAAACACTCAACACAGTAATGAGGAAATGAAAGGGTTGAGGAAATAGAACCAGTTAGGTTGGTGAAGACAATGATTTGGTAGACCAGTTCCAACTGTTGTCTCAGTTGTACGTCTGGTTGGAGCGGCTGAGTATTTAAACTCGAGGACACGCAGTCCCAGACACCCAGTCTCTGAGCATGCAGCTCAGGACACCCAGTCCTCACCGTATTCTCCTTGAACTAAGATCACGCAGATCTCGTCCAATCACTTGTGGTAAGTCTTCAGGCGACTTCCAAACCTTCACAGACTTGGTCACTCGGCAATCCACAATTCCTCTTGGATGCTCTAGACCTTGACGCCTAACCGTCTGGAAGAAGCACAGTCTTCAAAGGTAACAAGCGTCGGATCCACACAGGATCAATTTCTTCAGTGATGCTCAATCACTTTGGGTTTGTAGGGGTTTGGTTTTGGGTTTCCTCACTTGATGATTTTCGCTCAAAGTCGTCGGAGGATGGGTTGCTCTCAAATGACAAGTGTCAAGTTCTCTCGGAGCAGCCAACCAGCTAGTGGTTGTAGGGGGCGGCTATTTATAGCCTAGGGAGCAGCCCGACATGATAAGACATAAATGCCCCTCAATGATATGACCGTTAGGTGGATAAGATATTTTGGGACAGCTGGCATGCAGCACAGCAACGGTCGGAAATTTGACTCTCAAATTCCTCAGGGCTATCATGTTCCTCACTGTGTAGGTAATTCGCACTGACGAATTCCTAACTCCTCAGTCAGAACAAATTCATCAGTGACCAGAAGAACTTCGTCTCTGTTACTGAAGAAAGTGACTGAACTGTATGAGATTTCCAAAGGCTTCACTCGAAGGGATTGGTAGGTGTAGGATTTTGAGTTGAGCATCACATGGAAATTTTTCCTTAGTATTTCCTCGACCCCCTTTAACAGTACGGTGTTTCCTATGACTCAAGAAAGAGAAAATGAAACTACGAAAACAAAAGTCTTCACGCTTCATGTTCCACAAATGAATACCAAGTCTTCAAGGTCACACCAATTTCTTCACTTTCAAAGTCTTCAGAAAGTCTTCAGAATATCAAAGTCTTCAGTTGAAGAACTTCATTTTTAGGGGTCGACTTTCTCTGTAAGTATCAAACTCCTCATAGACTTATAGACCTGTGTATACTCACAAACGCATTAGTCCCTTAACCTATAAGTCTTCAATACACCAAAATCACTAAGGGGCACTAGATGCACTTACATATGCCCCAAGACAATGCCTTCATTAACCATAAAGTGACACTTTTCCCAATTCAGGACGAGACTAGTGTCTTTGCATCTCTGCAAAACTCGATCAAGGTTGCTCAAACAATTATCAAAGGAGGATCCATAAACAAAGAAGTCATCCATGAATACCTCGCATATCTTTTCAAAAAAATCAAAGAATATAGCCATCATGCATCTTTGAAAGGTAGCAGGTGCATTACATAAACCAAAAGGCATACGTCTATAAGCAAAAGTACCAAAAGGGCAAGTAAAAGTAGTTTTTGCTTGATCTCCCGCTGACACAGGTATTTGAGAGAAACCAGAATAACCATCTAGAAAGCAGAAATGTGTGTGTTTGGACTGTCTTTCTAGCATTTGATCAATAAAAGGTAAAGGGTAATGATCTTTCTTAGTAGCTTTATTTAGTTTACGAAAATCAATTACCATCATATAACCTGTAATAATTCTTTGCGGGATCAATTCATCTTTATCATTAGGAACAACAGTAATACCTCCCTTTTTAGGGACACAATGGACAGGGCTTACCCAATCACTATCAGCAACGGGATAAATTATACCTGCCTCAAGGAGCTTTAGTATCTCCTTTCTTACCACTTCTTTCATTTTAGGATTTAGTCGTCGTTGAGGATCTCTAACTGGTTTGGCATCGTCCTCCAATTTAATTTTGTGTTGGCATAACGTGGGACTAACGCCCTTAAGATCATCCAGAGTATATCCAATATCATCTCGA
Organism: Triticum dicoccoides; assembly: GCF_002162155.2. Taxonomy (NCBI): domain Eukaryota; kingdom Viridiplantae; phylum Streptophyta; class Magnoliopsida; order Poales; family Poaceae; genus Triticum; species Triticum dicoccoides. Next base: position 616,053,907 of record NC_041383.1, read on the forward strand.
TGCTTCTTCAAAGTTTTCAATAATCTTTCTTCTTCTTGCTCTGAAAGGTTAGCACTAATAATAACATGATATATTTTCTTTTCATCGAGATAAGCATACTTAAGATTATCAGGTAAAGGTTTGAGTTCAAACACGGGATCACCCTTGGGTGGAGGGGGATCCCAAGAATTTCAATGGGAAGGTTGTGTTTCAAAATAGGTTCCTGTTTAAGGAATAATTCATCTATTTCCCTTCTTTCTTTCATAAACATATCATTTCCATGGTCTAGCAAATATTGTTCTGACGGATCAGTAGGAGGCACGGCAATAGAAGCAAGACCAATTATATCATCTTACTAGATAATTCTTTATCACGGGGTTGTCTACGAAACTTAGCAAAATTAAACTCATGAGTCATATAATCTAAGCCAATCGTAACAACATCCTTTTTGCAATCAATCTTAGCTTTAACAGTGTTCAAGAAGGGTCTACCAAATATAATGGGACAGAAGGCATCTTGTGGAGAACCAAGAACAAGAAAGTCAGCAGGGTATTTGACCTTCCCACACAAGACTTCAACATCTCTAACAATCCCAAAAGGCTAAAGAGTATCTCTATTAGCAAGCTTAATCGTGACATCAATATCTTCTAATTCAACAGGTGCAATGTTATGCATAATTTCTTTATATAAGTCATATGGTATTGCACTAGCACTAGCACCCATATCACATAAGCCATGATAACAATGATCTCCTATTTTAACAGAAATAACAGGCATGCCTACAACGGGCCTATGTATCTTAGCGTCTGGTTTTGCAATATTAGCAGCTTCGTCACAGAAATAAATAACATGCCCATCTAAATTATCATCCAAGAGATCTTTTACAATAGCAATACTAGGTTCAACATTGATTTGCTCAGGAGGTGTATAAGTCCTAGTATTACTCTTATGAACAACAGTCGAAGTTTTAGCATGATCCTTTATCCTAACAGGAAAAGGTGGTTTCTCAACATAAGTAGTGGGAACAATAGGATCACTATAAGTGATAGTCTTTTCTTCAACTGTAATAGGTGCAACTACTTTCACTTCAACAGGAGGATTATATTTAAACCACTTATTTTAGGGAGATCAACGTGAGTAGCAAAAGATTCATAGAAAGAAGCTACTATCTCAGAGTAAAGTCCATACTTAGCGCTAAATCCACGAAAAACATCGGTATCCATAAAAGATTTAACACAATCGAACTTAGGTGTCATACCTGACTCCTTGCCATCATCGGAACACCAATCTTCAGAGTTGCGTTTAATTCTTTCCAATAATTCCCATTTGAAATCAATAGTCCTCAGCACATAAGAACCAGCATAGGAAGTATCGAGCAGGTTGCGATTATCAAGAGAAAGCCGAGCATAAATTTTTTGAATAATCATTTCCCGAGAGAGCTCATGGTTGGGGCATGAATATAACATTGACTTAAGCCTCCCCCAAGCTTGAGCGATGCTTTCTCCTTCGCGAGGCCAGAAATTATATATGTAATTATGATCACGATGAACAAGATGCATATGATAGAACTTCTGGTGAAATTCCAACTTCAATCGCTTATAATTCCAAGATCCCGTATCATCACATAGCCTAAACCATGTCAATGCATCTCCCTTCAAAGATAAAGGGAAGACCTTCCTTTTGACAACACCATCGAGGATACCTGCAAGCTTAAATAATCCACAAACTTCATCCACAAAGATAAGGTGTAAATCGGGATGCAACGTTCCATCTCCTGCAAATGGATTAGCTAGCAGTTTCTCTATCATACCCGAAGGAATCTCAAAGTAAACATTTTCATCAAGTTCAGTAGGTTGAGGAGCAACTCTTTGCTCTACTGGTTGGGGCGAAGATGCCCCAAACAAGCCCCTCAAAGGATTAGTTTCCATAGTAACAAGTAACAAAAATTTCAGCACACTATATAAATGTTTCCTTACCAAGTTCCACTCACCAAAAGTGCTACACTCCCCGGCAACGGCGCCAGAAAAGAGTCTTGATGACCCACAAGTGTAGGGGATCTATCATAGTCCTTTCGATAAGTAAGAGTGTCGAACCCAACAAGGAGCAGAAGGAAATGATAAGCGGTTTTCAGTAAGGTTTTCTGCAAGCACTGAAATTGTAGGTGATAGATAGTTTTGCGATAAGATAAATAGTAACGAGTAACAAGTAAACAAAGTAAATAAAGTGCAGCAAGGTGGCCCAATCCTTTATGTAGCAAAGGATAAGCCTGGACAATCTCTAATAATGATAAAGGAGCTCCCGAGGACACATGGGAATTATCGTCAAGCTAGTTTTCATCACGCTCATATGGTTCGCGTTCGGTACTTTGATAATTTGATATGTGGGTGGACCGGTGCTTGGGTACTGCCCTTACTTGGACAAGCATCCCACTTATGATTAACCCCTATTGCAAGCATCCGCAACTACAACAAAAGTATTAGGGTAAACCTAACCATAGCATGAAACATGTGGATCCAAATCAGTCCCTAATGAAGCAACGCATAAACTAGGGTCTAAGCTTCTGTCACTCTAGCAACCCATCATCTACTTATTACTTCCCTATGCCCTCCTCTAGGCCCAATAATGGCGAAGTGTCATGTAGTCGACGTTCACATGACACCACTAGAGGAGAAGACAACATACATCTCATCAAAATATCAAACGAATAGCAAATTCACATGACTACTAATAGCAAGACTTCACCCATGTCCTCAGGAACAAATGTAACTACTCACAAAGCATATTCATGTTCATAATCAGAGGTGTAATAATATGCATTAAGGATCTGAACATATGATCTTCCACCAAGTAAACCAATAAGTATCAACTACAAGGAGTAATCAACACTACTAGCAACCCACAGGTACCAATTTGTGGTTTTGGATACAAGATTGAATACAAGAGATGAACTAGGGTTTGAGAGGAGATGGTGCTGGTGAAGATGTTGATGGAGATTGACCCCCTCCCGATGAGAGGATCGTTGGTGATGACGTTGGTGATGATTTCCCCCTCCCGGAGGGAAGTGTCCCCGGCAGAACAGCTCTGCCAGAGCCCTAGATTGGTTCCGCCAAGGTTCCGCCTCGTGGCGGCGGAGTTTCGTCCCGTAAGCTTGCCCACGATTTTTTCCAGGGTAAAAGCCTTCATATAGCGGAAGATGGACACCAGAGGGCCACCAGGGGGGCCGGGAGACAGGGGGCGCGCCCAGTAAGGGGGGCGCGCCCCCACTCTCCTGGAAAGGGTGTGGGCCCCCTGATGTATTTCTTTCGCTCAATAATTCTTAATAAATCCAAAAATAGGTTTCGTGGAGTTTCAGGACTTTTGGAGCAGTGCAGAATAGGTTTCCAATGTTTGCTCCTTTTCCAGCCAGAATTCCAGCTGCCGGCATTCCCCTTCTTCATGGTAAACCTTGTAAAATAAGAGAGAATAGCCATAAGTATTGAGATATAATGTGTAATAACAGCCCATAATGCAATAAATATTGATATAAAAGCATGATGCAAAATGGATGTATCAATCTTCATGGAATATGTAGGAACCAATATGGGCATCCAAGTCCCGCTATTGGTTATTGACCGGGGAAGCATCTCGGTCATGTCTACATCATTCTCGAACTCGTAGGGTCCGCACGCTTAACGTCGGCTGACGATATAGTATTATATGAGTTATGTATGTTGGTGACCGAATGTTGTTCAGAGTCCCAGATGTGATCACAGGCATGACGAGGAGCTCTAGAATAGTTCGAAGGTAAAGATTGATATATGGGATAATAGTGTTTGTTCTTCGGAAGGGTTCCAGAACTCACCGGAAGGGGTTTCAGATGTTTCCCGAAATGTTCGAGTACGAGAACACTTTATTTGGGCCAATGGGTAATGCCCATGAGGCTTTAGGAAGGTGCAAAAAGGAGTTTTGCGGAGGCTAGGGGGCAGGCGCTAGGGACCCTGGCGTCTGGGGCCAGACGTCGAGGACCCCGTCGTCTGGTCCTAGAGTCCGAGAAGGACTCTTGCCTTGCGTGCTAAACCGACTTTGAGGATGCCCTTTCTCCAAGAAACGACCCCAGGGCTCAACATATAAATATAGGTGCGGGGATAGCACCCGGAACAGATCAAGATTCACCAAGCTGTGTGCCGGTAACCCCGTCCCCTCTAGTTTATCCTCCCTCATAGTTTCCGTTGTGCTTGGCGAAGCCCTGAGAGATTTTTCTTCACCACCACCATCACCACGCCGTCGTGCTGCCGGAACTCATGTACTACTTCGCCTCTCTTGCTGGATCGAGAAGGCGAGGACGTCATCGAGCTGAACATGTGCAGAATGCGGAGGTGCCGTAAGTTTTGTACTTGATCGGGATAGATCATCAAGGTGTACGAATACATCAATCGCGTTGATAAATGCTTCCGCTTAGCGATCTACAATGGTATGAAGATGATATCCCCCCTTGTATCTATACATCTCCATGGATAGATCTTCTGTGTGCATGGATCTTTTTTTGTTGTCCATGCAACTTTCCCCAATAGTTTTTGCATCATTGGTCACGGGTTCATCGGGAGTCTTTTCAAAAATAATGGGGAACACATCATTAACCAAGATTTTAGCGTTATCGAAGCAATCTTCCTCAAACCCTTGTTGGTTTCCCTTTACTATCCAATAATATTGTTGATTAATACCATTTAAGATTTGTTGGATCATATGTATAGGAGGAACTTTCTTTCCAGTGTTTCCATCAAAGGTGTGATTATCACGAAACAAATGCCTCAATAGATAATCCTCTCTATACAAAATCTCATCTATGACCGGGTGCTCACGACTCATATTTTAAAAATCAAAGATCTCTCTAGCCTCGTATACTATATAATCAAATTCATTCATAAGGATGAGAGTAGGTATCTTCTTAGCCATAGGGTTGTTGATAATAGGTAACTCGTAGAACAACCTTTGGAAAGTGGGGTGAGTACGCATAAATTTTCTTCCAAGTTTAAGAACAAGCGTTGAAATAGCTTTGGCAAAACTCTTAGTTCTTTTTAGGATAGGAATATCGTTAAAAGCTAACGACCCCGTGCAATTAAAGAATTCTTGGATAACACTTTTACCTATAATGTTCCCATGTCCCACAACAAAAAATTTAAAATCCAAATTTTGGGGAATTTCAACTCTAGGGATGTTACCATCCTTTTTCTCAATAACAAACTTGGACATGGTAGCAACTTCAAGCAAGCAAACAAATAAACAAGCAAAAAGGCAACTGCAAATATTTTTGTGAAAACGTTTTAGAAGTGGGGGAGATGAAAATGAGAGGCAACTGGAAAATAAAAGTAAATGCAAGGAGATGGAAGTTTATGCGATGGTACTTGATAGGTGTTGGTGATGTTTCCCTGGCAACGGCGCCAAAAATTCTTCCTGCTACTTGTGAGCTGCGTTGGGATTTCCCCGAAGAGGGAGGATGATGCAATACAATAGAGATAAGTATTTCCCTCAGTTAAGAACCAATCTTATGAATCCACTAGGAGAACCACGTGACACCTCGTGAACAACACCTACACACAAAATAACAAATACTTGCATCCAACGCAAACAAGGGGTTGTCAATCCCTTGGCGGTTATTTACAAGAATCAAATCTTGTAGTGACGGATAGATAAACAAAAACACAAAATAAAATAAAAATAAATAATTGCAGCAAGGTATTTTTGGATTTTAATATATGATAAATATAGACCCGGGGCCATAGTTTTCACTAGAGGCTCCTCTCTCAAACAAAAAGCATATGGTGGGTAAACAAATTACTGTTGGGCAATTCATAAAAAACGAATAATTATGACGATATCCAACGCAATGATCATGTATATAGGCATCATGTCCGAGATAAGTAGACCGACTCCTGCCTGCATCTACTACTATTACTCCACACATCGACCGCTATCCAACATGCATCTAAAGCATTAAGTTCATAAAGAACGGGTAATGCCTTAAACAAGATGACATGATGTAGACAAAGTAAATTCAATCAATATGAATAAACCCCGCCGTTTTATCCTTATTGACAATGATACAAATACGTGTCATGTCCCCTTCTGTCACTAGGATTGAGCACCATAAGATCGAACCCATCACGAATCACCTCTCCCATTGCAAGATAAATCAATCTAGTTGGCCAAACCAAATGGATAGATCGGAGAGAAATACAAAACTATAATAATCATGCATAAAAGAGTTCAGAGAAGACTCAAATAATATTCATAGATAACCTGATCATAAAGCCACAATTCATCAGATCCCAACAAACACACCACAAAAAGGATTACATTGAATAGATCTCCAAGAACATCGAGAAGAACATTGTAATGAAGATCAAAGAGAGAGAAGAATCCACCTGGCTACTAGCTATGGACCCGTAGTTTTGTGGTAAACTACTCACACATCATCGGAAGGGCAACAAGGTTGATGTAGAGGCCCTCCGTGATTGATTCCCCATTCGGCAGAGTGCCGAAAAAGGCTTCCAGCTGGGATCTCGCGAGAACAGAAGTTTGCGGCAGCGGAAAAAGTATTTTGGGTGGCTCTTTGTTGGTTTCCCGATTTTAGAGAATTTATAGTTGGAATTAGGTCAAACGGAGGAACAAGGGGACCACGAGGCACATGTGCGTGCCCATGTGGCTCGTGGCCCACTCATTCATCTTCTGGCCTCCTCCCGTAGGTTCTAGTGTCTTTTATGTTCAGAAAAAAAAGTTTCATGGCATTTGGTCTTTGTTTGGTACTGATTCTGGAAAACCAAAAATAGGCAAAAACAACAACTGACACTTGGCACTAAGTTAATAGGTTAGTCCCAATAAATAATATATAATTGCATATAAAACATCGAAGATTAATACTATAATAGCATGGGACAATAAAAAATATAGACATGCTGGAGACGTATCGAGGACCAAACTACAAAGGGAAGTCGTCACGAGCACACCGACAAACCCTACAAACAATAACCTTGCATGCCAGAAAGACCTCACCTTCCCCGGCGAGACCCTCCACTGGGTCCAAAATGAGCCCCCCAGACGCCGTTGCTCACCTTGAGCATTGATGCTGACGAAGGGGGATCGATCCAGACTGTTGCACTGGCACCACCACAGATATCCCCATGCACCATCCCCTGGGCTCCACGCCACTGACAAGAGGGTCAACATGAAGAGCAAGACATGTGCCCCTCGCAGCTTCTAGCCGGAGTAGAGACCACCCCCACAGCTGACCACACCTTCCGCTCACCATCTCCTTGCTGACTTGCAACCTCCGCCACCAATGCCACTGCACTAGACCCGATGATCGAACACCCCACGCCCCACCAGCCCGTGCCTGGCGCCCTCGTCAGCGACCCACACCGTCGCGCACCACCTGACCGCTGCCACACACACGCACGTGCACGAGAACCACATCTTGCCACCTCGCGCCAGCCAGAGAGTTGCCCTCGCCGCTGTCGTTCCCGGATCTAGGCAAGCTTTGCCGGCCGGAGCCTCTAGGGACGGCGCGATGAAGGAGGAGCTGGGTGGAAGGGTGGCGCTCTAAGTTTTTCGCCCCCCAGTCACCAGGGAAGGCGACACGGGGAGAGTGGGGATTCAAGCAACTCTTGATTTACCTTGTAAAAACACATTGCCACCGTGAACACCATAAAGTTAATTTACAATAACTAGGTGAAAATAAATCACAAGTTGATTTTTGTGAAATTGCAATACTCTAAGTGATATACTCGACTATGCATTGCCACTGTAAAGTTGATTTACCTTGTAAAATCACTAGAGTTCAAGTCCTGTTGCTCGCATTATTTCTGGATTTATTTCAGAATTTCCGGCGATGCGCTTTCAGTGAAGGAGACGTTCCCGTCGACGACGAGACGCCTACGATAACTTCGTAAATCTCAAGATGATATGTCGGCTCAGTCTTTACCGAGATGCTAATAGGAGTAGGATGTGCGTGTGTGCGTTCATAGGGGTGAATGTATGCGTGTATGCATGAGCGCTTACATTTGTACTGTGTTCACAAAAATAATCACATTGTCACTGTGAAAATAAATTACAAATTGGTTTTTTGAAATTTACTCGACGCGATATACATTATCCAGTTTTTTTCGTCGGCAGCGAACTGCCTGCAATGTGACATCATCAACCACAGCTGGTCCAACCCGCATTCCCCATCATAGAACCGGGGGAGGAAAAGGGAGAAAAGCGAGAAAGGACTCTTCCAGTCTCCAACCCATCCCAATTCCCTTCCCCCGTGGAAATAGACTTCTTCCCCTCTCTCGATCTCGCAGGCCTCCCTCGATGTCCAGCAGCCGCGGCGACGCGCTCCTTGACTCGGCGCCGCTGCTCGGCGGCGGCGCCGGCAGCGGCGGCCAGCGCCGGGGCAACGCGCTCCGCCGGCCGTCGCTGCGCGGCACCGCGCGCCTGCTGCGCCGCAGCGGGCGGCGGGCGATGCGGGAGCCGTCGATGCTCGTGCGGGAGGCGGCGGCCGAGCACCTCGAGGAGCGGCAGGCGGACTGGGCCTACTCCCGCCCCGTCGTGGCGCTCGATCTCCTCTGGAACATCTCGTTCATCACCGTCGCCGCCGTCGTGCTCGTGCTCAGCCGCAACGAGAAATCCCCCATGCCGCTCCGGACCTGGGTCGCCGGCTACGCCCTGCAGTGCATCGTCCACATGGTCTGCGTCGCCGTCGAGTACCGGATGCGCCGAAGCCAGCGCGGCGGGGCCCCAGCACCCGCCGACGAGGAGAGGGGCAGCGACGGCTCGTCCTCGTCTAGCGACGGGGATGCCAGCGAGCACCATCTTCGTGGTCGCGACACAGATTACGTCAGGTAATTGGAGGGATTTGACAAGTACAAGTAGTGGACATTTCTAAGCTGTTTAGGCACAACCCTGGTTGTTTCAAGCTACCTAGAAAGTTCAGCAAAACCGGTTTATGACAGTTTAATTCCTAAATGAATTTTTGTCAAGTAGCCCGTAGCCACGGTAGTGATAACTTTGGTTGGTATAGTGCCTATGCTCCATTCTACAAGGAAAGACAGACCATTGCATAAGTTTTTCTTCCTTGTTTTGTAACACGTTTTGTGCATCTCCCTGTTTCTTCAGTTCGAAGAAACATGCTAGTTATTATTAGTGTTGCATCGGTTGGTGAATTCATGCTGTGCCTGCATAATTGTTCATTACGTGATTCCATGTAAGAGTGTTCATGTGTCAGCAGTCCATTATGTCTTGTTCAGTTGTACAGTACCTGATTATATCATTGTGGTTTACTCTGGCAGTTTGGCAAAGCATCTGGAGTCTGCGAATACAATGTTCTCCTTCATATGGTGGATAATTGGATTTTACTGGATATCTGCTGGGGGTGAAGAGGTTATCCGTGATGCACCTCAACTATACTGGTACATATATGTTTGAAGTGATATCCCACTTTTCAACTGTCCTTATTTCTTCTGTTCGGTATCATAAACAAGTTTTTCTATGTCTTGCTTTGCAGGCTTTGCATAGTCTTCCTGGCGTTTGATGTGTTCTTTGTTGTTTTCTGTGTCGCTCTGGCTTGCATTATTGGTATTGCCGTTTGTTGCTGCCTCCCTTGCATTATAGCAATTCTGTATGCTGTCTCTGATCAGGTATGGCTTTCAAGTATGTGAAATACGGCGATACAATATATAGATGCTTGCTAGGATTCAGTTCTGTGTCATACTGTTGATTCTCCTACAGATTTAACTGTGAGCAGTTAACACTCATATGCCAATCTTGCTATTAGTTAACCTTTCTTTGCCATACTATCAAAATCAGGAAGGAGCATCTGAAGATGACATTCGCCAAATTCCGAAATACAAATTCCGTAGGATGGATGAACCTGAAAAGGATTCCGCTGATGCCACTGAGTCTTCTGGTGGAATAATGATAGAGTGTGGCACGAACCAACCAATAGAGAAAGCACTTGCAGCTGAAGATGCAGTAAGTTCTCATGTTCTCGTCTTTTGGTTATGCATGTCTTTGCCCTAACAATGCATGAGGTACTGCAACTCTGAACCTCTTTGATTATACTTTGGACCATCTCACTTAGTATTGTTGGTTCATCATTTATCATGACTGAATCATGCCCAATCAATAGGATGGAATAAAACCATGATTCTGTTTCAGTCAGCTCATACTAAATGAAATACCTGGCTTTGGTGCACTTAGCTATTGGTTTGGGAAAGTATGTTAGAGCATTTCTAACTGATCTCCTAAAATCTAGAAGAGTAAACTTAAAAGTATCCTTTAGAAGAGTACTTTTGCTCCTATAAAAAATGGTCGTTTCTAACCAATTCCCTAAACTTATCGGAGTACATTTTTTTTGTGGTCTGTATAGATGTGCCCTAGTTATTGCACATGTAAGTGACTCAATCAAACTAGAAAGAAAAAGAAAAAAGACAAAAGAATACGTTTGCACGAATCTGAACGTAAAATCAATGACATAGGACTTAGATTTGCAATACTTAGAGCACATCTAGATGTGCTTTAGCAAAACTGTTTTTGTTTTTGCCAAATCTTTCCAGATCTATTTTACATACCCCCTCTGTTCACTTTTATAAGACCTTGAAGACATTTTAGACAATGTGCAAAACAGCCCATTTTGAGTTGTCTGAAACGACTTACAAAAGTGAACGGAGGCAGTAGTACATTTCAACTACATATTTGCAGGCATATTAAATCCAAACATAATAATTAAGGTTCACACAATTCACGAATATTACAAATTCATAGTTTAGAAACCAAATTATTCAAATTCAAACACACGGAAGGGTTCAAATGAAGTAAAGAGCATGATAAAAGCACAACTACGAAGTGCTATGGAGATGCCATTGATGCTCAGCAAGATCATCTTGGAGCTGGGTATGAACTTCTCGGTTCTCTATTCTGTGTTGCGCGGCAAGGAATCCTTGTATCCTATTTGCATCATGCTCTTGCTCAACAGGCGGCGGAGGTGTCACAGGCCCCCGGCGATGTTGAGCCGATACGAGCGATCGATGTGGCGTTGAGATGGTCAGCAGTGCACGGTGAGGCTATGAGGAAGAAGATCCGAGCCGCTTTCCAGTGACGAGATTGATGCGACGGCGGCTTTTGAGCTTGGTTCCAGTGGCGGCAACAGCCGGCGACCGGCTCGGACTGGGGCAGGGTGGTGGCGAGGGCGAAGGGAGGCAGTGGGGTGTCGGCGGAGGCGGTGAGTAGTCGCCGCAGCAATGCCGGCGACGATGCAGCGTGGGGTGGGGATGGCGCAGGAGTGGGTGAGGGGGCCGAAACTTCTACTCAGCCGGGTGGAGGCCGAGGAGGATAAATTTTCCTGCACTAAAGGTTGTACGGGTTTGGCTAGGTGCCGGATAGAGGAGGAAAACGGAATTTATCCTCCTCTAACCGGTTATAGGGGATCGGTTAGAAATGCTCTTAGCCATGCATGACTTCAGTTTTCATCAGTAAGAACTACGAGCATCAAACCATTTGCTTGTTGTATGGCTCATGATAGGGAACTCTGCATTCATGCTTCTGTAAAACCTTTGCACGCCAGGATACAGCATCATTCCGCACTACTTTTCTGTTGTTGTGCTACCTGTATTTTTTTTCCAACTTTCGACAGGATATAACCATGCTGTATCGTTTGCATAAATGACGCTTTATGAGATATTACAAGAATTCATCCATTCATTGTTCACCTTGTCAACGCAGGAGTGCTGCATTTGCATTTCAGCCTACGACGATGGTGCAGAACTACGGGAACTCCCTTGTGGCCACCATTTCCACTGTGCCTGCATTGACAAGTGGCTGCACATCAATGCAACATGCCCCCTGTGCAAGTTCAGTATCCGGAAGGGCGGCAGCAGCAGCGGAAGCGAGGAAGTATAAATGTATCCCACTTGAGAATGCCATCGGTTCCGACTTCACGCCTGAGTCCTCGCTAATGTGGTGTAAATTTTTGTATCCCAAATGTGCTGATAGTGTCAACCATGTCATGTCTTAAAGGTGACTAAAGTGATGTCCATATTACAGAATTAGTTCTGAGGTGTATCTCTGCAGTTCGGACTATATGCTTAGTTACCCAGTGGGCTGTATAATTATGTTTGAGCGATTCATACTATATCCCCATACCTGTTTGTGTCAAATCGGGCTTGCAAAATTCTTACTTGATTTGTTACAGCAAGTGAACAACTGATGAAAAAAGCTAGGGATAGTTCCAGGCTGTAAAATGCTTTGCTCAATGATGTGTCATGTGTGGTAACTTATTGCGGTTGTCCTCCAGCGTTGCTGTTCTTGACCGCTGCTCTTATAATTTGAGGTAATATCACCGGGAGTCATACAACTTGTGCTTGATGTTCAGTTTGGTTACAAAACTTCTAAAATACGGAATTATGGTCACATAACTTGTCATCTCGTGCAAATACAGTCACTTCGGTCTGTATCCCATGCTTATGTGGCATTCCAGTGCAGCTATGGCCCACTGTCAGTCACTGAAACAAATTGGTGCAAGAAATGAGAAATAAAAAGGGTGGGTAGGTTCAAACTCGCGACTTCATTTACTTGAACGCACTAGCGAACCACTCCACCAAACCTAGTTTCATGCATACCTGGAGATAAATTTACTTTTACACTGGACACACACTATTTTGCTCGAATCTATTTTCCCAGGGTTGGCCAGAAAAATAGGTTTCCAAAAAAAAAATCGCCAGAAATTTTTAAATGAAATTCGATTATAAAGCACACGTTAAAATGTATAATGTTTAACCCAAAACGCACACAAACTTGTTCACGACCAAGATTTTTTTATTCCAGTTTTCTTTAGAAGGAGCTGCAAAATCCTGTTTTCGAAATATCTCGGCAATTATGGTTTTTTTTGCCTGAAATGTTGAAATAAATTTTTAATTTAATTTTTTAATGTCTAAATATATTTAGTTTAACTAATTACTTTATAAGTGCTTCCTGTACAGTGGTCAGCCCGACTCCTACACTATAGAAAAGTCGCGAGTCGAATTCATTGTTGCGGCAACTAGAACAATATTTTAAATAACGTAATTTTCTCAAATGAGCGTGAGTAACACAAAAAATATATTTTACCAAAAGTGGGTCTCATATTGTATGCCCATATGAGGATTTAAGTTACGTTCATGTATTGTTAGACTAGTTTCTCTCCTTTAAATTCAAAATTTTGGGCGCTCAATTTTTCTCTGAATGGAAATTTAGTTAGCAATTTTTTTTGGATATTGGTAGTCGTCATTGCAAAAACATAAACCTCGTATTTCTCTTTTTGAGCTCAAAAAGGTACTTAGTGTACTGGGTAGCTCATGTGCGCCGGTGTGTTATTAGGTGGTCGTGGGTTCGAACCCATCGTCTGCAGCCTTTTTTATTTTATTTGAGGGCCATTTTTCATAATTAAATAAATTCGATGGCTTTTGTGCAAAAGAAAAAATTGTGCGCGTCGCCCCAAAGTGATATCTGTCACTGATAGCGGGTCTGTACCTACATGGCATACCATGCCGACGGTGTATGTGCGCGCAAACAGCCGGAGTGACCGTATTTGCTCCTAAACATAAGTTAGATCATAAAAAAAACGTATTTTTAAAGTTTTAGCACCAAACTGCACATCCGATACAAGTTCTATGACTGACTGTGATATTACCTCTTATAATTTTGCAAAGCATTTCACTGAGCTGGTTGCCATGGAAGGGAGAGCTGTTACTACTAGTGCTATTTCATCACATCGGGAAAAAGCAATGGTTCGATTGGTTGAGTGTTCATGTTCAGTAAAAAGGTGAAATATTCGAAATGTGGCCGTTCTGGAATCTCGCATCGAGGGAGGACCCACGGTTGTCTGCTTGTCTGTGATCCAACAGCATTGAATATACCCCAAACCGCCAGGTGATTCAGACTTTCAAATCAGCTCCCCGCATCTTCTTCCAAATCACCTACCTTGTGGACAAACACTGCACACCTGGGGCGATTCAGGAGGCCGAAGCCTCACAAGAGCAGGAGAACTATCACACTCCCTCCGTTTTTTTAGTCTACATATAAAACTTGTCCGAAGTTTTGACTAACTTTATAGAAAAAAATATCAACATTCATAATACAAAAAAATATCATTAGATGCATCATGAAATTTATTTTATACTGTACTATTTAGTATATGTTGATATTTTTAATGCAAAATTGGTTAAACTTTGTGTAGTTTGACTTCAAATTTCATATGCGAAGTAAAAAGAAACGGAGGGCTACACAGGTTCCGTAAGATTCTGCAGTTCCATCGATGGCCATATATGGGTTCTGCTCCAGGAGAGAACTCCAAAGATTGAGAGGAGCTGCTGCAAGAAATACTATTCAAAAGTAGAAAGACGGCCGTACCCGATACGCCGGTCGCTCTCACTACTAGTCTTCCGTCTTCAGTGCTCCCTTCACTGCCGAGGGCCGAACAAGGCGGCTGCCATCGTCGTTACCGTTTGACGGTTTCTGGCTCACGCGATTGCGTGCGGCCTCGTTTGTTCCCCACGCCGGACCAAACCCCTCCCCCCGTCCTTCCGTTATTTTTCTCCCACAGCTGCTTTCTCTGTGCACTCCGCACTCGCACTCGCACCGCGCAGCTTTCCGCCTCGCCCCGCTCCCTCCTCCTCCCCCTCCGCGCCCCCCGAAACCCTCGAGAGGCTCTGCGCGGCGGCGGCGGCAGCGCAGCCATGGACTCGGCGGCGTCGCTCCTCGAGGCGTACCGCCGCGACCGGCGCCGCCTCCTGGGCTTCCTCCTCTCCTCCGCCGGCGGCCGCGCC
>NC_041383.1:616069068-616088563 GCF_002162155.2 Triticum dicoccoides
ACCCGGCCGTGTGTGTGCGGTGCGGGTGGAGCGTTTATTCTGAAAATTGAATTGGGCTAACTGTCGGTTGCGTGCGTGCGTTTCTGTTGATATATCAGGCGCGCAGTTCGACGCTTCGGAGGCCACTAGGAGATACTTTGACGACAGGAGGTACCCGATCATGGTATGTCTGAGCTGGTCGCTCGAAATTTCCCATCCATTTCAGCTCCCAAGTTTGATCTGGCACCTTGTTTCGTTGGATAATTGCTCCTGGTCAATCAATGAGTGGTGTTATATCAACAGAAATTCTTAGGGGCTGGTGGGGGGACGGAAGCTAAGAGTGATCCTAATGTTTGCCCCCCTCTAGTTAATAGTAAGAATGCATTCAAATTGCGTGCAACAACAGCAATAGGAGCGTTACAGAGCCATAGTTTAATGGAAGCCTATGCTGAAGTCTAATACTCCCTCCGTTCCTAAATATTTGTCTTTTTAGAGATTTCAACAAGTGACTACATACGAAGCAAAATGAGTGAATCTACACTCTAAAATATGTCTATATACATCCGTATGTGGTAGTCTATTTGAAATCTCTAGAAAGACTTAGGAATGGAGGGAGTAGATGCGTATTCACCTTGCAGTAAAAAACCCATTAATAACAGGGCTGTATGGTGCAAATATTTGTATGCAGCTAGACATGAATCCATCCTCAATGCTAATCAGTATGTTACTGTAGTTAAATATCTGAGATGACTAGCCTTTGATGCGAAGAATAGAGTTTTACCAGATTTAAGCAGCCCTCCATGATTTTCGAGGTTTATACGCGTGTTGCGCTTCTGCACAATACTTTATATGAAGATAATAATTACTCGTCTTGCCCTACCATGTTTGATGTTTTGTACGGAGTGTTAAACATAAACCCATTACACCTTGGTCTGCAATTCACCAATTAAATGCTAGAAGTTAAATAACATTTTAATGATCCATGAACTACTGCTTGCAATTTTTCTGCAAATGTTAAGAATTTTCCATTCAACAGACGAGCTCGCCATCAGGGAACTCATATTTTCTTCTTTCAAGGCCAGAAGGCTCTGGTTCTCCTCCAAAGAAAGTAGCACCAGACATTGGACCCGAACCACCTGCAGAAGAGAACTCAAGTAGAGCAAGGAAACATAGTGATTCTTTTAAAGTAGCAGTTAACATTCAGGGAGCATCCTATGTTCTGAAGGATCTTAGTTTGACAAATACGACTCCTCAGCAAGCCAAAGAAATGGATCTTCTTTCTCTAGGTTTACCTAGATTAAATGCAGGTATACAAATGTCCATGCTTCATTTGTGCTGTGCTTTGCTCCCCCCGCCCTCTTTTTACGAAGGGCAAGTATGATTTCCTAATTTGTATTGTTGAACTAATTATGTACTCTGTATTCGACCTTTAAGAATTGTCTGATGATGATCTAAGAGAAACAGCTTATGAGGTCCTTCTTGCTTCTCTATTTGTCAGGTAATTCACACATAAACTCGACTCTATGTGCCTATTCATATTTACACCATTGACTCATTGTTGTGATCTCTTCCTTAATGATATGTAACCAACAGTGGAAAAATGTACTTTGCTGAAGAGAAGAGAGAAAAGAAGCCTAAGTTCTTGAAGGGTTTGAGGTCCAAGACTGAAGGATCTAATTCAGCACCTCAGATGGAAAATTATTATACTCACCATCTTGATTTGATCCGAGTACAAATGGAGGCAAGGTCCTTCACCAATTTCTGCACTATCCCGTCTTTTTGTTAGTTTAACTAAAAATAACATTTGTGATTTGCTTTTGAAATACCTGGCAACGATAGCAAGATTCTTTATGTTCATATAATGCCAAACTTATGTGGTCTCCCTTCATTCCATGTGTTATTTTATTGAGGACTGGAAGTGTGCATACTGCATAATGATCTGAGGAGGATTAGACTATCGAAGGACTCTATTTGTTTTCCCTTTTATCTGCCCTTTAAAATACCATTTTCTTCTTGTTTTCTGGATTCCAAATTTTCCTGTGGTGATCCGAGGACAGAAGGTTCTAGCTAAGAGAAGTTTATTCTTTTTGGTTCTTGGTGATTTTGAACTTCTTTTTTTATTCCGCTTCCCTGATTATGATACAAGGGGATAGTGTGGATAGAACTCACTATAAGAACACATTCTTTCAGATATCAGAATCTATGGATACATTGGCTAAGAGAGCTTTAAGACGTATTGGTTCGAAGATGGTGCAGGGACAACTTGACGTGCCTTGCATATCACTACAGCTCTTAAGCTCTGTTGGCAAATTTGATTTCCCAACAGAAAGATTGCGTGTACAATGGCAGAGAAGACAGGCAAGAATCTTTAGTTGTTTCTCTCTACAGCATGGATGCTTGTTTAAACTATTATTCACAATTCTGCTGTCCAGGCAAATGTTCTAGAAGAATTACTTCTGTTCTCAGCATCTCGTGAGTGCAGTATGAGTGAAACATTGCGGATAGTTCTCTCCAAGCTAAAAAATACAGAGGCAAGTACCATTATCCATATCTTACATCACTTTGTATTGATTAATGTTACTAGTGTCTCATCAATTGTTTAATCTTTCTCTTCAAGTTGGCCTCAGTCTCGATATTGAGTTGCGTCTGTATTTGCACCATAAACTATTCCAGGACTGGGTTGTGAGTGTTCCTGATGGGCGTATTGAGGTCTTGACTATTATTGAAAGATACAATACAAGACTATCTGCAGCTCCAAAGAAGTTTGGCCTTAAAGGCGAAACCTACCATTGGACTCAGAGCTATCATTTTAATTCTAGGCTATATGAGAAACTTCTCTCCAGCGTCTTCGATATTCTTGAAGATGGACAACTTGTAGAGGTTTGTTTTTCTTTTTGGTATGATTAGAAAAAATGCACCCTGCTTTTATTGCATATATAGCTGAATTATTCTTGAACGACAATGTGCCATTAAGTCAAAGGTTGCAGCATCTTGAGTTCCTGACAGTGTTATTCTGTTTGCTACCAGGAGGCTGATGAAATACTTGAAACAATGAAGCTGACCTGGCCTATATTGGGCATTACCCGAAAGTTGCATGACGCCCTGTATGCTTGGGTGCTTTTCCAGAAGGTCTATTTACTACTCCCTCCGTCCGGAAATACTTGTCATCAAAATGGATAAAAAGAGATGTATCTAGAACTAAAATACATCTAGATACATCCCCTTTTATCCATTTTGAAGACAAGTATTTCCGGACGGAGGGAGTACTATGTTTGTTCCTCATTTTCTATCAGAAGAATTCTACTTTTCAACCCTGAATTCTGGCAAAAGTTCATTCTCCAACTCTGAACTCTAAGACCGGTTGGTTCACAACCTTCAACTATTGAAACCATGCTTTTTTCACCCTCTGGTAGTTTCACAAGTGGTTTTGGGTGATGTGGATGACGTGTCCACCCATCATTGCCATGTCACCAAGTTCCATGTATTCATCTGTTCCTAACAATTTTTCTTACATCTCTAGCATTTTTTGTGGTTTTTTTAATCCAAATGGTGGGGCTTGTTTTAGATTGTGTTTCATGGTAATATTTGTTTGTTCATGGCAGTGAGGTGGCGGACACATGGCATCCATGTCAGTTAAAACCACCTGCAGAACCATCTGAGGGTGAAAAGTATGTTCCAGTAGATTGGGTTTGTAACTAAAACGGTTTTAGAGTCCAAGGCTGAAAACTGAACTTTAGCCAGAGTTCAGGGTTGAATAATAGGCATTTCTTTTGTAGTAGCAAGTTGTTCGTCCGTTGGCATTATAATCATGCAGAAGACCCATTTGTCACAAACAGATAGAAGGAATATAAACATTATATTTTTATTGGCGCTACCAGAAAAATGACATGCATGTTTGAAACAGTGAACTCACTTTTGCCATGGACAATATATAGCATAGACTACACATACTGGTTCAAATTTGGCTGATAATATAGTACTACAAAAAATTGTGGACCTAAAATACTGGGTTAAGCCACATGATTGGGTGGTTCTTGTGGGCAAAAACAACTCAACTTCGGGGGCAGTTTAGAAAACTGCATGGATCCCACTTGTCAGAGCAAAGGGAGTGGCAAACGGGTCAGCGCCACCAACTGTTATATTTCCAGTGCTGTAGAAGCACCTAATTTCCAGTGCTGTAGGTTCATTTTTCAAAATGACTGCATAGTGAATGTATAGGTTCTCCATCAGATTACCTTCATTTCCAGTGCTGTAGAAGCACCTAATTTTATGTTATTTTGAAGGGCAGTAGGGATTTGCTGATCTGTTATTTACTAACATGTTGAATGGCATTGACATATGTTGTTTGGTGAACTTAGCAACGTAGAATTGGGAAACGTTTTCAGACTTATTCTTGAACAAATGGTACAGTTCATTGTTTCAATCGATTGTCTTGTGAATGATAATAAAATAATTCGTTTTTACTCTGCTTACTTCATTTCTTACATGGAAAGCTTCTTTCTTCCATTCTTCAAAAATGTTATTCTTGGCAAGAGCATTTTGTTAGTGCTAGTGCCATGCCAGTGATGTCATACTGATTTGTATGGTTATTTTCCTTCTGTTCAGTTTGCTCAAACTGGGGAAATTCTTCTACTGAAACAGACAGACCTTCAGATACAGAAACTAAAGTTACATAGTAATGTTAGAGAAGCAGAGCTGTATATAGATAGCTTTGTTTGTTCTGTGGAAGGATTTGGCAGCAATGGCGCTCTAAATTTGGTGGACAGTGCCCTTCTTAAAATAAACATGTGGTGCCATAGACAACTGAAGAATTATCACTTATACTTCAGTCAGGTTTGTTACCTCCCTTGTTTGAATCCTTAAATGTTTCAGCTGAGGATTTTTGTAATCCATCAGGCCATCAACCTATAGCTAGATATGCCTTCATGTTGTACCAAACCTGTTAACACAAGTTATATCATTTAATTACTGTTCTGTAATTCATGAAGGATGAATAGAGGATTATAGCCTAGGTCATCTGTATTACTTCTTAGATGCACTCTTTGGTTCAGGCTGGTGTTGAAGTTAACCTGACTGTCTTGTGACCTATGGTTTGACAAATGTTTATATCCATGTCCATGTTAGAAATTTATCATAGGCCAAGCAGATGATGGAAGTATAGTTTCTTGAATCATAACCATGGTCTGCCAATTTTTTTATTGCCGAATAAACATAAGTTTTCTGTTTCTCTGCTGCAATTCTTTTGTATGCTATTTTCTGTGTCTCTGCGGATTTTTCTTTAGTTAGGCTTTAGGATCATTTTTCTAGATTTTCGCTCTTTTTGGCCTTTGCCTGTACTTCGTGTCACATTTTCTACAACAACAACAAAGCCTTTAGTACCAAACAAGTTGGGGTAGGCTAGAGGTGAAACCCATAAGATCTCGCCACCAACTCATGGTTCTGGCACATGGATAGCAAGCTTCCACACACCCCTGTCCATGGCTAGTTCTTTGGTGATACTCCAATCCTTCAGATCTCTCTTTACGGACTCCTCCCATGTCAAATTCGGTCTACCCCGACCTCTCTTGACATTATCCGCACGCTCTAGCCGTCCGCCATGCACTGGAGCCTCTGGAGGCCTGCGCTGAATATGCCCAAACCATCTCAGACGATGTTGGACAAGCTTCTCTTCAATTGGTGCTACCCCAACTCTATCTCGTATATCATCATTCCGGACTCGATCCTTCCTCGTGTGGCCACACATCCATCTCAACATGCGCATCTCCACCACACCTAACTGTTGAACATGTCGTCTTTTAGTCCGCCAGCACTCAGCGCCATACAACATTGCGGGTCGAACCGCTGTCCTATAGAACTTGCCTTTTACCTTTTGTGGCACTCTCTTGTCACAGAGAATGCCAGAAGCTTGGTGCGACTTCATCCATCTGTCTTTGATTCGATGGTTCACATCTTCATCAATACCCCCATCGTTCTGCAGCATTGACCCCAAATATCGAAAGGTGTCCTTCTGAGGCACCACCTGCCCATCAAGGCTAACCTCCTCGCGCCTAGTAGTACTGAAACCGCACCTCATGTACTCGGTTTTAGTTCTACTGAGCCTAAATCTCCATATGCAGGTCCTCCTTTTGCTCCCTGTATCTCTCCATAAGTTGTCGTACCAAGAAATGGTTTCCATGGTCGACCTCCCAGGCATGAAACCAAACTGATTTCTGGTCACGGTTGTCATTCTTCTTAAGCGGTGCTCAATGACTCTCTCCCATAGCTTCATTGTATGGCAAGCTTAATTCCACGGTAATTAGTACAACTCTGAACATCCCCCTTGTTCTTGAATATTGGTACTAATATACTCCGTCTCCATTCTTCTGGCATCTTGTTTGCCCGAAAAATGAGGTTGAAAAGCTTGGTTAGCCATACTATCTCTATGTGATACAATCAGGGCCCATCGCCTTGCCTCCTTTCATCCTTTTTAAAGCCTCCTTGACCTCAGACTTCTGGATTCGCCGCACAAAACGCCTGCTGGTATCATCAAAGGAGTCGTCCAGTTCAATGGTAGAACTCTCATTCTCCCCATTGAACATCTTATCAAGTACTCCCGCCATCTATGCTTAATGTCCTCGTCCTTCACTAGGAGTTGGTCTGCTCCGTCCTTGATGCATTTGACTTGGCCAACATCCCTCGTCTTCCTCTCCCGGATCTTGGCCATCTTATAGATGTCCGTTTCGCCTTCCTTCATGCCTAACGTGCCTAACTGGTGGTAGAGTCCTCATACGCCTGACCCCTTGCTTCACTGATAGCTCGCTTTGCGGCCTTCTTCGCCATCTTGTACTTCTCTATGTTGTCTGCACTCCTTTCCAGGTATAGGCGGCTGAAACAATCTTTCTTCTCCTTAATCACCTTCTGGACATCATCATTCCACCGCCAGGTATCCTTAGCTTAGCTTCTCCTTCCCATGGACACTCCAAACTCCTCCCAGGCCACCTTACGGATGCAAGTCGCCATCTTCATCCACACATTGTCCACATCCCCTCCTTCCTCCCAAGGGCCCTCCTTAATGACCCTCTCCTTGAACGCCTGAACTACCTCCCCCTTGAGCTTCCACTACTTCGTTCTAGCGTCTTTGGCACACTTATCCCGCTGGGCACGAATCCGAAAGCGGAAGTCAGCAACCACCAGCTTATGCCGAGGGACAACACTCTCTCCAGGTATCACTTTACAATCTAGGCACACACGCCTATCTTCTCTTCTCAAGAGGATGAAATCAATCTGGCTAGAGTGTTGACCACTATTAAAAGTCACTAGATGTGATTCTCTCTTTTTAGAGAGGGTGTTAGCCACGATCATGTCGTAGGCTAGAGCAAAGCTTAAGACATCCTCTCCTTCTTGATTCTTGATGCCATAGCCAAAGCCCCCATGCAACCCTTCAAAACCTGTGTTAGATGTACCCACGTGGCCATTGAAGTCTCCTCCTATGAAGAGCTTCTCGCCAATCGGTACACTACTAACCATGTCCTCCAGGCCTTCCCAGAACTCCCTCTTGGTGTTCTCATTGAGGCCTACTTGCGGGGCATACACGCTGATAACATTGAGAACTAAGTCCCCAACTACCAGCTTGACCAGGATAATCCGGTCCCCACACTCTTGACGTCTACCACTCCATACTTGAGGCTCTTGTTGATCAAGATGCCTACGCCATTTCTGTTAGCAGCCGTCCCCGTGTACCACAGCTTGAAGCCGGTATCCTCCACCTCCTTCGCCTTCTGTCCCCTCCATTTGGTTTCTTGGACGCAAAGGATATCAACGCCTCTCCTCGCCGCTGCATCAACTAGCTCCCGAAGCTTCCCTGTCAGAGACCCTATGTTCCAGCCTATGTTTATAAAGCGGTAAAGCGAAGCGAGGCGCTTGGGGGGCGCCTCACTGCTTAAGCGATAAAGCGTAAAGCGAGGCGACGCTTTAGACAGACTCTGAACCTGATGGGCAGTATAATAGAGCACCATTTAGTGAGACATATATATGTTGATTCTAATCCACCAGTGAGCCCATATATTCTGATCCATCCACTAAGCAGTAAGCAACTAGCCAATTGCTATAAGAGAGGCAGTAGCACCTAACAGCAGAGGAGTTGTGCATAGCATAACACACAACAGAGCAGAAAAGGCTGGTGCAGATCTGAGGAAGCTGCTGCCAGAGGAGAGAGGAAAGAGCTGAAAGCCTGGATATTTGCACGCTCTGGTTTTGGTTCTCTCTCTTTCTTTCCCCTCCTGTAACTGTTTCAAATGTGAGCCCAGCCCTGTTTCCCTGCCAGGAATCTCTGTACCCTGCCTGGCAAGTCTAAGGCGTCCTCTCTGCCTTAAAGCGCCAATCAGGACGCCTAAGCAGGCGCTTCAGACGCTTTAGTGTCTAAGGCGGACGCCTTAGACACATGTCTAAAGCGAGTTGGACGCTTTGAGCCTGGAGGGCGCTCTAACGCTTAAGCGTCGCTTAAGCGACGCTTTAGGGACGCTTTACAAACAGAGGTTCCAGCTACCTAAGCGGATGCTCCTAGGCTCGCGCTCGACTAGCTTCCTAGACAAATGCATGTTCGAGAAAAAAACTTGAGTTCAAAACACTTAAAACAGTTGCAGATGCAGGTTAGTCATCCATTATTATTTGTCTCATGAGTCATGGCCTTCACCTTAATCAGTTTTGACAATGATTTAGTGCGAGTTGCATTTGTTTTTTTCTGAAAGTTATTTTTATATAGGGAAAGAAGGGGTTGGCCCTTCCGATTTATATTACCAGAAACCAATCTGCAAAACTGGTATAATGCTGCGACAAAGTTTGCCATAAGAGCTTCTTAATGTTGCCTTTCTGCTGCAGGCTAACTGTTCAATCTTCGAGAGCATGCTGAACTTGGTATTACTTTCGGCGGCAAATCTTACTGATGATGATGAGGAAGCCATGGTTAGATATTTTTATAATTCTCCTAAAGTACTTCTATTCATACATGCACCCTCGTTAACCTGGAATGGAGCCTACCAACTAAAGGGGGAGTGGATGCACGATCCCACCATCCAGGAGGCCAGTACTGAGTCCTCAACAACTGAATTGGCATGCCTATTTTTCTTAATTAAATCAATACCTAATTCCTCGAGTGTATATCCAATGCATCCTGCCCTTAAATAAAAATATTCTTGTGTTAGTTTGACATAAGTGGAGATAATCTTTGAATATTGATGTAACATATTTAACTCCAAACTATCAAAGTCATATATACCCTGCAAGGCCTGACATAGTCATGATAATTGACACTAAGGTCCATTCAGCAGGGAAATTCTCAGAAAAGAAGTGTTTACAACTTGCTCAAACTAGGAAATACTTGCCGGTGAGCCGTACATGAACGTTCCTCATAAAAAAACATTTTCCTTAAAGATGTTATGTGGTAGATCACACATTTTGCTTTGTATGTCTACTTCCAGACTTTAGTCATGACCTACAGAATGTGAGGAGATAAGAAACAAAAAAAGTTTCACTTGGATCAGATTGTTCACTAGTCATGTTCGTACCGTGGTTGATAATGTAATCAATGCTGTAAGGAGTTAAGATAAGATGTAGATCATCATCTTGAAGGCCTGAATTGATCTTTCTCATAGTAATTCCGTCAATTCTTTTGACAGTGTTAATAAAACACGGACACGAGTGCTCCCTTTTGGCCAGTTTGATCCCTCTTGTCATCTAAAGTCACTTGGGGTGTTTTGGCTCATCAGTTAGTTTGTCTTGTGTGTTGGATGCTAACTTCTCTTGTTCCCCTTATTAGGCCTTGTTTGAATGGCCTGGGATCTGTCCCATCCAAACAAGGCCTCATTAATAATTTTTGGTTTCATTAAGACGCTCAAATTTGCCTCATAAGTTGCTTTCAGGGTTCACAGTGGAATGCTTTGATATATTTTCGATTTATTTCAGCTCATTGGGACCCCGCTTGGCAGTACACCAGAATCTACGTTGATCCACATACTCGTTGTCAGATCCATTCAAACTGCATATAAGAATGTGAGTTAAACCATCCTGTGTCCCACTATCAATACATTTGGCAAAAACTAGAGCATGATTTTTAATGTTTCATATTTCCATTATGCTTCATTAGGCCCTAATTTCAGCAGATGGCCAATCAAAAGCAGAATTTAAGCATCCATTGATATTGCTTGCAAGTGAGCTAAAGCTATTAGTGGAGAAAGAGTGCTCTGCATTCAGCCCAGTACTTCACAAATATTATCCTGAAGCTGGAAGAGTAGCACTAACTGTCTTTCACCTACTTTATGGCCAACAACTGGTTAGTAAACTCCCTTGTCCAGCTCAACTGTGATATTTTTATTGTGTCAACTTGTAATGATGTTTGCTACTACCATTGGTGTGAAGGAGCTGTTCCTGGAAGGGAGTGATCATTCAGAAAACTTGAAAGAGATACTTGGAGCATCAAACAGCTTTGAGCTCTGTATAGCTCAGAAACTTTACTCGATGTACGGGGAAGCTGCTGGGTCTTCATTGTCCAACTTCCTAAAACCATACATGGTAAGGCATGAGGATGTGCTCTGTGCTCATGATACACAATATTTGGAAGTGTTCTTTATCCTGAAAAGGACTTAGAAATGCTTTATACATTTGGGCTTTTTTTTAAGAACATAATGAGTGTAAAATAATCTTCTCCCTCTACCCCTATGATGCAATTTTTGTAAACATGAAATATCTTGTATAATCCGTTCTACTAATTTCATAGCTGGTGGTACCAAAGTAATGTAGAACTATGGAAGCCAGTGGTTTGATATGCTACTAAGAACCTTTTTTATTGTGCCTGTCAAACTGCGAAGCTATCCTGATTTCGTAGATGCCTTGCTGTTTCTTGACACAATCATCTTGACGCAATGACTTCCCTAGTAGTTTATTCATAACTTCAAAACCTAATCTTATTACAATGCCAAGACAATTATTTATACACTTTCGCAAAATAAAATGAAATTATAAACAACCGAGTTGGGGGGCACATGGAACAAATTTCATGCACTTAACTTTCAATACCTTGCAAGCAACTTATCACAACAGCAGTCAGTTTCCATTTACTTATGAGGCAAACATTAAAGTACAACAATGAGATATCACTTGGTCTCATTTTTAGTTTAGATCAAACTGTATTGGTGTGCCAAGTGGCATTTCCATGGTTACATTATGTTGGACTAATGACACCTTTTTAATTTTAAACAGATAGATCGTTTTTCTTCACCCATCATTCTTCAGTGGCTTCATGCTCAACACGAGAATGTTTTCGAGTGGACAAAGCGTACCATTGAGATTGAGGTTTGTTACCCTATGCAAAATTCACTGCTAAGGTTTTTAGTGCATAGTTAATTATGCTAGAACATCCTGAAATGGGAAGAGTCCGTTAAGAGAGACCTGAAGGATTGGAGTATCACCAAAGAACTAGCTATGGACAGGGGTGCGTGGAAGCTTGCTATCCAGGTGCCAGAGCCATGAGTTGGCTGCGAGATCTTATGGGTTTCACCTCTAGCCTACCCCAACTTGTTTGGGACTAAAGGCTTTGTTGTTGTTGTTGTTGTTACATCCTGAAAATGATTCTGTTTCTTTGCGTTGATGCTCACATGGAAAATAGGAAAGTTCCTCTGTAGATTTTGGTATAAAGTGACGTGATTGTAAAATTGTGCATGCGGGTATTATTTGGTGCAAATTTGATCACATTCATTTTTAGTGCCACATGGTTCATACAGTAACTTGATTGCTAGCTCAATGCATTTTATGATGTTAATTGGTAGTTACAGTCTTGCAGTCAGGTTAAATCTTGCCAAGAAAGAAGAAAATTTGAGCTTCATTTATTATGACAAGACAATAATATTAACTACAACGTCAGATTTGAACACCCTTAGTGGGATAGCTCAGTGTTGATTTTATTGAAACTGGCATGGTAAGTTTCAACAAAACTGAACTGGTGCTACATATGTAATAATCAGACACATATGGTTGTTGTTATTGACACAACTCTGTAACTAGTACTGCCATCGCAACAAGATGACGGTAGCCCATATGACATTCTTTAGTTGGTGACTTCAAATTTTTCTATTTTAGATTCCTCTTTAATAGCTAACTCTTACTTCGGACTTTTGTTATGCATCATAAATTTCTTTTGTTTGCCTTCTGTATGTATTTTTTTGTCTTCTTTTAACTGTCCAAGACAAAAATTGTTTATGCGGGCTGTTGTTGCATCTCTGGTCCATAGGATTGGGAGCCTCTGTCAGTTCACAGGAAACTAGCAACATCTATGGTTGAAGTCTTCCGGATTGTGGAGGAGGTCAGCTTTTCTTCTAATGAGCTCATTTACCACCATATTTTATGCTCCTGAAGAAAATGAAGAGAAGAAAAAAAAATCCCTTGCTTTTGGATGACTTGGTGCAAACTTATTAGTAAACATGGTGATTACTAGGAAATGAGCCTAGCTTATTTGATTGCGCGAGTGGATGTACAATCCCACCACCTGGGTTCATCATCATGGACACAAATTTAGGCTCCTATTTATATTGCCGGGGTTTCCCTTAAAAATATGCTATCTGATCTTGATGCAATCTGAATATTTGAAAGTTCAGTATGAAGGCAGAATCTTCATTATTTCCAGTCACTGCCTGAATGTTGAAGTTCTTAAAAAAAATAATCTGACGGCTGTTCTACTACAAACTCACATTTTTCCTTATTTTTTATTCAGTTAATACTCTTTTATTTGCTTGGGGCTTATCTGATCATTCTATGTGCAGACTATTGATCAGTTTTTTAACTCAAGTCTACCTCTGGATATTGTCCACCTGCGGAGTCTGCTTATAGGGATCACTAGCAGCCTTCAAGTCTATTTGCTTCACATGGAAAATCAACAAGGTATGCCTTAATTCTGCGTAAATGGCAATGCCCTATCTTGTACCCACGAGGTCTCATTTGTACAGTACATTTGTAGTAGGTACGACAGAAAGTAACCAACATGAGTCCTAATCTCATCGCGTCAGGTGTGTCAACGGAACTGCTCACTTTATAAGTGAACTGTAGACCTCAAATGATCTTGGAACGAAGACTACACTGAGTCGGCATCATACTGATGCTGGTGTTACTTGTGCAGCTTTATGACTAGGTTTACTATTAACAGATCTGTCAATCGGTATCATGAGATCTCTGTGTATTCTTGCAATTTAAGGACTATTATAATTTAATGTGAAACATCATGTATCTTTGAAAAGATTATGAGTTTGGTACATGTGGTACTGTTTTCAGTACATATTTGAATTAGTACTTGGATTATTAGACATATATACCAG
The DNA here is from genome assembly GCF_002162155.2 of Triticum dicoccoides. Taxonomy (NCBI): domain Eukaryota; kingdom Viridiplantae; phylum Streptophyta; class Magnoliopsida; order Poales; family Poaceae; genus Triticum; species Triticum dicoccoides. The sequence goes on from NC_041383.1 coordinate 616,082,385, forward strand.
CTAAATACTCGTGCATTGCTATGGAAGTTAAATGCTGATGCATTGCTATAAAAGCTTTTTTTTTATTGCGTGAGTTGTTTAAACGCCTGTGTCATTGTAGTCCCTAACTTTGTGCAGATAACAAAAACTGAAAATATACATGAATCGAATCAACTAATCAAAAGACTGATACATTTGCCTACCACATCCTAGAGGCTGTGGGATACCGCTACAACCATCATCTTCTTTGCTTTTAACCAATGCGTTAATACTTATCAAGCACAATAGCATGTAGCAGTTTCACAAGTATATAGCATCTACTTTTTAAAAACTGTCTTAATTACTTTTGCTTTGTTGTATCAGTAACTGTTTTTTCTTCATCTGTCGATTGCAGTTTCTAGAGCTACCCTGCTTCCTGTTGCGCCAGTCTTGACACGTTATGCGGAATCAATTAATCCATTTGCCAAAAGGAAACTTATTGAGTCTGCAGTTCGTGAAGAAAAGGTGGCTAATAAATTGAACAATTTGACAGTCCCAAAATTATGTGTGAAACTCAACACCCTTCAGGTAAAGACATTTTGGTTACCCCCCACCCCCACCCCCTCCCAAACCGCATGACTGGATTTTTCATTAAACCCTTTCAGCGATGCGTCTCTGACCTGCATTTTGTAGATGCACATTTGTGTTAATTTTAATCAAATGCTGCCATGGTCATAGAATCAAAGTTTTTGTTTTGTTTTGAACATGGGTTATTCAATTATGGAAAAACATCATAAATACAAAAGTCCTCTGTCAGTTTTGACGCGCAGCTCGGCACTGCACCAAGCATAACCCCTCCATAATCAAAGGTTTATTTTAATAATTTTGAGTTTCCAAAACACATATGAGAAAATGGCAGTCTTGCCCATGGAGCCGGGTGCACCCGTGGAGCGTGGGCATAGGGGGCTTGTCTCCTACATGGAAGATACCCATGAATGCACTGGGACTGGGATGACATGGTTACTCGAATATCAAAATACGTAATAAATGGCTTCACTACTCCACACTTCTCACATAATTGTGCAAGCCTGCTTTGTGTTAGGTAAAAGCATATCGAGCCACTTCCTTCATATGAGTTCCGCACTTGCAAATAGCTCTTAGCAGCCCAGTGCCCACGAACATCCAGCTATACCCTTTTCAGCACGTCACACCTCCAGTTTAGTACCATTCCGGTTGGTACCATACCGGTTGTCTATGAAAGGAGGGCCAGACAAGTACCAGGCTTGCGTTGGCGGGTTTTGGATAGCATCACCCGCTCAAACCATCCCTAATCTTGTCATGGAATGATTTCATAGAAGTTATATAACTTTGCCGGCATTTTTAATCTTCTACATGGTCTAGATAAACAGAATCGCTTCCATTATTCTTGTCACAACATGCGCTACTTTTAGTGTCAATTTTCTTATGATCCAGTTATTTGCTGAATGCTGCAGTACATTAGAGATCAACTTGATACCATAGAAGAGGGCATCAAACAATCCTGGGTCGATGTCCAGTCAGGTAATCCACCCTCTGCGGCCCATTTTTGTTGTTACAGTGCTGCGCTGTGGAAATCTAATTAGTGAGAGATTTGTTGTTGTAGATCCAAAAACATGCTTTCAACTTACCAGTCTTATTCGTACTAGCAAGATTTTGTTGTTTTAACTCCAAAATATAATGCTATTAACTAACTAGTATGTTCAAATCTATAGGAAGTAAGTGTGTTTCAAAATCCACAGCAATACCGAACAAGTTTGTTCTTCTGTATTTTTCATATCACATGGTTATCATGGTATCCTTGAATTCATGGTAAACCGATTATTTTTATGCCTTTTTCTTCCGCTGTTAGCTTGACCTTAAAAACGGTTACAAGCTCGAAGACTGTTTAACGAGCTGCTCTAGAGGAATTTCATATGCATGTCTAGGAGCATTGGTGTTGAGAAATTCGAGCCTTTATGCCATGGGCTTCTTGGACTGTTGATACCGTAAGCAAGAGTTATGAATTGTTTTTCGACATACAACTGAAGAAGGATGACAAGCGTGACCAAAAATCAGTTTGGTTTCATGCCTGGGAGGTCGACCATGGAAGCCATTTTCTTGGTACGACAACTTATGGAGAGATATAGGGAGCAAAAGGAGGACTTGCATATGGTGTTCATTGACTTGGAGAAGGCCTATGATAAGATACCGCGGAATGTCATGTGGTGGGCCTTGGAGAAACACAAAGTCCCAGCAAAGCACATTACCCTCATCAAGGACATGTACGATAATGTTGTGACAAGTGTTCGAACAAGTGATGTCGACACTGATGACTTCCCGATTAAGATAGGACTGCATCTGGGGTCAGCTTTGAGCCCTTATCTTTTTGCATTGGTGATGGATGAGGTCACAAGGGATATACAAGGAGATATCCCATGGTGTATGCTCTTTGCGGATGATGTGGTGCTAGTTGACGATAGTCGGACGGGGGTAAATAGGAAGTTAGAGTTATGGAGACAAACCTTGGAATCGAAAGGGTTTAGGCTTAGTAGAACTAAAACCGAGTACATGATGTGCGGTTTCAGTACTACTAGGTGTGAGGAGGAGGAGGTTAGCCTTGATGGCCAGGTGGTACCTCAGAAGGACACCTTTCGGTACTTGGGGTCAATGCTGCAGGAGGATGGGGGTATTGATGAAGATGTGAACCATCGAATCAAAGCCAGGTGGATGAAGTGCCACAAAAGCTAAAAGGCAAGTTCTACAGGACGGCGGTTCGACCCGCAATGTTGTATGGCGCTGAGTGTTGGCCGACTAAAAGGCGACATGTTCAACAGTTAGGTGTGGCGGAGATGCGTATGTTGAGATGGATGTGTGGCCACACAAGGAAGGATCGAGTCCGGAATGATGATATACGAGATAGAGTTGGGGTAGCACCAATTGAAGAGAAGCTTGTCCAACATCGTCTAAGATGGTTTGGGCATATTCAGCGCAGGCCTCCAGAAGCTCCAGTGCATAGCGGACGGCTAAAGCGTGCGGAGAATGTCAAGAGAGGGCGGGGTAGACCGAATTTGACATGGGAGGAGTCCGTTAAGAGAGACCTGAAGGATTGGAGTATTACCAAAGAGCTAGCTATGGACAGGGGTGCGTGGAAGCTTGCTATCCATGTGCCAGAGCCATGAGTTGGTTGCGAGATCTTATGGGTTTCACCTCTAGCCTACCCCAACTTGTTTGGGACTAAAGGCTTTGTTGTTGTTGTTGTTGTTGAACTGACTATTGTCTTTTTCATTAGATTGAAATCGTCAATATAACAAAAGTACCGCAAGACAAAAACAGAAACAAAGACTCCTAGGCATAACAGCAAAACAAATTAAGCAAGAGTTATGAGTTGTCCACATGTGAAGTTTGCCAAGCTTAGTGTTATAGATGATACCTTATGCATAAGTAGTATTTTTTCCTGTACTTATATTGAAGTCGTGGAGTGGTAGACTCTTCTCGTCTTATATGCCTACTGAAGGAGTTCTCCGAAAAATCGTCATCTTGTGATGATTCGGTTAATGAGTTGCAGTGTGCATGTAGCTCCCGCTTGCGCAGGGTCCGGTGAAGGGTCCGACCACTTTGGGTTGCAGTGTATGGAAGGAAAATTATAAATGACTAATGTGTGTTCCTCTTTTCTTGCAGCTGTGGGATTGTTAGACTATTTGTCTTGTATGACCAGTGAAGGAGCTACTTCAAAAAGTTCGCCTTCTGATGAGTCGATTGATGAGTTATTTACAATATTTGATGATGTGCGAAGGACTGCAGTGAATATAACTGACACAATCTTGAACTTCATTGGTGAGCTACTTAGTCTGTGCTCTCCACAATTCACTTCTATTTGTTGACATCATGGAACAGGCAACCTGTTAGAAACATTTTGCTATTTGTTTATCTTTAACTCTTAAAATCTAGGGAAGTGTTGTAACGTTCGACTAGTACATCTGGGTAATTACCGTATTGAGCTGATCAGCATGGCTGAATGGGAGGGATTTTAAAAGAAAGATGAGATTAGACCGTGGATTCGTGGAACTAATGTTTGAGAGCGCTGAACTTGAAGAAGTCCTGACTGATAGAATCAGAGCCGTGTGTACCAGAACCCTTTCAGGCCTAAAATACCAACTGAACTCATCTCTAGAGAAACAATGTACTCCCTCCGTCCCATAATATAAGAGCGTTTTTGACACTGCACTAGTGTCAAAAACGCTCTTATATTATGGGACGGAGGGAGTATGTCTGAACCAAAATTTCCATCTAAAGATAAGATGACTTTCCACCTAACATAAATATCAACTTGCTCCCTAGATGACTAAATTATTCTTATGCCTATTCAGCCGACCCTAGTATTATGCTATGGCTGCCCTAGGTGCACCAAGTCCATGGGACTCAACACTTGACGGGCTGGACCCCTGATGCCATGTGCCCATGATAGTTTATTGCTAGAGTTGCCATCAAATTGCTAATCTAGTGCTCCTTTGGCTGCATAAATATTCAGTTGGGAAACATATGAAGAAGAATATAAAATCCATATGGCTTATATAGTGTATACTGTCATAACTTCTAGCAATTGGCTGAGCTGTTCTTTCTTGAGCTGCTTTATATTGGAGTAGTCTCTCTCTCTCTCTCTCTGGTAGGGACTCGCTTTATGTTTCCTCCTTGTAATGTGCATATACCCCCACTGAGCAATTATAACACAACTAGCTCATTGTATAGCACTTTAGTTAGACCAAGTTGTGCTTTGGGTAAGGTACACGATAGATCATCGCGACGTACTATTGCTGAAATTGTGAAACTTTCTGTGTTCGTTCACGAGCAATACAAAAACAACATTTCATTTTAAATTTATAAGGAATAATAGTCTTGCACTCTTCTGTTGTTGCATTAGCCTGATATTTCTTGAAAGAACCATTATCCCGATACAGTTCACTTGAGTTGCCAGAGAAATGCTTTGCAGGAACAAGGGCTGTATTCTGGGATATGAGGGACTTGCTTCTTTTCTCCTTGTACCGTACTAGCGTTGAAAGTGCACGCATGGAGATTTTTATCCCTACAATTGAACAGGCAGTGAATCCAAACTTGGGATACCTAGTTACCTACATGTTCAGTCAGTAAACATGTCTTGCTTTTAGCTTTATTAACTGATGAACGACATATGCTGCAGGTTCTTGATCAGGTATGTGATCTAATCGTTGACGTGTTGAGAGACCGAGTTGTGCTGAGAGTTTTTCAAGCATGCATGGTATATGTCTAATGCTCTCATAGGTGCAGTTTTTTTTTAAATATCTTATTTATTTGATGTACAAGATGGTTAAATTTCAAATGTTACCTTTAATTAGGAAGGATTCATTTGGGTCCTACTGGATGGAGGTCCATCCCGCGCATTTTTGGAGACAGATGTGAACTTGATGAAAGATGATCTGGCTATGCTCAAGGTGAAAAAAATAAGACTTAAGCACTTGTATGTTGTACATACTGTGAGTTAGAAAAGAAGCAAGAGGCTTGCAAGACATCGAGCATATCATTTTAACAAGTTGACAAGTTTGTGAAACTGGACATATGATTGTAAGATTTATTTGTTGTAACTGCTGAATATTTTCTTGTAGGATCTTTTTATAGCAGAAGGCCAAGGTTTACCATCAGATGTTATTGAAAAGGAGGCTAAATTAGCTCAGCAGATTTTAGACCTCTATGTGCTAAAGGTCTAGTGCTTCTTTTTCTTCAATCTTTTATCCATTAGAAATGCTATGCAGTAACTAACTTAAGGAAAGCTACCAACTGCTGTTTTTCAGGCTGATACAATCATTGATTTGCTGATGAAAGCAAGTGAACATATGTCACACCATCCTGAACCCGCAACTGCTCGGAGAAGAAATGTACATGATGTCCATACCCTCCTTCGAGTTTTGTGCCATAAAAAGGATAATGGTGCCTCCACATTTTTGAAAATCCAATATCATCTTCCAAGGTCCTCAGGTGAGACAAAATTAGTGATGTATTATGATTGACGTCCCTCAGCAACAGTAATACGCACTATTATTTTCTGTAATTTGGTCCCTGATCCTCTGCTTCAGTCCATCATTATCAAAACACATGCACATAAGACTGATCTATCTTACATACTCACAGCCCAAAAATGGTAAACCTACGGGATCAAACTTATGGATGTAATC
>NC_041383.1:616088863-616106447 GCF_002162155.2 Triticum dicoccoides
CTCTGTGGGGTTCGCGATAAATAACCAAATGATGCCATGTCAGTTCTGTAATCACCAACCCGTAGTGCCCCATCTGGAAGTGTGGCATCGCTCCTCACTGCCTATGCGTGTTTCGAGTAGCATGCGGACTTCACCTCAACTGTTATACATATCTGAAGAATTACAATCATTTCAGTTCCTGTGTAGTAAAATGAAGTAGACTTCACCTCAAATGTTATACATATATGAAGAATTACAATCATTTCATTACATATCTGAAGAATTATGTAATGACCGCAAGTTCTCCGTTGATGCAGACTATGACGATGTTCCTGTAAAGGATGCACCATCTAAAGTACCTATATTTTCAGACATGCTGAATAGGGGTGCTTCATTTAATTGGTCAGAAACTGGGCAGCAGAGTTTTAGGATTATGAAGAAGAAACTGCAAGAAGCTAGTTGGCAGTAAAAGGTGTCTCGGTTGGAAAATTCTGCTGAGTTTGCGCATGTCCTTCGCATACCTGTGAAATAGGCAAGTAATAAGAAAAATCTAAATTTGTATAGCACATGGATACATGCAAATAGATGTTATCCCTTTGTTTTCTGCAGTTAAGCTGAACCTAATGTTCCCCCTTTTTACCTCTTATTGCCTTCACATGCTGCATTGAATTACTTATGTCCATTCCATGGACTGTGGAGTTACTATGCACAAACATTTCTTCCTGCATATAAATATAGTGCTACAATGTCTGATGAATATTAGACTTCAATTTTATCCACAAGGGATGAAGCATTCCCTGTGATTATATGATTAACACAGCATCCTTCGTAATGATTATATCCACATTTTCATGTTTGTGTTTTTATGCACTCTTAAATTATTGTTTAATTTTTTAAAGTTAGTGCACTTGTAAAATTCAGAACGGGTAGGGTGTTATTTATTTGTTTTGATGAGAAGGCTCGTCAACGTTGCAGATCACGCTGTTTGGACAGAAGATGCAACTTTGCATATGCTCACGAAGTAACAAACGAAGGCATTGCTATAAGGCCTTTTTCTATACATAATGGATTAATGGTGTCCCGATCTTTAAACGGTTATGACCTCATTTGATGCCACCTGGCACTAAGCAAGAGATGAGGAAGAAGCAAAGAAGCTTCAATTGGCGATTTGTGAATGACGAACTGAGCTTTTACCTGAGATCATCATGATCCAGGTAAAAGAGATGAAGATTTGCCCTCGCAAGGAAGAGAAGCATCACAGGTAAGTTACTTCACTAGTACTACCACATACGATGTGCCAAACGAAAAAAATAAACCGTTATCTTTTCTTTCTTGCAGGATCTCTGTTCTGAAAATAATGTTCCTATTTTCTGTCTTGCAGGGTCTCAGTTCTGAAAATACTCCCTCCGTTGTCTTTTTAGAGATTTCAAATGGACTACCACATACGGATGTATATAGACATATTTTAGAGTGTAGATTCATTCATTTTGCTCCGTATGTAGTCACTTGTTGAAATCTCTAGAAAGACAAATACTCCCTCCGTTCCGAATTACTTGTCGCACGTATGGATGTATCTAGATGTATTTTAGTTTTAGATACATCCATTTCAGCGACAAGTAATTTGGAACGGAGGAAGTATTTAGGAAGGGAGGGAGTACATGTTGTGTTTCTGTTCTTTCCCAGTTCAATTTCCATGTGGAAATCATAGCAGCCACCTGTGGTGATGTAATCCTGCCTCCCCAGCTTGATTAAATCTTCGCTGCAGATCAATATATGTGGAGATCTGTAGTATTGTAGTATCACAGATACTAACAGATTCTTGGAAAGATAACCAGGTACATTGTCCGCGAGCATTTCTGATCTTTTCATAGAACAGCTTGATTTTTCACTCACAAGCCGCCAACTTTTGTTCTGCATTGTCCAGCACTTAATGAGAAGTGACAACAGGCTTGCATGTGTAAATATGCGGAAAAAGGAAGGGTTGGGCGACCTGCTTCAAAACCAAGCTTCTAAATACTGTATTCTAGAAAATGTTTGCAGATATCAGCCAGTATAGCCGAATCTGTGGATGACAATGAATTTTATTTACAAAAAATATTGATCTTCTATGGTGATGAATTAGTACAATAGATGCACCATTTGTCAAACAATTTGTTGGAGATGGTTTCCTTTTTCCTGTTTATGTAAAACCGTCGGTAGTGATTCTATCTTTTTTTTTCTAGAGAGGAATGGTATATACATGAATAGCAAGACAGTGGCAGTACTTTTCTGATATGGCTATATGTATGTATGTACTAATACATCCGATATATAAACTGAGATCAGCCAATGGGAAGCTTACTCAAAACATTTATAGTGTGGCTGCTGTGTTCTGAACTTTGGAGGTTCTTTTTTGACTTGTGGTATGTGGCATCATATGACTTTCTTTCATGTGCATCTATGATTTCTTAGTTTTTTTTTTGGCAAACTTGTTTTCTGTGCCCCACTGACTTTGCTCCGGTAGGGCTTGAATCCTAAGCTATGAATCTGTCTATATTGATAAACCTGACTTCTTTAACCGAATAGGTGTAGGTTTTGCATTATCATTTTCCCGAAGAATATGTTGCTCTCATAATAGATTTATAGGGTAGTTTGATGAGTGGATTTTTGGAACATGGGTGTATTAGAGGACTTTATTTTAAATAGTTTAAAAATCACATTAAAACTTTCAGAAAATGCACCGTAGGTGATGAAATCAGTAAACACGTGAGCTACATGTTCATATGGATGGATACACATGTGTAGGTGATGAAATCAGTAAACACGTGAGCTATATATTTTTTTTGACAAAATGACGATTTCTAAATACTGAATACATGCACCGTTCATCTTTTCAAAATCATGGTTTTGTCATTTGTGTGTAACTCACATGGTTACTTATTTCATCGTCAGAGTTTGCACGTGTCTAACATACATCCATATAAACATGTGGAATTATTTTTGAATATTTTTTTGGAACTTCAAAATACCATTTTGACACTGTTCAAAATATAGGGCTCCATGCACCAAAGTGACTTTTTGGTAGTTTAATTTTCTTCATTGAGAAGTGTTCCATCCCTGTTCTTATAGGGAATCGGACCTTCTTTCATATCAATAACAACCTCAATTGTTCTCGGGAATGGTCTTCTTAGCATAACGGGACATGAAAGATTGCATTCAATATCCATTACTGTAAAGTCACGGGAACATAATTCGATTTGCTACAATAGGGCTATTTTTTAAAAATATTACATTCTTTTTTATTAATTTTTAGAAATAATACATCGTTTTGATATTTTTGGTAAATAATACGGCATCATCTTCCTGGAGGATGACTGGACCTAATCGTCTTCCTGGAGGACGATTAGTGGGCAGGGCCTCCAGTCGTCCTCCAGTAAGATGATTAGCTCCAGTCCTCCACCAGAAAGATGATTAGTTTCAGTCGTCCATCAGGAAGATGATTAGTTCCAGTCGTCCACCAGAAAGATGTTAGTTCCTGGCCTGGACTTTTGTTTATCTCGAAATTGCTGGCTAACCTCAGAAGACATTGCGACATACTTGGGCGGAAACTACGATCGAAAGGATAATGAGGATGGGACATCTTGACGAGACTACAATGCACTGCTTACCAACCCTTTCTATATGGTTTTTTTTTTATAAGTCGAGAAGAGAAATATGGCGGGAAAGAAGATGACGGGAACAGAAGGGGTGGCGGGAAAGAAGTTGGCGGGAACATAAGGGTTGGCGGGAAAACAATGGCGGGAACAGCAGGGTTCACGGGAAAGAAGATGGCGGGAAAGGCAGGTTGGGCGGGAAAGGCAGGTTTGGCGGGAGAGAAGATGGCGGCAAAGGGTTCCTGGGAACACGGTTATGAAAAAGTCCAGGCCAGGAACTAATCATCTACATGGAGGAAGACTTGAACTAATCATCTTCCCGGTGGACGACTAGAACTAATCATCTTCCTGGTGGACGACTGGAGCTAATCGTCTTCCTGGAGGACGAATGGAGGCCCACCTTCAGACGACTGCCCAATGGCTATAATAAAAATTAATAAAAATGTATTATTTAATTTTTTTAGCTATAATAGGGTCATCATCCACTCTTCCCAATCGCTTCTTTACAGTTGAATTTGCTTGCTAAATGTAAATTCAAGAAACAATCAGACATAGTCTTTAAACCAGAAACATCATACAAAATGCTAGGACATAAATCATTAAACTCAAAGTTGCTAATTGTGATCTTAATGGTAGGTTCCCATCCATCTTCTATTTTTGTTTGGAATAGAACTTCTAGTTTCAGTTTTTCTTCACTAGCTTTTTATGACGCCTTCTGCAATGTGTTATGTAAAGACTATTGTATTCATTAGCATTAGGCATTTTAACAAATTCTTGTAGAATCTTTATCACTTCAGCAAGAGTACAATCATCACAATTATAAGTTTTTTTATCCAAAATAGTGGGATAAACACTACCTACAGTTTTGACCTCTCCAAAGCCACTTTGACATAATTGCAATCATATTAAACTAGTGGGAGCATTACTAACTAAATTCATGGCCTCTCCAAACCATTTTTTAGGAATATTGCGAACATATAATCCTTTAAGAAGTTCCTCGGTAATAGTGGTTTCAATGATACCTAAAGTCTTGACCTCTTTAATACCACTTTCAGCAAATAATTCATCTAGTTTCTCTTTGCAATATCTCTTTCTCCCTTCTAGCCCTAACCATGACAAGTGTTCTAGTTGTATAATACTCCCTCCGTCCCAAAATAAGTGTCTCAACTTTGTACTAACTTTAGTACAAAATTATACTAAGCTTGAGACACTTATTTTGGGACAGAGGGAGTATATTTTAGCTTGTATAGCTTTTAAAGACTTAGACATATCATCTTTAGAAGGCATATTTTTATTTTAAGCATTTCAACATCATGTGCCAGATTATCAACTTTATGTGATATGTTGTCTAGTTTTCCAAGCTTGCCACTGACCACAATATTGATTTGTGTGTGTGTAGCAATGAACTCTTTTATGACACTTTTTAAAAATCAAACCACCAACTTAATTTGTAACGTCGTCTGTGAGAAGGGCCAAAATTTCATCTAAAAGCTTCTCAAACCAATCAATTAGTCAGATGAAATTGAGCCAACCTAGCAAGCTCATGAGCGACCTTATTTGCTACTCTTTTACAATGCTCAAACCTAGAAATACGAAAATCACAAGCAGACTGATAACAATCGTCAAAAATCACCACCGCCGCACCCGTTGATTGTCCTACATTCTTCATGGATTCAGACATCCAAACTATAAAATTAATAATGAGATGATTGTAGCCCCGCCCTTTGTGCAAGTGATAGACCGAATTTGAGAGCCAAAGATTCAACCGTTAAGACATTTGCGCACCTCCCCCCCCCACACACATTCAACGAGTATGCCCTTGTTATCCCTCAGGACCACCCCAACAGTGTCCCTAAGCAGGTCTTGATTAAAAGATGCATCACATTTAGTTTGACGAAACCACGAGGGGGCATGATCCATCCCCATTTTTCATGGTAGCCTTGGAGAAGAAGCAATGGCAAAGCTAGTCGTGAGTGCATGAATTCCCATTGAAATCTGTAAGGCACTCTGAACTGTCTCCTCATGGACCAACTTACGTCTTTTCCCACCACAAATGCCAGGTACTAATCGCAATCAACCCCAGAACATTTTGAACATCCACCATGGACATATCCTGGTCTGGTAAAAGAAGTAGGAATTGCAAAACTGCCTTCCCAACACATCAACTTCGCAGGCTCTATTAATAATTCCGTTGATCCCCAGCCTCCTTCAACTTGTCTTTCTTTTTTGCAGAGAAATAACATGTGTTTTGTATCTTTCAGACAGGGCCGGTCCTGAGATTTCAGGGGCCTGGGGAAAGACAATGCAGAGGGGCCCTAAGGCCATTTTTTCCCTATTTTAAGTGCAAATAAATACAATATTACTTAGTACGCTATATTTTTTGTTGCCCTATCACCTGCACTATCCAAAAAAAATCGAGGGTATACACATCTATAGTGAAAGTTGGTCGTTCTTATCAATCAACACTTTTTTTGTGTTACGTGAATCGTAACACTTTTGTGCCAACCGAAATGAACCGTTTTATGAAGCTCCAAGCGATAAAATCTTGCATGCCATGTTGAGGTAGAGGGATGGAAAGAACCCATGTGCATCACTAGACAATAAAGTTTGTCTAACCAGATCTTCATCGTAGTTATTAGAACCCGGATGAATAAAATCCACCATCGAAGATAACAAGTGACCCCCTTTAGGTGTGATATGTAGGTATATTATTATGGCGTAATAACTTTCATAAGAAGTTTGGGTATTTTAAGAAGATGCTCTAGCATAGTTGTTACCAAAATGTTCTTATAAGCATTGTTGTTAAAATTGTTTCTTACAATAAAGTTCATATCAACTTGATCATTATTTTGTTCAGTCAGTTATGTTATAGGAACATATTTAGGATCTATAAGAACTTGTTTGGAAGTAATCATAGACATACTCATATCAACTTCATAATTTAAGCAAGCAATTTCTTAAACAGAACTTACCTTCTTACCTGCTGGAGCTATTTTTGTGTGACATTGGCCATAAATTGTCATCGTCTCATCAAGTAGATTAATGGCTCTTCCCAAAATATAATTTCCATGAAGGTCCCACCTGCAATAGAGTCTAGTAGATTCCTAGACATATAGTTTGCTACATCATGGAAAGTTTATAATACCATCTGATCAATCAAAACCTATGCAGGCCATTTTTTTAGTTATAATTTTGATTATTTCCCAAGCTTGGGCTATAGGATCATGCTCAAGTTGTTTGAAATTCATGATAAGATTTATTAGTTGTATGATTTTTACAGGAGGATAGTATTTTCCAATGAAATAAACTTTATAGTTAGTCCATGAATCAATACTATTCTTAGGTAAAGATAGCAACAATTCTTTTTCTCTAGCTCTTAATGAAAATAAAAGGTTTCAGTTTGACAATATCAACCTCCACCTTTATATATTCTTGTCATATCACATAGCTCAAAATAATTATTTAAATGAGAGGTAACATCTTCGTTATGAGAACTATAAAATTGATCTTTCATTACCAAGTTCAATAAAGCAAGGTTGATTTCTTAAGATTCAAAGTTAGTAATTGGCCAAGAAATAGGTGTTTTAATGAAATCATCATTATTGGTACTTGTAAAGTCATAAAGTTTGGTATTTTCAAGAGAAGTACCTATGATAACTAAGCTAAAACAAAAAATAACTACTTGTTGCAATGCAAATCTTTTTGTTATTTTTTAGTTTTTTTGAAGTACATGAAATACAATTAAAGAAAAAATAACTAAGATAAATAAATAATAAGGAAGTAAAATAATTGAATGAAGGACCTAAGTTGAAAAAACTCGTCCTAACAATGTCATAAATTTGGTTGATTGCAAGTTCCTATTAATGTTGCCAGAATTTTTTGCTTAATGATACGTCTCAAACGTATCCATAATTTTTTATTATTAAATGCTATTATATTATCACTTTTGTATGCTTTATATGCCATTTTATATTATTTTTTTAGACTAACCTATTAATTTAGTGTCTAGTGCCAGATCATGTTTTTTTTTGGTATTTTTTGGCTTTCCAGAAAATCCATATCTACAAAGTCCAAACACGACAAAACTTTTTGACGATTTTTTTAGAGGAAGGACCAGAAGACCCATGAGGGCCCCACAAGGCAGGGGCGTGTTATGGGGGATAAGGGCGCCACCCTGGCTTGTGGGCAACTCTAGCTCCGTTTACCCTAATTCTTGGCCTATAAATATCCATATATTCTGAAACCCTCGGAGCGAGACCAAAACAATTTTATCGCCGCCGCAAGCCTCTGTTCCGCAGCGATCCCATCTGGAGCCCACCCTCTCTCTCTCTCTCTCTGATCTTCAATACAATGATCTCTTCAGAGATCTATTCGATGTAATTCGTGCAGTGTGTTTGTTGAGATCCGATGAATTGTGGATTTATGATTAAATTGTTTATTGATTTATTGATCCTCTTTGAGTCTTTCTTTGTGTAATTTTATGGCTATGTATGCTCTATGATTTATCTATCTACTTTGGCCAAGTTTGATTGATTTATCTTCAGAGGGAGTGGTACATAGTAGTGGGCTCAATCTTGTGGTGATCTTGTCCAGTGACAAAAAGGACAAAGGCACGTATTGTGTTGTTGCCACTAAAGGCAAAACGACAGGGTTTGGTCATATTGATTATTCTCTTCGTGTCTACATTATGTCATCTTGCTTATTGTGTTACTGTGTTTCTTGTGAAATTAATACTTTGAGATACATGCTAGATAGTGGTCTTGGGGTGGAGTAATAGTAGTAGTAGATGAAGATGAATTACTGTCTACTTATCACAGTGCCTATGTGAGATTATGCCATGAATGATCACTGTAATAATTTGCGCTATCCTGTCATGCCCAACAATAATTTGTTTACCATGCATATACATGCTTTCGAGAGAGATGACTCTAGTGAAACCTATGGCCGGCCATAGGTTCACTAGAGCCATATCTCTCATGAGCGTAGTAATGAAATTGCCTATAAATACTATGGAATGTTAGCCTACCATTGATGCCTAGTTGCTTGCAATTGGTAATTAGTTGCCTATCGTCGCTGCTCAGTTACCATTGATGCACAGTTGCCTACCATTGATGCTCAGTTTCCTAACTTTGCAAATTAGTTGCCTACAAATATTGTGACGTTGCTTATCTTTATTGTTCTAAGTTGCCTACAAACACTCTGAAGTTGTCTGCCAGTGATGTTGGCCCTTTGATTCATAGGATTGGATCCCATAGGAATTTTTCCTATGGAATCTTCTATACTACATTTCATGGGAAATCTAACATCCACTCCAACCTCTTTTTACAATTCCTTTGTTTTTCATGCGGCATCAAACACTCCTTGCTAATCCTATAGCATTCAATTTGGCATGCCACCCCAATCCTATATTTTTCCTATTCCTACATTTTCAAAATCTTGCGAATCATAGAGGCCCTTATTCACACACTATATAGTGATATACCTATAATAAAGGAAATATATATTCTTGGTCTGTTGTATTATTTTATAGAAAACTCCTTGATGTTTCTGATAATTAAACCGCAATCCAACTTTAAGTCAGATTTTTGGTTTTGTAGGAAACCTCCTGATATTTTTCGTAATCAACCCGTAAACTAGTCTTAAGTCAGATTTTCACTTTAGCAGGAAACCCGCTAATAATTGGGTTAATAAACCCATAATACATATCAAATGCTTTTTAAAATATCCATATCTTTTAAACCTAACTTCAAATTCAACATGTTATACATGAATTTTGATTAGAAAAATGTGTAGAATCTAAACATGGTGTTAGTTATCTGTTAATCATTTAAAAATGTTATTTATGGTACGACCTTAATGAACAACGTATGATTATTTTTCTTTCATACCAATCTGAATTAAAAATGAGCGCCTCAGCAAAATCAGGATTGAAGATGAAACCAACTACCTATAACCATCGGCAAGAGTGCGAAGTAGGATAACTGACAACATAGATGGGATGTCATGTGTTTAAAGAAAAAATATATACCTATTAGGGTCTTGAGTCATGATTATTGGGTTAGAAGAGTGAGAATGTAAGTTTTTTTTTCTTCCGTTGCATCGCACAAATTCTTTTGCTAGTTTCTATAGGGTTCTATGGGTTTGTGCTACTTAAATACAACCTTGGCCTTTTTACAAAAGAAAAACTCTACAATAAACCATGGCATCCAACTCTTCTCATTTTCCCAATCCTAGGTCTACATGGAAACCAAACAGGCCCTAACTACCAAACAATCTACCGGTTGTTCTACACGCCTTGGCTGATTCTACATTGTGCTACCAGCAATGCAATTCTTGTCACGTCAAGATACAAAGACGTCATAATGCGAGCTAGAGTGGTACACCATTTAGATCCTAGTGCTTTCCGCTACGATCACGCGAGGTGGATTTAGATCCTACTAGTGGTTTCCGCTACGATCACGCGAGCCTCCGTCAGGCCTCGCCGCCGCCGCCGCCCGCACGGACAGCGAAAGCACATTCAGATCCGACCGCTCCGTCTTCATAGCCTTCCCTTGTTCTCGCCGGGCGGCGTGCCTCTCGTCGTCGTCGTCGTGTTCTTGCTCCTCCTCCTCGTCTTCGCCGTCCTCCTCTGCCCCATTTTCCTCATCCCCTCCCCCGTGCCCATCCTCGCGCGACCTCTTCCTCCCTATCGCGACGCCGAATAGCATCGGCTTCGCGCCTGCGGCGCCGTGCCTCTCGTCCTCCTCCCCCACTTCATCCCCGCCGTGGTCATACCGCCAGACGAGGTGCCGCACGCCGTCGCAGACGCGCCGCGCGCGCGCGAGCTCCCGCGCCAGCCTCGCGTTCTCGCGCCGCAGCCGCGCGTTCTCCTCCTCCAACTCGGCCATCGCGCCGGTGGCCACCAGCGCCAGCCCGGGCGGCGGCGACGACGAGACCGCGGCGTCCCCGCCGGAGCTCGTCGGCGTGGGCGAGATCGGAATCGCCGTCGCAATCGGCGTCGCCATCATCGCGGGCGGCGGCGCCCCGGCGCCAGATCCCTTCCGCCTCTGTATCGCGCCGAGCAGGCGCTTCTCCCCTTTCCTGAAGCACTCGTTGGCGAACTCCCACCTGTCAAGGCCTATCTTCCTGAATCCCTGCACAAGAAACGCAGCACCCTTGGTAATCTGGATCTACCGAACTAGCCGGAGAGAGGGGAGCGATGCGGAGGTGGGTGGGTGGAGCGGAGACGCACGTAGGTGTTGAGCTGGCGGACGAAGGAGGCGAAGTTGCTGTGCTTGAAGTTCTTGGGGAGGAGGTCGCGCTCGAACTCGGCGCGGCGCCACACCACGAACGCCGTGCCGGACTCGTTCCAGGAGATGGTGTCGTCGGTCTCCGGGTCGTCCACCATCGCGTACGTCTTGGTGAGGAACGGCGGCGTCCCCGCCCCCAGCGCCGGCGACGCCATTGATGAGTTGGTTGAGGGCGATGGTTCTGGTGGTGCTCTGGCGAGAGGAGACGGAGAGATTTGGTTTGGTTGCACAGGAAAGGAAGGAATGGTCTAGAAATGGGGATTTTGTGATGGGGGTAGGCTGGGGATGGGGCGAGAAGCATCCAGCGGGTTCTGGAAGGTTCCGATCCTTTCTAGTCGGCCACGTGGCGATGTTTCTAGAACCGGCGCTGCTGGATCGGGGATTCAAGACTGGTTGAGCTGTAGCTTTGTGAAGGACGGTTTGGGTAGCCAATATTTTGACTATTGTTTGTGTTTTTTCTTTACTACTCCTATGTTGTTTGAGTTTTAAGCAACCCTACAAAGAAAATAGTAAATGAAATTGTTTTATATGACACTCCCTCCGTTCACTTTACAAAATTAAAACGAGTGAACAAACACGCTAAAATGTGTATAAAACTGATAAAAAGGTAAGACATCTTATAATACAAAACAGAGGGAGTAAGTATGAAAACTCTATGTTGGAAATATGAGCAATTTATCATATGATTTTATTAATGAAAATACTAGATAAAGTATGACTAAAATAGCAGAGGTAAAGTAAGTCATGCGATCTGATGCTTATATGAACTGTAACCAAACATATCTAGAGCAGACAGTACATGTAGTTGCATATATGAAATAGAGCCTAACATATCTAGGGCAAACACTAGAACAAGGAACTGTGATAGGACCTCTAACAGAATAAATAAGAACACGTACGGGACAGCAGCAGGAGCAGGAGCACTCGACTTGGGTCGACATCCTCACTAGGCATGTCGTTGAAGAGGTTGTCGACGTCGGGGAAGAAGTCGTCGTTGGGAAAGTGGTCGTCGGTGTCCGTGATGAACTGGTCAGTAGTCGCGCAGAGCGCTCCCCAAAAACGTTTCACCCTTCTCCCGTACAGGACTCAAAGAGGTGCGGTTTCGGAGGCCTACTGTCCCGACCTGCGGTGCACGCCGCAAGCCGGGATGAGGAAGATAATAGCAGCAGCGTAGTGCTCAGGAACCGGTGGCAAGTGGAAGAGGATCTTCTGGTGTGTCTCTCTGGAGAGGAGCGACCTCCCTTTTATAGGCACAGGAGAAGAAGGCGAGAGGCTGCGCCGGGAGTTGAAGTGAACGAGGGAGACGAAACAAACAGGCAATAGCCGAAGGGTGCAGCGTTCGTATTCAGTATCCACTACAGCAAAAACTTTCCAGCTCCCGAGTGATCTTTCGCATACCCGTAGTGCGTGGCAAAAATTTAGACATCGGCTCGGCTCATTCCCGCAACCCGCGGCGCGGCGCGGCGCGTCGTGACGAGGCAGGCGGCGGAGGAGGAGCGCGCGTGGATGTCCCTCTTGTTCTCATGTTCATACAAGTGGGGAAAGAACCTCCCTTATAAAGAGGTCCAACCCCCTTTAAACTAGCAATGTGGGACTAAACTTTAGTTCCACCTCTTGCCTTGCACGAATGGGTTGCGTGGGCCTCTAGGATTTATTAGGAATTTTTGAAACTGCTATTGGGCTAGGCCCAAAATAGACAAAATTCCACCAATCCCCCACCAGATCCCAGAGGCACACAAAATTTTCCTTTGGTTCCAAAACACTGTTTTATATACCGGTACTGCAGTGGAGACTGTTAAGTTGAACTTCCACCTAGAACTCTATGCTACACTAGTAAGCAACTTGAACAGTGGACTGGGCCTTGAACTGCAAGTTTTCTGCGAATCTAGCTTCACACAAATCCTTGACCGATACGTGGGTACCGTGGGTCTTCCCCGTGGGTGGAGCTTATGCGTCATAGTCTGAGACCTTTCATGAGTTTACTAGAGAGAACCCTGCTCTCATAGATTGCGACGTTTAACAATCAGACTCATATATGTGTGTTCCTCAAAAGATGTTTTGCTGGACAACATCTCTACTTAAAAGAGCCACTTAGAACACATTAAGATATACATCAACCTGCCATGCAGATTAGGAGAGTATTGCATCTTCATGGAGTGGTATTGTTAATAGTTAGGATACTCTCCTCTCAGTTGACCAACAACTTGTCTTCCACATCTAATTCAGGGGATCTTCAATCACAAAGAATAGGTTACCACTGTGAACAACTCATATTGTGGGTCTCATACCCATCTCCCTCGATGCATTATCTATCACATTACGTGATAGACCCTTAGTAAAAGGATCTGCCAGATTTTTAGACGTTGGATATAATCCAATGCAATAACTCCGGAGTTTCTCATTTTTCTGACAGAATTTAACCTTCTCTGAACGTGTCTTGATGACTTCATGTTATCCTTTGAGCTGCTCACTTTCGTGATCACAGTTTGATTGTCGCAGTTCATAAGGATATCCGGTACAGGTTTCTCAACAACCGGCAAGTCATTCAAGAGCCGACGAAGCCAATCTGCTTCAACCGTAGCTGTATCTAGTGTTGTGAGTTCTGCTTCCATTGTTGACCTCGTTAAGATGGTATGCTTGCAAGACTTTCAAGAAGCAGCACCACCTCCATGAGTGAATACATATCTGCTCGTGGCCTTTATCTCATCAGCATTTGAGATCCAGTTTGAGTCACTATACCCTTCAAGAACCTTTGGGTGCCCTGTGTAGTGAATTCCATAATTCGTAGTGCCTTTCAAATAACACAAAACTCTCTCTAGAGCTTTCCAATGCACATCTCCTGGTTTTGAGACAAACCGGCTTAGTTTGCTAACGGCAAAAGAGATGTCAGGTCTTGTAGCACTGGTGAAATACATAAGCGAGCCAATAATCTGAGAATGTTTCAATTGATCTCTAGCAATTCTTTCGAAGCAACACACTGGCATCATATGGTGTTGGAGAGGGCTTGCAGTCACTGTAGCCAAAGCGACTCAAGATCTTTTCCACATAGTGCGATTGAAGCAATGTAATCCCACCATCATCGTCTCTCAACAACTTGATGTTCATAATGACATCAGCCACTCCTAAATCCTTCATCTCAAAGCAACGAGATAGGAAATCCTTGACCTCCTTAATAACCTTCAGATTTGTTCTGAAAATCAGTATGTCATCAACATACAAGCAAAGGATAACTCCCTCGCCCCCACCGTGGCGATAGTACACACATTTATCAGCTTCGTTTGCAACAAAGCATGTGGCTGTTAAAGTTCTTTCAAACTTCTCATGCCACTGCTTGGGTGCTTGCTTAAGTCCATACAAAGACTTCAGCAACTTGCACACTTTTCCTTCCTGACCATCTACTACAAACCCATCTAGTTGTTCCATATAAATTTTCTCTTCCAACTCTCCATTTAGGAAATCAGTCTTAACATCCATTTGATGAACGAGAAGACCATGTGAGGCAGCCAGTGAAAGTAGTATTCGAATAGTGGTCAGTCGCGCCACAGGTGAGTAAGTATCAAAGAAGTCTTCACCTTCCTTTTGAGTATATCCCTTAGCCACGAGTCGTGCCTTGTACTTTTCGATAGTACCATCAGGCCTAAGCTTCTTCTTGAATACCCATTTGCACCCTATAGGTTTGCACACATAAGGACGATCAGTTATCTCCCAAGTTTCATTTGCCAAGATGGAATCCATCTCACTACGGACCGCTTCCTTCCAGTAGTCAGCATCTTCAGATGCATAGGCCTCTGAAATATAACTAGGAGTGTCATCTATGAGATACACAAGAAAATCATCACCAAAGGACTTTGCAGTCCTTTGTCTCTTGCTCCTAGTAGGAACTTCATTGTTCTCCTTCACAAGATTTTCACAGTGTTTCATCGAAATGGCAGGTTCAGTAATTGTAACTGGTTCCTGATTCGATGAACTAGGTATCTCCTGATTAGATGAGGTAGCCATATCCTTCATGGAAAAGATATCTTTAAAGAAAGTTGCATCATTCGACTCCATAATCGTACCTACGTGCATGTCAGGTACCTCAGATTTTACAACCAAGAATCTATAACCAATGCTATATAAAGCATATCCCAGGAAAATACAGTCCACAATTTTTGGTCCCAGCTTCCGCTTCTTTGGAATTGGCACATTGACTTTCGCCAGACAACCCCAGGTTCATAGATAAGAGAGCTTTAACCTTTTCTTCTCCCATTCCTCGATGGAGTTATCTCTTTGTTCTTTGTGGGAACTCGATTTAGGACATGACATGCCGTCAATATTGCCTCCCCACACCATGCCTGGGAGAGACCCGATGTGCCTAACATGGCATTAACCAAATCAGTTAGAGTACGGTTCTTTATTTCGGCCACCCCATTTGACTAAGGTGAATAGGCATGCGTCCTCTCATGGATTATACCATGTTCCGCACAAAAGGAATCAAATTCATTTGAGAAATACTCTCCACCACGATCGGACCTAAGCCTCTTGATCTTTCGATCAAGTTGGTTTTCCGCTTCAGCTTTATAGATCTTGAAATAGTTCAAAGCCTCATCCTTAGATTTCAGAAGATACACATGACAGTATCTAGTGAAGTCATCAATTAATGTCATAAAATACTTCTTTCCACCTTTTGTCAAACACCATTCATTTCACATAGATCTAAATGTATGAGCTCTAGTGGTGCAAGATTTCTCGTTTCCGTAGTCACATGAGACTTACGAGGTTGCTTAGCTTGCACACACACTTGACACTTAGATCCCTTGACAGTGGTGAAACTAGGGATTAAGTTTAACTTCGCTAGTCGCAACATGCAACCAAAGTTAACATGACAGAGACATGAATGCCACACATTTGATTCACTATTGTTGCAAACATGATTAACAACTTTATTGCAAACGTCTGACAAGGATAAACGAAACAGGGCTCCTAACTCATAGCCTTTACCAACAAAGGTTCCATACTTGGATATTACAAATTTATTCGACTCAAAGACAAGCTTGTAGCCATCTATACACAAAAGAGATCCACTAACAAGATTTTTATTGACGGTGAGGACATAATGCACGTTCTTCAGCCGCACGATCTTCCCCGAAGTAAACTTCAGATCGACCGTGCCAACACCACGAACAGAAGCGCTTGAACCGTTGCCCATCAGCACGGTGGAAGTCCCAGCGGTCTGATAAGACGAAAACATGGAAATATCACCGCATGCATGCACATTAGCACCTGTGTCAATTAACCAATTAGGAGAATGACATACTGAAAGAATAGTGGGAAATATACTATACCCAGCATCATTCATGTCAGTGTCTCCAATGACAACATTAGCGGTCTTTCCGCCTTTCCCAACATGACGCTTGTCATAGCGATTAGGGAAACTAGGAGCCCAATGATCAGGATCTCCACACACATGACAAACACCTTTCTTCTTGTCATTCTTATTCTTGAAGTTCATGTGTTGTACAGCCTTGTTATTCCCATCAAACTTTGCTTTACCATCAAACTTGCCCTTCTTCTTGAACTTGTGGGGCTGGAAGTTTTTCTTCTATACCAGATTGGCACTAGAACCTCCCTCAATACCTCGAGCACGGTTGTCCTTTGCTCTCGCCTTTTCTTCCACATCAAGAGTACCAATGAGATCCGAAACGGAAAACTCCCGCCTCTTATGCTTCAGTTGAAGGAAATATGCCCTAGAGGCAATAATAAAGTTATTATTTATTTTGTCATATCATGATGAATGTTTATTATTCATGCTAGAATTGTATTAACCGGAAACATAATACATGTGTGAATACATAGAAAAACATAGTGTCACTAGTATGCCTCTACTTGACTAGCTCATTGATCAAAGATGGTTGAGTTTCCTAACCATAGATATGAGTTATCATTAGAAGAATGATGTGAATGACTTGACCCATTTTGTTAGCTTAGCACTTGATCGTTTAGTATGTTGCTATTGCTTTCTTCATGACTTATACATGTTCCTATGAATATGAGATTATGTAACTCCCGCTTACCGGAGGAACACTTTGTGTGCTACCAAACGTCACAATGTAACTGGGTGATTATAAAGGTGCTCTACAGGTGTCTCCGAAGGTACTTGTTGAGTTGACGTATTTCGAGATTAGGATTTGTCACTCCGATTGTTGGAGAGGTATCTCTGGGCCCTCTCGGTAATGCACATCACTATAAGCCTTGCAAGCAATGTGACTAATGAGTTAGTTGCGGGATGATGCATTACATAAACGAGTAAAGAGACTTGCCGGTAACGAGATTGAACTAGGTATTGAGATACCGACGATCGAATCTCGGGCAAGTAACATACCGATGACAAAGGGAACAACGTATGTAGTTATGCGGTTTGGCCGATAAAGATCTATGTAGAATATGTGGGAACCAATATGAGCATCCAGGTTCCGCTATTGGTTATTGACCGGAAACGTGTCTCGGTCATGTCTACATAGTTCTCCAACCCGTAGGGTCCGCACGCTTAAAGTTTGGTGACGATCGATATTATGAGTTTTTGACTTTTTGATGTACCAAAGGTAGTTCAGAGTCCCAGATATGATCACGGACATGATGAGGAGTCTTGAAATGGTCGAGACGTAAAGATCGATATATTGGATGACTATGTTTGGACACTAGAGT
>NC_041383.1:616106622-616189390 GCF_002162155.2 Triticum dicoccoides
GCACCCCCTCCCCCTCTAGTCCGAATGGGATAAGGAAGGGGGGGGGGGCGGCACCCCCTTCTTTCCTTCTCCTCCTCTCTCCCTTCCTTCCCCTCTCCTACTCCAACAAGGAAAGGAGGAGTCCTACTCCCAGTGGGAGTAGGACTCCCCCCTTGGCGCGCCCTCCTCCTAGGCCAGCCGCCTCCCCCTTGCTCCTTTATATATGGGGGCAGGGGGGCACCTCTAGATACAACAATTGATCATTGATCTCTTAGCCGTGTGCGGTGCCCCCCTCCACCATATTCCACCTCGGTAATATTGTACCAGTGCTTTTTTGAAGCCCTGCGTCGGTAACATCATCAACACCGTCATCACGTCGTCGTGCTGATGGAACTCTCCCGCAAAGCTCTGCTGGATCGGAGTTCGTGGGACATCATCGAGCTGAACGTGTGCTGAACTCGGAGGTGCCGTACGTTCGGTACTTGATCGGTCGGATCGTGAAGACGTACGACTACATCAACCGCGTTGTGCTAAGGCTTCCGCTTTCGGTCTACGAGGGTACGTGGACAACACTCTCCCCTCTCGTTGTTATGCATCACCATGATCTTGCGTGTGCGTAGGATTTTTTTTGAAATTACTACGTTTCCCAACAGTGGCATCCGAGCCAAGTTTTATGCCTAGATGTTATATGCACGAGTAGAACACAAGTGAGTTGTGGGCGATGCAAGTCATACTGCTTACCAGCATGTCATACTTTGGTTCGGCGGTATTGTTGGATGAAGCGGCCCGGGCCGACATTACGCGTACGCTTACGCGAGACTGGTTCTACCGACGTGCTTTGCACATAAGTGGCTGGCGGGTGTCAGTTTCTCCAACTTTAGTTGAATCGAGTGTGGCTATGTCCGGTCCTAGAGAAGGTTAAAATAGCACTAACTTGACGAACTATCGTTGTGGTTTTGATGCGTAGTTAAGAACGGTTCTTGCTCAGCCCGTAGTAGCCACATAAAACTTGCAACAACAAAGTAGAGGACGTCTAACTTGTTTTTGCAGGGCATGTTGTGATGTGATATGGTCAAGACATGATGCTAAATTTTATTATATGAGATGATCATGTTTTGTAACAGAGTTATCGGCAACTGGCAGGAGCCATATGGTTGTCGCTTTATTGTATGCAATGCAATCGCCCTGTAATTGCTTTACTTTATCACTAAGCGGTAGCGATAGTCGTAGAAGCAATAGTTGGCGAGACGACAATGATGCTACGATGGAGATCAAGGTGTCGCGCCAATGACGATGGTGATCATGACGATGCTTCGGAGATGGAGATCAGAAGCACAAGATGATGATGGCCATATCATATCACTTGTATTGATTGCATGTGATGTTTATCTTTTATGCATCTTATTTTGCTTTGATTGACGGTAGCATTATAAGATGATCTCTCACTAAATTTCAAGGTAAAAGTGTTCTCCCTTGTTGGCGTTCTCGGAATGGGGGTCCCCAGACATGCCTGCCTGCGACCTGCGGCGTGGCTCAAGTGGTGGCCCAGTGTGGCCCATCTTCATCGACTCAAGCTCAAGACCCTCATGAGGGGCTAAGCCTCGCGGGGCGGACGACAGGAAGCTTCCTCAGAGGCGGCCTCACCGGGCAGGCTCGCGAGGAGGCGGAGAGATCAAGGCAGGGTACCTCGCGAGGTGCTCATGACGCAAGCCATGACGATCGAGACCAGGCAGGCACCAGGCGGGCGCCGGCCTGGGCAGTGTCCTTGTTTCCTCTTTGGTGCAAAGGGGGAAAGCTCAGACCAAGGCATCAGACAAAGGATACCATTTCGGTGCAACAAGACCAAGACCAGCGGAGCGGCAGGATGGAGGTCACTGTGGAGCCCAAGACGGCGTCATCGTCAGGGCCTTTGGCAGTCGAAGACCAACTTTAGTCAGGATAAGTGTACTAGGCCCTTCAAAATGGCCGTTGTTGGCGCCCTGCCCGCTCGATATTTGGGAAGAGGACCAGGGCCTCTATATATATGACTAGCCACCATAGTAGGAGGGGGGGGATCTAGATCTCACGGAGAGCCAACAGAGATGAAGCAATTCCTCTCCAAACACACCACCACAAGAACTCCTCCCCTCGCGGGGCAGTTCTTCCTTTGTATTGTTCATCATCAGCCCCTGAGGCAATCCACACACCACAAACTACAGTAGGGTATTACACCACAACGCTGGCCTGAACTAGTATAAACCTTGCTTCCCTTGTGTTGTTCATCTTGCTAGTCTATATTCCGAGCGAGGCATTGGGACGTGGGTTGGTAGAGGAGAGATCTTCGCGCGCACCCCAGAGTTTGAACCTCAAGGGTCTGCCGGAACCCGATATCCGACATTTGGCGCGCCAGGTAGGGGTGCGCCGGATCCTTCTTCCACCGCCTCGCGCTCCATCGCTTCATCATCTCCATGTCCGGCGACTCGACGGCAAACGCCAATCACTGGGCGGCATGGCCTGCCCATGCTGTGCCGCCTGCCCAAGGTGACCTCAACCCTGCACCTCTGGCAGCCCGCGCCTCGCAGAGCGCTGCGGGACGCGGGCGGCGCGGTCAGTCGTCGCCTGCCCTCACCCCGCGGCAGGTACGATTGGCGGCGAGGGCCTCGAGCCATGCTGCGGCCACGGCGCCGCACACCCGACGGGAGCGGGCAAACATGAAGACCGCGCTCACGGTGGCGCGAGAACTGCTACGGTGTAGACTTCAAGAAAGCGGCCACGACGTGCTACTAGAGCGCGTCGCCGAGCTCCTGGATGCCGCTGAGTCAGCCCCCCCCCCCATTCTATGTCCAGCTTCCACCCCAGGCTCTGGGCGGATCCCGAGGCGGACCAATCCGTGCCCATGCGCCCTCGGGCGCACCTCAAGGCTTCATCAACACCGGTCTGGCCATTAGCATCGGGCAGCAAGCTGCGCTGGCACCGCCCATGGTAAGCGAGGGCATGCACATCGCTGTCTATGGTCCTAGCGGTCCGCCGCCCTACCATCCCCAAGGTGGAGCTTCGAGTAGAACTGCATGGCGCGCAGAGCACTACGGCGATGGTGGCCCCGGAGGCCTATGTGCCCCACATGGTAGATCAAGGGTACGCCCTGGAAGAAGACCATGGCTCGTTCCTCGGGCCAGGCTGGGAGGAAGAGGCGCCAGAAGCCGAGCTCTTTCAGGAGCCTCACGGAAGCCTCAGCAGTCGTGCCAGCAGCGACAACTACCGGGCACCGCTAATTCCTCAGGATCAAGCTTATGCTAACCATGGGTCGCAGGAGGTTCAGGTCACGGCAGCGGATGGCTGCCCCAGTGCGGCAACCCCCTCCCCTCGTTAGGAGGGCACTGGGGCAGCAGGAGAGGGCTGGGAGCCAGGCTCCTCCCCACGACATGCTAAGTAAGGCGTCCTCAGGAGGTAGCCCCTCTGCCGGGGAGGTGCCCCAGGGCCCGCCCCCGACAGAGGACCCACCCCCGACAGAGGACCCGTGGTCGTCGGGGATGAGGGAGTCCTGGATTAGGGGGTATCCGGACTACCGGGCTATATACATCGTCCGGACTATCGAAGCGTGAAGATACAAGACTCAAGACTTTGGCCCGTGTCCGGATGGGACTCTCCTTTGCGTGGAAGACAAGCTTGGCGATCCGAATATTATATTTCCTTCCTTGTAACCGACTCCATGTAAACCCTAGCCCTCTCCGGTGTCTATATAAACCGGAGAGGATGGTCCTTAGAAGGCCGATCACAATTAGGGTTTAGCCTCTACGATCTCGTGGTAGATCTACTCTTGTACTATATCTCTTAGGGTTTAGCCTCTATGATCTCGTGGTAGATCTACTCTTGTACTATTCATATCTTCAATATTAATCAAGCAGGAAGTAGGGTTTTACCTCCATCGAGAGGGCCTGAGCCTGGGTAAACATTGTGTCCCTTGCTTCCTGATAACCCACAAGTATAGGGGATCGCAACAATTTTCGATAAGTAAGAGTGTCGAACCCAACGAGGAGCTAAAGGTAGAATAAATATTCCCTCAAGTTCTATCGACCACCAATACAACTCTACGCACGCTTGACGTTCGCTTTACCGGAAACAAGTATGAAACTAGAAGTACTTTGTAGGTGTGATAGGATAGGTTTGCAAGAAAATAAAGAACACGAGAATAAAAACTAGGGGCTGTTTAGATAAAGACACAACTAAATTAGTAAAAGTAAAGAGCTTGTTGTCACGAGAAAGTTATTTGTCCCTAGGCAATCGATAACTAGACCGGTAATCATTATTGCAATTTTATTTGAGGGAGAGGCATAAGCTAACATTATGATTGGAACTCTAGCAAGCATCCGCAACTACTAAAGATTCATTAAGGTAAAACCCAACCATAGCATTAAAGTATCAAGTCCCCTTTATCCCATACGCAAACAACCTACTTACTCGGGTCTGTGCTTCTGTCACTCACGCCACCCACCATAAGCAAATCATGAACATATTGCAAACCCTACAGCGGAGATCCCTCACGCTTGCGCGACACGGAGAGCACCATAGGACAGCACCAATAATAAAACATGCAACTCAAACCAATCACGATCATCAAATATCCAGTAGGATAAAATAGATCTACTCAAACATCATAGGATAACCATACATCATTGGGAAATAATATATAGCGTTGAGCTCCATGTTTATGTAGAGATTACAACGGGTAAGAGAGAGGTTACACCACTGCATAGAGATGGGGGAAGGTGATGGAGATGTTGGTGAAGATGACGGCGGTGTTGGTGAAGATAGCGGTGATGATGATGGCCCCCGACGGTGTTCCGGCGCCACCGGAAGCAAAGGGGAGAGAGCCCCCTTCTTCTTCTTCTTCGTTGGCCTTCTCCCTAGATGGGAGAAGGGTTTCCCCTCTGTTCCTTGGCTCCCATGGCTTGGGAGGGGCGAGAGCCCCTCCGAGATTGGATCTATCTCTCTGTTTCTGCATTCTCTGCGTTGGCTGATTCTACCCCTTCACCGTTTCCTTTATATCTGGAGATCTGTAACTCCGATTGGAGTGAATATTTCGCCCAGATCTTTCTCATAAAATTATCTTTCTTGCGCCGGAAGGAGAGCTTCAACCGCCTTACGGTGGGCTCACGAGGGTCAGGGGCACGCCTGGGGGGGGGGGTAGGGCGCTCCCCCTACCTCGTGCCCACCTCGGATACCGTTTCGCGTTGATTTTACTTCCAGAAAATCATAAATATTCCAAAAAAAATCTCCGTCCATTTTTTTCCGTTTGGACTCCGTTTGATATTGGGTTTCTGCGAAACAAAAAACATGCAACAAACAGGAACTGACACTGGGCACTGGATCAATATGTTAGTCCCAAAAATAATATAAAAAGTTGCCAAAAAGTATATGAAAGTGAATAATATTGGCATGGAACAATCAAAAATTATAGATATGACAGAGACGTATCAGCACCCCCAAGCTTAATTCCTGCTCGTCCTCGAGTAGGTAAATGATAAAAAAGAATAATATTTGATGTGGAATGCTACCTAGCATAATCTTGATCATATGTCTAATCATGGCATGAATGTTAAGACACGAGTGATTCAAAGCAATAGTCTATCATTTGACATAAAAACGATAATACTTCGAGCGTACCAATAAAGCAATCATGTCTTTTCAAAACAACAAGGCCAAAGCAAGCTTATCCCTACAAAATCATATAGTTTGGCCATGCTTCATTTTCGTCACACAAAATGCCCCCATCATGCACAACCCCGATGACGAGCCGAGCAATTGGTTCATACTTTTTAACGCGCTTCAGCTTTTTCAACCCTCATGCAGTACATGAGCGTAAGCCATGGATATAGCACTATAGGGTGGAATAGAATATAATGATGGAGGTTATGTGGAGAAGACAAAAAGGGAGAAAGTCTCACATCGACGCGGCTAATCAACGGGCTATGGAGATGCCCATCAATTGATGTCAATGCGAGGAGTAGGGATTGCCATGCAACGGATGCACTAGAGCTATAAGTGTATGAAAGCTCAACAAAAGAAACTAAGTGGGTGTGCATCCAACTTGCTTGCTCATGAAGACCTAGGGCATTTGAGGAAGCCCATCGTTGGAATATACAAGCCAAGTTCTATAATGAAAATTCCCACTAGTATATGAAAGTGACAACATAGGAGACAATCTATATGAAGAACATGGTGCTACTTTGAAGCACAAGATATGAGACTCACTACATGAAGAACATGGTGCTACTTTGAAGCACAAGTGTGGAAAAAAAGAGATAGTAACATTGCCCTTTTTTTGGTGGGCTTCTTTGCCCCCCCTTTTTCTAGGCTTCTTTGGACTTTCCTTTTTTTATGGTTCAATGTTCTATAATGATGATCATCACGCTTTTATTTACTTACAACTCGATATTACAACTCGATACTGGAACAAAGATATGACTCTATATGCATGCTTCCGGCGGTGTACCGGGATGTGCAATGATCTAGCGTAGCAATGACATCAAAAAACGGACAAGCCATGAAAACATCATGCTAGCTATCTTACGATCATGCAAAGCAATATGACAATGAATTCTCAAGTCATGAATATGATGATGATGGAAGTTGCATGGCAATATATCTCGGAATGGCTATGGAAATGCCATGATAGGTAGGTATGGTGGCTGTTTTGAGGAAGATATAATGAGGCTTATGTGTGATAAAGCGTATCATATCACGGGGTTTGGATGCACCGGCGAAGTTTGCACCAACTCTCGAGGTGAGAAAGGGTAATGCACGGTACCGAAGAGGCTAGCAATGATGGAAGGGTGAGAGTGCGTATAATCCATGGACTCACATTAGTCATAAAGAACTCATATACTTATTGCAAAAGTTTATTAGCCCTCGAAGCAAAGTACTACTACGCATGCCCCAGGGGGGATAGATTGGTAGGAAAAGACCATCGCTCGTCCCCGAATGCCACTCATA
This sequence comes from Triticum dicoccoides, assembly GCF_002162155.2. NCBI lineage: Eukaryota > Viridiplantae > Streptophyta > Magnoliopsida > Poales > Poaceae > Triticum > Triticum dicoccoides. The sequence continues at coordinate 616,113,574 of NC_041383.1, forward strand.
AGGAAGACAATCAAATAAACACCCCATGCTTCTAATTTGTCACACAACGGTTACCATACGTGCATGCTACGGGACTTGCAAACCTCAACACAAGTGTCTCTACAATCCACAACCACCCACTAGCATGACTCTAATATCACCATCTTTATATCGCAAAACTATTGCAAGGAATCAAACATATCATATTCAACGATCTACAAGTTTATGTAGGATTTTATGACTAACCATGTGAATGACCAGTTCCTATCATCTCTCTAAATAGATATAAGTGAAGCAAGAGAGTTTAAATTCTTTCTACAAAAGATATGCCCATGCTCTAACAAATATAAGTGAAGAAAAAGAGCATTCTACAAATGGCGGTTGTCTATGTAAAGAGAAACAGGCAATCCAAACTTCAAATGATATAAGTGAAGCACATGAAGCATTCTATAAAGCCATACTCAAAAGATATAAGTGAAGTGCATAGAGCATTCTATAAATCAACCAAGGACTATCTCATACCAGCAATGGTGCATAAAAGAAAAATGAAAACTAAATGCAAAAGACGCTCCAAGACTTGCACATAATGCATGAACGAAACGAATTCGAAAACATACCGATACTTGTTGAAGAAAGAGGGGATGCCTCCCCAGCATCCCCAAGCTTAGACGCTTGAGTCTTATTGAATATTTACTTGGGGTGCCTCGGGCATCCCCAAGCTTGAGCTCTTGCCTCTCTTCCTTCTTCTCATATCGAAATATCCTCGATTAGACACTACATCCACACAAAACTTCAACAGAAAACTCGGTAAGATCCGTTAGTATAATAAAGCAAATCACCACTCTAAGTACTGTTTCAAACCAATTCATATTTTGTTTTTGCATTGTGTCTACTGTAATATAACTATTTCATGGCTTAATCCACTCATATAAATTGATAGATTCATCAAAACAAGCAAACTATGCATCAAAAACAGAATCTGTCAAAAACAGAACAGTCTGTAGCAATCTGAACATCCACCACACTTCTGGTACCCCAAAAATTCTACCAAAATTAGGAAAAATAAACAAGTTGTACAGAAAGACAGTGCAAAATAATCAGAACCAATTGACGTTCTAGTTAAAAATGTAAAATCACGCACTACAGCTAAAGTTTCTGTCCTGCACCGTACAAAACAACAAGCATTGTAAACAATCCTAAAGGCAAACCTTGGCACAATATTTTTATAATACAATAGAATTGTACAAGGGGATAATTATTTTTGATGAAAATTTTCTGTAATCAAGATTCAAAAAGTTTCCGTGAGCATGAACAAAGTTCAAGGAGCTCTCCCACTTCAACAATGCTTGTCTTTCTCACTTTCACTTTCCTTTTTGAAAAGTTTTTAGGTTCCCCTCTTTATTTTTTTGTTTTTAAACTATATAAAAGCACTCAACAGAAATAAATGACTCTCTAAAACTTCCGGGTTGTCTCCCTGGCAGCGCTTTCTTTAAAGCCATTAAGCTAGGCATTTAGTGCTCAAGTAATGAATCCACCCGGATCCCAAGGTATATCAAAGCCAATTTTAATTAACAATGATTTGTAATTTAGTAGTGAGCACAAAGTAACATATATCATGTAATGACGAAGTCTAACTCTCTTCCTATGCATCGACATGTCATAAAAGAACAATTCATGGACACAAAGTAAAGGCCAATGCATAGTATAAACAGTTTCTTGCAATTCTATCGTATTGGAAACATAGGGAGGTGGAGAAATAGTTCCTCTCTCATAATAATTGCAAGTAGGAGCAGCAACACATGCATATTATATTCATCAAAATCATCATGTGCAACGGTAAAAGGCAACCCATCAATATAATCCTTAATGAGGGCAAACTTCTCCGATATAGTATATTCGGGAGAATTCAAAAAGATAATAGGACTATCATGCGTGGGTGCAATAGCAACAATTTCATTTTTAACATAAGGAACTATAGAAAGTTCATCTCCATAAGCATCATTCATATTGGCATCTTGGCCACAAGCATAGCAAGCATCATCAAAAAGGGATATTTCAAGAGAATCAACGGGATCATAGCAATCATCATAGCAATCATCCTTCGGTAAGCACGAAGGGAAATTAAACAATGTATGAGTTGAAGAGTTACTCTCATTAGAAGGTGGGCACGGGTGATCAATCCGCTCTTCCTCCTTTTGTTCTTCGCTCTCCTCATCATCTTTTTCATCCAATGAGCTCACAATTTCATCAATTTCTTCTTCCATAGCTTCCTGCAAAATATTAGTCTCTTCTTGGACAGCGGAGAGTTTCTCAATATATGGTTTAACATAGGCATTAGAAGCATAATTATAATAACAATATTCAAGTATGGCAAAATTTTCAGATTCGTAAAGAGTAGCACCATACTTTTCAATCAAAGAAGCAATTTCGTAAGCACCCTTAAAAGCAACAAATTCTTCAATTTGTTGAACATCATAGTAATTATAAACACCCTTAGCATACTAGGATAAGATTCCATTATCAATAAACTCACATTGGTAGGGAAGGTGTTTCTTAGGGTTTTCAGAACAACAAGTAAAATCATAATAATAGCATAAATTCCAAGCATAGCATTGCAAACGTTGAATTTGACCCCATAATAGTTTCCCTTTTTCAGATATACGGTATCGCACATAACAAGCATGCTCATCTAAAGATTTGCCCTCAACTAAACTAGTGGGGGTTTCAGCACGAGCACATAGGGATCGAAGATGATCCAAGTAAAAAGCTTCAGTAGTGCGATAAATTTTGAGTGGTTCTTCAACCATTGGAGCAGTAGGTACAACTAATTTTTTGGTATTTTGCGTTTCCTACCCATAACTAAAGATAGAAAACAACTAAGATCAGTAAATAAAAATTACTTAGTGATAAAGCAAACAAGCACACACGAGAATATTCACCCCACGCTATGACTTCCCGGCAATGGCGCCAGAAAAAGGTCTTGATAACCCACAAGTATAGGGGATCGCAATAGTTTTCGATAAGTAAGAGTGTCGAACCCAACGAGGAGATAAAGGTAGAAAAAATATTCCCTCAAGTTCTATCGACCACCGATACAACTCTACGCACGCTTGACGTTCGCTTTACCGGAAACAAGTATGAAACTAGAAGTACTTTGTAGGTGTGATAGGATAGGTTTGCAAGAAAATAAAGAACACGAGAATAAAAACTAGGGGCTGTTTAGATAAAGACACAACTAAATTAGTAAAAGTAAAGAGCTTGTTGTCACGAGAAAGTTATTTGTCCCTAGGCAATCGATAACTAGACCGGTAATCATTATTGCAATTTTATTTGAGGGAGAGGCATAAGCTAACATACTTTCTCTACTTGGATCATATGCACTTATGATTGGAACTCTAGCAAGCATCCGCAACTACTAAAGATTCATTAAGGTAAAACCCAACCATAGCATTAAAGTATCAAGTCCCCTTTATCCCATACGCAAACAACCTACTTACTCGGGTCTGTGCTTCTGTCACTCACGCCACCCACCATAAGCAAATCATGAACATATTGCAAACCCTACAACGGAGATCCCTCACGCTTGCGCGACACGGAGAGCACCATAGGACAGCACCAGTAATAAAACATGCAACTCAAACCAATCACGATCATCAAATAGCCATTAGGACAAAATAGATCTACTCAAACATCAAGGATAACCATACATCATTGGGTAATAATATATAGCATTGAGCACCATGTTTAAGTAGAGATTACAGTGGGTAAGAGAGAGGTTACACCGCTGCATAGAGATGGGGGAAGGTGATGGAGATGTTGGTGAAGATGACGGCGGTGTTGGTGAAGATAGCGGTGATGATGATGGCCCCAGGCGGTGTTCCGGCGCCACCGGAAGCAAGGGGGAGAGAGCCCCCCTTCTTCTTCTTCTTCCTTGGCCTTCTCCCTAGATGGGAGAAGGGTTTCCCCTCTGTTCCTTGGCTCCCATGGATTGGGAGGGGCAAGAGCCCCTCCGAGATTGGATCTATCTCTCTGTTTCTGCGTTCTCTGCGTTGGCTGATTCTACCCCTTCACCGTTTCCTTTATATCTGGAGATCCGTAACTCCGATTGGGGTGAATCTTTCGCACAGATATTTCTCATAAAATTAGCTTTCTTGTGCCAGAAGGAGAGCGTCAACCGCTTTACGGTGGGCTCACGAGGGTTTGGGGCGTGCCTGGGGGGTAGGGCGCGCCCCCCTACCTCGTGCCCACCTTGGATACCATTTCGCGTTGATTTTACTTCCAGAAAATCATAAATATTCCAAAAAAAAATCTTGGTCCATTTTTTTTCCGTTTGGACTCCGTTTGATATTGGGTTTCTGCGAAACAAAAAACATGCAACAAACAGGAACTGGCACTGGGCACTGGATCAATATGTTTGTCCCAAAAATAATATAAAAAGTTGCCAAAAAGTATATGAAAGTGAATAATATTGGCATGGAACAATCAAAAATTATATATACGACGGAGACGTATCACTTCCTATTACCATCAGCCTAAGACGCACAGATCGGGACCCCCTACCCGAGATCCGCCGGTTTTGACACCGACATTGGTGCTTTCATTGAGAGTTCCTCTGTGTCGTCGCTGCAAGGCTTGATGGCTCGTCTTGTTGTCAAGGACAACATCATCTCTGGAGGAATGCTGGCCGTATGCCAGATCCTTCGACTTGGCGGCTTCATTATGGCCGCCCCATTGGCTGTCACGCCAACGGTGGCCTCTCGGGTCATCACGCATAACCTCCGCATCAATTCGGAGCTGGCCGAACAGATGGATCCGGTAGAACTCTCCTATCTTAATGAGCTCCTGGATCGCATCGCCGCTTTGGGAGTCGCTACGGACTATGACCGGATTGTGCTTAAACCCGTCCAGAGGGACATTAAATCCCTGCCGGCCACCCATGAGATAGTGGTAGTGGGGGAACCACACACGGGTCGCCCCTCAACTTTGAGGATGAATTATGTCTGGATCACCGAACTCAGTAAGCCGAACACCTACTCAAAGGAAGACATGACCTGAGTCCCAGACTTAGAGTCGGGCATTGGGCCGAAGAGATCGGGTGATACTCCAGACCTCGAACTATCGGGCTCAGAACCTTCCGTGCCCCCAGGTGTCAGATCGGATCAAGATCCGGATTCGGCCAACGACACTCGCTTGGACTTAAACCGTCTCTCCCGCATCACGCAAGAGTCCCTGGAGACGGTACACCATTACTGGGCCAGATTCCTCCTTGCGCTTAACAAGGTCGAGGACTGCCACGAGGAGGACGTAGTCTCACTGTTCTGCAAAAATTGCACAAACAAAGGACTCCTTAATGCTATAAGCCACCGTGACATAGCACACTTTGCGGACTTAGCGACCATAGTACAGAAGTACTGTGCGATGGAAAGCGCCTGGAAAACCCAAACAGAATTTTGGGATAGTACGGCCCTCATCAGAACCTTGGTTCGAACTAAACGGCCGAACTCTTGTAAGTCGACCAATTCAATTCCCAAGAAACCAAAACCCGCCCCAGGGCATGGAACCGTATTGGAAGGATGGCTGAATGGGCCATGTAAGCTTCACATTACGCCAGATGCAACACCAACCCATAGCCTTAGGTCATGTTGGATACTCCCGCAGGTAGCTAAGAGTGGTGAGGATCTCCTCGAGAGCCATAAAGGCGAACAACATCCCGCCAAGGAACACAATACGGTATTAACAGTCTTCGAGACTTTCGCCTCAAACAATAGGCGCAAGCGAGCCCATCGAAGCTCTTCTGAAATCTGCCATGTGGCAAAAGTAAATCCGTGGAACGACACTGCTATAACTTTCAATGCCAGTGACGAGCCCCAATTCCAAACCGTTCGGGCACCAGCCACTTTGGTCCTTAGTCCAATTGTGGACGGCTTTCGGCTCACTAAAGTGCTCATGGATGGCGGAAGCGGATTAAACCTGATCTACGAAGAAACGCTCAAGAAGATGGAAATTGATAAAGGCCGCATTGAGTAAAGTGGCACAACCTTCAGGGAAATTATCCCTAGTCGGGAGGCACGGTGCGCGGGGAAAATCACACTCGATGTGGTATTCGGCACCCCAGAGAATTACAGGTCCGAAGAAATCGTGTTCAAAGTGGCCCCTTTCAGCAGCGGATACCACGCCCTTCTAGGACGGACTCGTTTGCAAGCTTTCAAGCTATACCCCATTATGGGTACATGAAGCTTAAAATGCCCGTACCCAATGGAATCATCACTCTAGCTAGTGATCCGGACGTCGCACTCCGTGCCGAAAACAAAACCGCAACACTAGCCTTGGAGGCACTGTCCGAAGCCCTACCAGCAGAAGAATTAACAATGCTGCGCGCCACCGTGGACAGGGACGACGTGATACTCAACAAACGACCCAAGTCCACCTCATTTAAGCCCGCAGATGAGATAGTCAAATTCCAAGTCCACCCTACGGACCCCACGAAGACAGCCTCCATCGGGACACAGTTAGGCCCCACTATGGACGCCGCACTACGAGACTTCTTACGCGAGAATTGGGACATTTTTGCCTGGCACCCATCGGACATGCCGGGCATCCCGCGTGAATTGGCCGAACACAGCCTTAACATACTAAAGGGATACAAACCCGTCAAACAGACCCTAAGGTGATTTTCAGAGCCCAAACGACAAGCCATGGGGGAGGAGCTAGCCAAGCTACTTGAGGCCGGATTCATCAGAGATATCAAACATCCGGATTGGCTGGCGAACTTGGTAATGGTACCAAAGAAGGATAAATCCTGGCGCCTATGCGTCGACTTCAAAGACCTTAACAAGGCTTGCCCCAAGGACCCCTTTCCCCTCCCCCGCATCGATCAAATCATCGATGCCACAGCAGGACACGACTCACTATGTTTCCTCGACACATACTCTGGATACCATCAAATAAAGATGGCAGAGTCCGACCAAGCTGCTACAACTTTCATAACGCCATATGGCCTTTCTGCTTCAACGCTATGCCTTTCGGGCTCAAGAATGCCGGAGCAACCTATCAACGCATGATTCAAACATGCCTGGAAAAGCAAATCGGCAAAACAGTGGAGGCATACATGGACGACGTAGTCATAAAAACAAGACACGTCGAAACCCTAATAGATGACTTGAGGCTTATGTTCGACAACCTATGAACATACGACATCAAGCTGAATCCGGAGAAATACATTTTCGGCGTCCCCTCTGGAAAACTGCTGGGCTTCATCGTTTCCAATAGAGGAATTGAAGCTAATCCGGCAAAAATCCGAGCTTTGTCGCAGTTGGCTATACCAACAGACCTCAAACACATCCAGAAACTAGCTGGATGCGTGGCTGCTTTGAGCCGCTTTATCTCCAGGTTAGGAGAAAAGGCATTGCCTCTTTACTGCCTTCTTCGGCGCACCGAACACTTTGTATGGACGGATGCAGCCGCGGACAGACTCGATGAAATAAAGACCTTGTTGGCCAATAATCTAGTCCTAACAGCGCCAAATATCGGCGAACCTATGCTGCTGTACATAGATGCAACACATCAAGTTGTAAGCGCAGTACTCGTCGTCGAACGAGAGTTTGACGGATACAAATTCCCGCTACAGAAGCCGGTTTACTACGTATCCATGGTCCTCACCCCATGAAAATCTTGATACCCATACTATCAAAAAGTAGCATATGCGGTCTTCATGGCATCCCGAAAGCTACGACACTAGTTTCAAGAGTGTTTGATTACGGTGGCCTCTAAAGTACCACGAAACGATATAATAAATAACCGCGGGCCACGGGACGGATCGCTAAATGGGCCATTGAGCTCCTTCCATTCTACATAATATACAAACCTCGACGGGCTATCAAGTCGCAAGTATTAGCTGACTTTGTCGCCGAATGGACGGAAGCCGAACTCCCTAAAGAGTACGGCGCATACTCTAACTGGATCATGCACTTTGACGGCTCTAAAATGCTGGCCGGATTGGGAGCAGGTGTAGTCCTGACATCTCCCATCGGAGACACGGTCCAATACGTCCTCCAGATATTATACACAGACTCCAACAATGCAGCCGAATATGAGGCTCTGTTGCACGATCTTCGGATGTCAGTCTCTATAAGCATTCAACGCCTAGAGGTGCGCGTGCATTCAAACCTTGCAATATCCCAAATAAACGGAGACTTTGATGCCAAGGATCCGAAAATGGCGGCCTACATAATGCCGTCCTTAAAATGTCAGATTGGTTCGAGGGGCTCAAATTTCACCATGTGGCTCGAGAAAACAATCAAGCGGCAGATGTACTTGCTCGCATCGGCGCTAAACGTGACCCTATCCCACCTAACATATTCCTGGATGGCTGTTCAAGCCATCCGTGGTATGGGAAGGGGAGTCCCACAATACCAGCACGGGTCCGAATACACCCCCAGATTCCGAACTAACAAACATAATCGGAGGCTCTACTACCGAAATAACAACGTCAACCCCCGAAATAATGGCCATCATCACCCCATGGACTGAACCCTTCTTGGCCTACCTAAATAGGCAGGAGCTCCCCGAAGACCAAAATGAAGCACGCTGCATCGTCCGACATTCTAAAGCATACAAAGTCCATGAAGGGGAACTCTATAAGAAAAGTGCGACCGGAGTGCTCCAAAGGTGCATCTCCGAAGAGGAAGGGCGGCAACTCTTGGCTGAAATCCATGCCGGACTAGGCGGGCACCACGCCGTGGCTTGAGCACTAGTTAGCAAGGCTTTCCGTACATGTTTCTATTGGCCGACGGCCCGAGAAGATGCACAGGACCTTGTCCAACATTGCGTCGGTTGCCAGCTCTTTGCCAATCAGAGTCATATGCCCCCTACCGCTCTCCAAACAATCCCCATAACTTGGCCCTTCACGGTCTGGGGGCTGGATATGGTTGGACCCCCTAAAGGTGGAAGCCATAAGAAAAAATACCTATTGGTCATTGTAGATAAGTTCACCAAATGGATAGAAGCCAAACCAGTGAAAACGGCCGAATCCGGACTAGTAATCGACTTTATTTCCGGGGTCGTACACCGATACGGTGTCCCCCACAAATCATCACCGATAATGGCTCAAATTTCACGGCCGATGAGGTGAAATCTTGGTGTGACAAAATGGGCATTAAGCTCGACTATGCTTCCGTCTACCATCCTCAAACAAATGGCCAGGTCGAACGGGCAAACGGTCTCATTATGAGTGGTATTAAGCCCAGACTAGTGTGATCCTTGACAGAGTCGGATACTCATTGGGTCGAGGAGCTCGACTCTGTACTCTGGGGGCTGCGGACCACGCCGAATCGCACCACCGGATATACGCCATTTTTATGGTGTACGGTGCGGAAGCAGTACTACCTTGCGACATAATACATGATTCGCCACGCGTACGTATGTACAAAGAAAAGGAAGCCGAGTTAGATCGGCAGGATAACTTGGACGCCCTGGAGGAGGAGCGCGATGTCGCTAAGGCCCGTTCTGCATTCTATCAACAACAGGCTCGATGATACCAAAGCAGAGAAGTACGGGCCAAAACTTATAATATTGGCGAACTCGTTCTACACTTACTGGAGAAGAAGAAGGACAAGCTCAAACCCAGTGGGAAGGCCCTTTCGTCATCGACCAAGTTCTCACCGGAGGAGCATACCGCTTACGTAATGCGTCCGATAACAGACTCGAGCCGAACCCATGGAACGCGGCCAGACTCCGGAGATTCTACGCCTAGCGCCGAACTCAGTGTTTGTCTCTTCACCTCGTCCTTTTTATTTATGCTCCCTCCCTCTTCCTTTCTCGATCTTTTTCTCTTCACACAAAGTATTTCATACAGTACGGACTCCCGGATTATTCTGGCCGCACTATGTGTGTAAACAATACCTGGGGGCTTCCTATACGGAAGCTAAATATAAATTACTCTGAAGGCTTTTTGCCCATCACACATGAGTTTCTTTTTATGTGTGCCTTTTCTTCACCATTATATGCATCGATATGACTTAAGACGTGGCCAAGCTGGGTTGCCTGGCTCCTATGTTTATGCCCTAAGTTCCCGTTAATTCGGCTAGGGCATAAGGGGAGCACCTCTGCGATTGTTACTGCCGGTTGAGCCGGATGTGTACCTCAGACTGGGTGAAGCCAAAAGCTAGTTTCCTTAAGAGAATATTCGGTCGGTGAACAAAAGATGTTTTCGTTTATCATAACGTAAATCCCTAGAAGTTTTGTATCCTACGCCTTTGTCCGCAGTCCGGGCATGTGCTTTGTCGCATGCACCCCCAGGGAAAGGAACCCCTAACGGAACTATTCTCCCTGGAAGATGTTTCTTACTATCCATGTAATATAACATAACTAGTTGGGTACTTGTCTGTTCAAGCATTTATGACCCCTATGCCTGGTCTCCATGCATAGCCCGGTTTTGTATAACCGAGCGGGTATTCGGACACACCCCGGACTATAGGATCCCGAGGCTGAAGCGAAAAGGTCCACCATGACAAATGATTTTAATCCGGCTAGGGGCTACTTATGCCCTTAAATTACACAGTCACTTGGACTGACTATATTCCTCCTCTATGCCATCCAACAGGCTATCTAGTTTACAATCCTATTGCGAATACTTAGCGGCTAACACTACCTGGTCATACACCAGACTTACGGGAATTTCTTGCCCATCGGGCCCCGCCGGTCCTACTTCGGCCATATGGTTTGGGTCCAGCTTGGTGTAGCGCGTCTTCACCATTGCCCAAGCTTCTCTTGCACCTTGCCGGCATGCGGATATCTTCCACAGCTCGAAGCACCGCCGGGCTCCTTGAAGCAGGTCCAGAAGCTCCCCTATGCCATTTGGCAGGGGGCTGGATGGCCACAAGGCCTAAGCAATGACGTGCATCACCCGCCGAGCTCGCTCGTGCAACTGTGAATGTTCTTGCAGTACATCACCTATAGATGAGGGCATCTCCTCCTCGGGGCGACCCGTTAAGATTCCTACAAGCAAAATTCTTTCAATACACTTCCTCGCCAAACTATCATGCAGTTCGTCTAGGCACTCACCATAGATGCCGCGTCGAAGCCTTTTATTCTCCTTTACGGAGTTCGCCAGCTGGGCGCAGACGTCTTTTAACTCTACGTCCAGCCGGACATTGGCATCTTGAAGATTGTTCTTCTCATGCCGCACTTGCGTGAGAATGCGCTCGCCAGCCTTTAGTTGCCTGTGGAGATGCGACTCGTCATCTCTCTCGCCCTCCGGATTCACTCCGGGGTTATCTACAGAAGTTTCTGTTTGTCACACCAGCCAGTTGCTAACTGGTACATTTTCGTACAATCGAGATAAATGTTACCGTACGAGGCCTTCTGGGATTCCTCTAGCTTGGCAACTGTGGCCCTTAGTTGGGTCTTGCACTCTTCTAGCTCCCAAGACAATTGCTCATTCTTATCTACAAGAACCAGCGCATAAATTGATACTTAAAACTGTTGTTCCAACCGTTTCAAGTCTCAGGGGCTACTGCTATACATACTTATCACAATTTCTTACCCGTATATCTTTGGTATACTGGTTCGTCGCTTGGGCAAGCCCGCCTTGAGCAGCCCAGATGTACGCGTCTGCCGAATTGAAGGCATTAAAGGCCTCTTCGGAAAAGATGTTGTTCCGAAGCACGGCCCTCCGGCGCAGGTGATTCATGGCGCTCTCCACTTTGGAGTTTGTGGCCGAAAACATATCCGCATCCTCTGTCGGAGGACTATGCGGCATTGTCCCTACATCCGCCTCCTCTCTCGAAGTTGGTTCTGGAGCCCGACTAGTGGAGGCGTGGTTGGCAGGATCCCCGGATATAGTCCGGATACCCCTCTTCCTGCCAGGATGTAAAGGGCGTTGTTACGCTTCAAGTAACAATAATTACATGAAAGGTTGTTTCCTTACCTCTGTAGAGGCGTGTCGGCCCTAACCGCCTTCCTCTTGAGCCTACCCAATCCGGACGCCTGTGGCTGATGGGTCCCTAGGGGCTCGGCCCTGCGCTCCGAACGTCGCTTCTGCAAAAACACGATGCATCAGAGATAAAGCGTGACAACAGGAAAGAGTCCTCTTTGGAGGATCGAGTTTTCGGCTTGGCTTACACACGACGAACGTAGCAGTCCGGGATAATCGGCAGTAATAGCCACTGAGGCGCTGTCACGGCTCACCCGATAATATATCTCGTCGACAAGCTCCACGGCTGCATCTGGGTCTTCTTCGAGTCCTGGATCCAGGGCCCTTTCGGGGTCCTCTGGCTGCGGGGAAGGGCTAGAGATTCCTTCTACGACCCTCCTAAGTTCTTGCTTGGAAATATTGAGGCAGGTAACCTTAGCAAAGAACGCGACGATAAGTGAAGCGAGAACATAAATGACGACTTACCCAGTTTGGGGGATTGTACATGGAGAATCCATCTCGCGGTTTGATATGAAGGAAGTCTTCCTCTTCTCCTTTGTATAGATCGGACAATATCCTTGCCAGAGCAGTGGCGGAGTCCGGACCCTTACGGCCGCAGCGGGTGGCATCGTCTGTCCCGTTGTAATGCCACATGGGATTGCCCCGATATTGAAGCGGTTGCACTCCCCGCATTATGCATATTGCCATGACCTCGACTATCGTCAGTCCGGATTTGGCCAGTAACTTTATCCTGCTCATCAGGAAATGTATTTACCTGGAATCCTCTTCTTGGGGGCCTCGGTGGCGCCAGCTTAGACGTGCCCTCAACGGGGTGTTACTGAACTTGGGAAGTCCTGTCCGGACTAGATCCGGAAGGGGAGCGTCATCAATATAAAACCACTTTGAGGCCCAGTCATCTAGTGCCTTCTTGGGAGTGTCGGATAAGTATCCGGTCTCGGCGATACGCCATACTTCGGCCCCGCCCACTTGACATAGGGATTCTCCCTGGTTGCGGGGGACAAGGCAAAACAACTTCTTCCACAATCCGAAATGAGCCTCGCAACCTAGAAATAGCTCACAAAGGGCGACATACCCTGCTATATGTAGTACGGAGGCTGGGGTAAAGTTGTGCAACTGGAGGTCGTAGAACTCCAGGAGCCCGTGAAGGAATGGATGAATAGGCAACCCGACGCCCCTTAGCAGATGCGGAATAAGGCATATTCGCTCCTATGGAGATGGATTGGGAGATCTCTCTGCTTGTTCTCCGCCGTTATAGGTGGCCACCCCGGCTCAGACAGGGACCATGAACGCCGGCGGGAGGAGCCCTTGGGTTGTAACTTTATCAAACGACTATGAGGAACTGAACACTCTCCCCAGTCCCCCGGTTTGGGGCAAGGGGAGCGAGCAGAAGAGCTGCGACGACCGGCCATGTTGGAATGGTTTTTTCTGGGCGCTCTGTTGGATGCTCGCTCGAGGAGGAAGAGTGAGGTTTGGATCTGTGAATCCCCGTCTCTTCAAATAGACGGTTAGCCTGAAGGATCGAGGGTGGCAAATGCAAAAATGCCTCGACTCCTCGCATTCGCTCGACACGTGGAAATGATCATTATTGAAGCACCGAAGCCGAGGAGTACAACATTGATGAGATGCCAGACACTGCTCGTCATGGTGGGTACGTTGGAGTATACGAAGAAGGAACCCGCCTTGCAATGCCGAAGACAAGACTGCGCGCCGGACTCATCGTCATTGAAGCCTAGTTCAGGGGCTACTGAGGGAGTCCTGGATTAGGGGGTATCCGGACTGCCGGACTATATACATCGTCCGGACTATCGAAGCGTGAAGATACAAGACTCAAGACTTCGGCCCGTGTCCGGATGTGACTCTCCTTTGTGTGGAAGACAAGCTTGGCGATCCGAATATTATATTTCCTTCCTTGTAACCGACTCCATGTAAACCCTAGCCCTCTCCGATGTCTATATAAACCGGAGAGGATGGTCCTTAGAAGGCCGATCACAATTACAATCATACCGTCATAGGCTAGCTCTTAGGGTTTAGCCTCTACAATCTTGTGGTAGATCACTCTTGTACTATTCATATCTTCAATATTAATCAAGAAGGAAGTAGGGTTTTACCTCCATCAAAGGGACCGAACCTGGGTAAACATTGTGTCCCTTGCTTCCTATTACCATTAGCCTAAGACGCACAGATTGGGACCCCCTACCTGAGATCCGCCGGTTTTGACACCGACAGGGGTAACCGCTGGCGACCGCTCTACCCCATTGGCGGCGTCCTTGGTTTCCAGTCGTCGTCGGTGGTGGTAGAGTGTGGTGCAAGGCGGGGCCCTCATCTGGCGATATGAAGCAAGGTCGGTACCTGTGAAGAAGGCCTAGTGCCTGTGAAGCTCGCTGCCCGTGACACTCTCACGTAATAATGAGTTGGGGCTGTACACGCCCCGGAGTCTCCGGACAGCCGCCCTCGGGCCTCGGGGGCTCCCGCCCACGCCCAGTGGCAGCACTTAGCTCCGTGCTGGTGAGAAGACGTTGAAGACTAGACTAGGTGCCGGACGCGGCCTTTGCCTTTTGCCTCTTTCTTTGTTGTCGAGCTTCCTTGATTTGAATTTAAGTTGGATTTGAGCTTGAGACTCGCGTGTGTTTGGGGGAGGGGTGTTTAGTCTCGTTCGAGCAATTTCTCGCGTTTTGATTTCGACTTTGCGTCCAAAGTTGGCATCTGTTGCCTCCCCCTCGTGAGCCCCTCGCGTGCCAGGCCGAGCCAAGCACGCAAACACTCGGGACCGTTGTCGCCGCTCACTCTCAAGAGGCTCTCATCGCGAGACCGAAGGGTTCATCCATAAGGCACTCAAAGCACTACGGCCCCCGCAAGCTCACTCGGGGCCAACCAAGGTCGAAGGTAAATCAGGTTGGTTGACCCATCGCAAGGTCGACAACTAAGCGCGAGCACACGTACAGCGTTATGTCTACAAGCGTACCGATTACAATCCTTTACACAAGGGGCTCCCCCTCCCAAAATGCTCTCACAACCTTCAGGGCCAGGCCCGAACTTTTCCGCGCAGGGTAAGCAGCGGAGGTGGCATACAATTAGTTAGACATATCGCTCACTGCATCCTCTGGGACGCCTCCGGAGGCATCGCTGGCGTCACTACCATCATCGCCATCATCACCGTCGTTGTCATCGGCACACTGCTCATTCACGACGCCGCCTTCATCAGCATCCACGACCACGCCGTCGTTATCAGAGGCGAAAGCCCTAACGAGGGCGTCCACGTTGTACTCCACCCACTTCACCAGATCGCCCCGGATGGCTATGGGCACCGTGCGATGGCGGCGTCGAAACCAAAGCTGGAATGTCTGTCCTGAAGATGGCTAAAGACACGGGAGAAGGCACGCCCAAGCAGGACTCGGCTCCTCTCCTCAACAAGCCAGCGGGCCCTGTCTGAGCGACTCTCCAGCCGCGTCACCACATCTATGAAGAACCGGAGATTGCCAGCATAGTTGATTACACGAGGCTCCGCAACAGCCGCCTCACAGATGTTGGCCAGGGCCGCGTTGGCTCTTTACCTGAGTGTTCGGAGCATCGGGCCATGCATGTGCTCCAGAGTCTGCCGCTGGCGGATCTCATCCTCGTTCCGCCGCGCGACGGCCTCGGCATCATCAACCCTCTGTCGGAGAAGAAGCAGCCCAGCACGGGAGGAGGCCAGCTCAGCCTGTGCTGCGCCAAGGGCGGCTGCGGAGGAATCTGCACGCTGCGTCGCTTCAATCAGCTTGGCCTTGAGGGCGGCGGTCCCGCCCTCAGCTTTGGCCCTGACCAACTCCAACCTCCCTTCATACTCGCGCTCAAGACCCAAGCGAGCTTCCGCCACGCGGTGGTCGATCTCTTCTTGGACTCGGGCCTCCCGCGCACCGATATCATCTTCCGCCTGGGTCACCAAGCGCTCCCTCGTCTCCAACCGCTTGAGGTCAAGGTTGCGCTCGGCAGCCTCCAGTGTCAGCGCCTCCTCACGCCTCAGGAGTTCAGCCTCTTCGATGGGTGCCACCTTCAGCGACGCAAGGGCAGCCTTACGCAGCTCCAGTTGCTCCTCCAAGGAGTTGCTCCAGGCTTGGAGTTCCCATGCGCGCTCCTCCGCGGCCTCGCATCGTCGGTCTGCCTCCTGAGCCTCCTCGACAGCTTGGGAGCAGGCCTTCCGCGAGGCCGCCAGCGACGCCTCAACCTTGGCATTTTCAAGATCGCGCTAATGGCGCGCAAGGCTGACGGCTACCATCAGCTTGCGCCTTTCCTCAGCAAGGCACAGGCCTTCGGCCTCAAGGCATGCGTCCTCACCAGCAAGCTCCACGCCGAGCTGGCTCACTGCATCAGCCGCCTTCTGAAGAAACTCTTGGCGGCGGGCGCTGCATTCCCGTGCGCGCCTAAGCACGTCTTCCATGTCGTCCTCCACCATCGACGCAGGCGGAGGGCCCCGAGGTGGCACACCCCCTCTCGGCAGAGGGCTGGGGGCTGGCGCCCCGGTGATCGCCGGACGGGCCCCGCCAGGGACCCGGCCCGGCACCGGTCCATCTCCTGAAGTGGAGCCTAGGATCGACCTCATCCAGTCGCCACTCATGATCAGGGGAGGAGTGCGGGGCAAGCTGGCTATGCCCCAGGAGAGCTCGCGAAGGAGGGGCAGCAGACGCGCAGGCTCAAGGTACCCAGCGGGGCGGCTCGCCTCTCCAGCCGGCCCCGCGGCGAGGGTGGTGCCCAAGCTCGGGGCACTCAAGATCAGCAATGAAGATGAGGCTTGGGGGGATGGCTCCTCGGCCGTCTCTGCAAACTCGGCAGGAAGGGCCCTGAAAGGCCACAATCAGCTGAAGGAACGGTAAAATAAGGAACTGAGAGAGAAAAGGACTTACTCGTCGATGGCAAAATACTTCCTGCACTTAAACGGGCGACAGGGGCGGTCGTTGCCTCCTGAGGCCTCCTTCCTCTTGCGGAGGGCCTCGAGGTCTATGCGGAACCGGCCTAAGCCCCCGACGCGAGGGCCAGCACGCGGCATAGAAGAAACATTGGGATAATTTGCATCGAGGGCGCCAGACTGGGAGGCGCCGCAGGGCACCGCCTCTTGAAGATCAGTCCGGGGCTCGGGACCCTTGGCCTCGGGAGCCTCAGGTCGCGTCTCCTCACCC
The DNA here is from genome assembly GCF_002162155.2 of Triticum dicoccoides. Taxonomy (NCBI): domain Eukaryota; kingdom Viridiplantae; phylum Streptophyta; class Magnoliopsida; order Poales; family Poaceae; genus Triticum; species Triticum dicoccoides. Next base: position 616,130,635 of record NC_041383.1, read on the forward strand.
GCCACCACTCCAGGATGCACTTCGGAAGCTGATGCCTTAGGGGCCCCTCGCGGCATCGGCACCTCAACATCAGGCCCCTCAGCTCCCGGCGGTTCCCGCCTCCCTGCCCCATCACTTGAGGCAGGACCGCGGTGAGCAACCGGAAGAGCGACCACAGCAACTGGGTTCTTGCGGGGCCCCATGAGGCCGACCGGGTGCAGCCCCCATTCGTCGAAGCTGGGCATCTGCCTCACAAAGTCAGCCCTGCCCGAGCAAAGATACAAGAGGGCAGCCACATGCTGGATGCTGCCTGGAGAAGGGTCGCCAGTCAAGGCCCTCAGCACCGTCCTCAGCGCTTCGGGCGCCAGATCCTCTTCCTGGAGCCTCAGACGGTCTCCATGCCCCGCAAAGGTCCACATCGGACCGGAGTGGCGCTGGAGAGGGGCAATGCAGCATTGAAGGAACTCCCTCACCACATGAGGCGCCGTTACACCGAGCTCCCTCAAGTTCTTGAAGCGGCGCTAGACGAAGGCAAGACGGGGGCTCGTGAGCTTCTCATGATCCCAGCCTGAGTTGGGAATAGCAGGTAGTGTTGGATGTGAGAGCAGGGGGCTGGGCACCTCGACATCCACGTACAACCACCGCTCTCGGAACCCGCTCGTGGGAGGAGGAAGGCCGAAGTCGGTACCTGAGGCAGCCGTCTCTAGCGCGGCGAGGAAGCTCACACACCCTAAGCATTGAGTTGGGTCACTCAGGCGCAAGGAGAAGAAGTGGCGCAGGAGAGCAACAGAGGGAGGAATGCCCACCATGGCTTCGCAAACAAAGGCAAAGACAACAAGGAGAGTAATGGACTCGGGACCAAGATGCATCATGTGGATCTGGTAATGGGAGAGCACCGCATTGAAGAAAGCAGAAAAGGGGGGAACCAGACCCGCCCACAAGGCATCGGCGAAGAATCGGACCTCCATGATGATCCTATCAAAGGAGGCATGGGACGGGGGCCAAACCGTCGTCCTCCCACACTCATTGAAGATAGAAGCAAGGGCGGAGCGGACCTTGTCCACGACTTCGATGCTGGGTATGATCGACTGATCAACGGCGGGAGCAACTGCCGGAGGCGAGCGCGGTGAAGGCATGGGCTTCTTCCCCTTTCCCTTCTTCGTCGGCGCCATGGCGATGGGAAGAGGGGGGAAAGCTAGAGTTGGAATTGGACGCGGAGGCTGGAGCTCGAGGGAGAAGGAAGGACAGGGAGCGCGCGAACGCCAAAAGGGGAATAACTGTGTGCAACCACGGGTCCGCCTAGCCGGGCGCGTAATGAGGAGCGTGGGGAAACGGAGACACCCGTCCAATCAACCGCCACGCGGCGCCCAAGGCTGCAGGCTGTTGGGGCCCGCGGCGCTTCGCACTTGCCCCTTCGCTTCTCTACTAAGCCAAGTCCGGGCGCGCCTTGGGCCCAAGGGCTACTGTCGGCGTTCTGGGAACAGGGGTCCCCAGATTTGCCTGCCTGCGACCTGCGGCATGGCTCAAGTGGTGGCCCAGTGTGGCCCATCTTCATCGACTCAAGCTCAAGACCCTCGCGAGGGGCCAAGCCTCGCGGGGCAGACGACAGGAAGCTTCCTCAGAGGCGGCCTCATCGGGCAGGCTCTCGAGGAGGCGGAGAGATCAAGGCAGGGTACCTCGTGAGGTGCTCATGATGCAAGCCATGACGATCGAGACCAGGCGGGCGCCGGCCTGGGCAGTGTCCTTGTTTCCTCTTTGGTGCAAAGGGGGCAAGCACGGACCAAGGCATCAGGCAAAGGATACCATTTCGGTGCAATAAGACCAAGACCAGTGGAGTGGCCGGATGGAGGTCACCATGGAGTCCAAGACGGAGTCATCCTCAGGGCCTTTGGCAGTCAAAGACCAAATTTAGTCAGGATAAGTGTACTAGGTGTTCCCCTTCAAAATGGCCGTTGTTGGCGCCCTTCCCGCTCGATATTTGGGAACAGGATCAGGGCCTCTATATATAGGACTAGCTACAACAGTAGGAAGGGGGGGGATCTAGATCTCATGGAGAGCCAACAGAGACGAAGCAATTCCTCTCCAAACACACCACCACAAGAACTCCTCCCCTCGCGAGGCAGTTCTTCCTTTGTATTGTTCATCATCAGCCCCTGAGGCAATCCACACACCACAAACTAGAGTAGGGTATTACATCACAACGGTGGCCCGAACTAGTATAAACCTTGCGTCCCTTGTGTTGTTCATCTTGCTAGCCTAGATTCCGAGCGAGGCGTTGGGACGTGGGTTGGTAGAGGAGAGATCTTCGCGCGCACCCCAGAGTTCGAACCTCAAGGGTCTGCCGGAACTTGAGATCCGACATCCCTGAGTATGCACCGTTGCCAAAGTTCATCGTGCCGAGACACCACGTGATGATCGGGTGTGATAAGCTCTACGTTCATCTACAACGGGTGCAAGCCAGTTTTGCACACGCAGAATACTCAGGTTAAACTTGATGAGCCTAGCATATGCAGATATGGTCTCGGAACGCTAAGACCAAAAGGTCGAGTGTGAATCATATAGTAGATATGATCAACATAGTGATGTTCACCATTGAAAACTACTCCATTTCACGTGATGATCGGTTATGGTTTAGTTGATTTGGATCACGTGATCACTTAGATGATTAGATAGATGTCTATCTAAGTGGGAGTTCTTAAGTAATATGATTAATTGAACTTAAATTTATCATGAACTTAGTACCAGATAGTATTTTGCTTGTCTATGTTTGTTGTAGATAGATGGCCCATGCTTTTGTTCCGTTGAATTTTAATGCGTTCCTTGAGAAAGCAAAGTTGAAAGATGATGGTAGAAATTACACGGACTGGGTCCGTAACTTGAGGATTATCCTCATTGCTGCATAGAAGAATTACGTCCTGGAAGCACCGCTAGGTGCCAGGCCTGCTGCAGATGCAACTGGCAATGTTAAGAACGTCTGGCAGAGCAAAGGTGATGACTACTCGATAGTTCAGTGTGCCATGCTTTATGGCTTAGAATCAGGACTTCAACGACGTTTTGAACGTCATGGAGCATATGAGATGTTCCAAGGGTTGAAGTTAATATTTCAAGCAAATGTCCGGATTGAGAGATATGAAGTCTCCAATAAGTTCTATAGCTGCAAGATGGAGGAGAATAGTTCTGTCAGTGAACATATACTCAAAATGTCTGGGTATAACAATCACTTGATTCAACTGGGAGTTAATCTTCCGGATGATAGTCTCATTGACAGAATTCTTCAATCACTGCCACCAAGCTACAAGAGCTTCATGATGAACTATAACATGCAAGGGATGAACAAAACAATTCCCGAGCTCTTCGCAATGCTAAAGGCTGCGGAGGTAGAAATCAAGAAGGAGCATCAAGTGTTGATGGTCAACAAGACCACCAGTTTCAAGAAAAAGGGTAAAGGGAAGAAGAAGGGGAACTTCAAGAAGAACGACAAACAAGTTGCTGCTCAAGAGAAGAAACCCAAGTCTGGACCTAAGCCTAAGACTGAGTGCTTCTACTGCAAGCAGACTGGTCACTGGAAGCGGAACTGCCCCAAGTATTTGACGGATAAGAAGGATGGCAAGGTGACCAAAGGTATATGTGATATACATGTTATTGATGTGTACCTTTCCAGAGCTCGCAGTAGCACCTGGGTATTTGATACTGGTTCTGTTGCTAATATTTGCAACTTGAAATAGGGACTACGGATTAAGCGAAGACTGGCTAAGGACGAGGTGACGATGCGCGTGGGAAATGGTTCCAAAGTTGATGTGATCGCCGTCGGCACGCTACCTCTACATCTACCTTTGGGATTAGTTTTAGACCTGAATAATTGTTATTTGGTGCCAGCCTTGAGCATGAACATTATATCGATCTTGTTTGATGCCAGACAGTTATTCATTTAAATATGAGAATAATGGTTGTTCTATTTATATGAGTAATATCTTTTATGGTCATGCACCCTTGAAGAGTGATCTATTTTTATTGAATCTCGATAGTAGTGGTACACATATTCATAATGTTGAAGCCAAAAGATGCAGAGTTGATAATGATAGTGCAACTTATTTGTGGCACTGCCGTTTAGGTCATATTGGTGTAAAGCGCATGAAGAAACTCCATACTGATGGACTTTTGGAATCACTTGATTATGAATCACTTGGTACTTGCAAACCATGCCTTATGGGCAAGATGAATAAAACACCATTCTCCGAAACAATGGAGCGAGCAACAGATTTGTTGGAAATCATACATACTGATGTATGTGGTCCGATGAATATTGAGGCTCGCGGCGGGTATCGTTATTTTCTCACCTTCACAGATGATTTGAGCAGATATGGGTATATCTACTTAATGAAATGTAAGTCTGAAACATTTAAAAAGTTCAAAGAATTTCAGAGTGAAGTGGAAAATCATCGTAACAAGAAAATAAAGTTTCTATGATTTGATCGTGGAGGAGAATATTTGAGTTACGAGTTTAGTCTACATTTGAAACAATGTGGAATAGTTTCGCAACTCACGCCACCCGGAACACCACAATGTAATGGTGTGTCTGAATGTCGTAATTGTATTTTACTAGATATGATGCGATCTATGATGTCTCTTACTGATTTACCGCTATCGTTTTGGGGTTATGCTTTAGAGACGACTGCATTCATGTTAAATAGGGTACCATCAAAAAATCCGTTGAGACAACGCTTTATGAACTATGGTTTGGCAAGAAACCAAAGTTGTCGTTTCTTAAAGTTTGGGGCTGCAATGCTTATGTGAAAAAAACTTCAACCTAATAAGCTCGAACCCAAATCGGCGAAATGTGTCTTCATAGGATACCAAAAGGAAACTGTTGGGTACACCTTCTATCACAGATCCAAAGGCAAGACATTTGTTGCTAAAAATGGATCCTTTCTAGAGAAGGGGTTTCTCTCGAAAAAAGTGAGTGGGAGGAAAGTAGAACTTGATGAGGTAACTGTACCTGCTCCCTTATTGGAAAGTAGTTCATCACAGAAACCGGTTCCTGTGACGCCTACACCAATTAGTGAGGAAGCTAATGATATTGATCATGAAACTTTAGATCAAGTTACTACCAAACCTCGTAGGTCAACCAGAGTAAGATCCGCACCAGAGTGGTACGGTAATCCTATTCTGGAGGTCATGTTACTTGACCATGACAAACCTACAAACTATGAGGAAGCGATGATGAGCCCAGATTCCGCAAAATGGCTTGAGGCCATGAAATCTGAGATGGGATCCATGTATGAGAACAAAGTATGGACTTTGGTTGACTTGCTCGATGATCGGCAAGCCATCGAGAATATGAATCTTCAAGAAGAAGACTGACGCTGATGCTAATGTTACTATCTACAAAGCTCGACTTGTTGCGAAAGGTTTTCGACAAGTTCAAGGGGTTGACTACGATGAGACTTTCTCACCCGTAGCGATGGTTAAGTCTGTCTGAATCATGTTAGCAATTGCTGCATTTTATGAATATGAAATTTGGCAAATGGATGTCAAAATTGCATTCCTGAATGGATTTCTGGAAGAAGAGTTGTATATGATGCAACCAGAAGGTTTTATCGATCCAAAAGGTGCTAACAAAGTGTGCAAGCTCCAGCAATCCATTTATGGACCGGTGCAAGCCTCTCGGAGTTGGAATAAACGCTTTGATAGTGTGATCAAAGCATATGGTTTTATACAGACTTTTGGAGAAGCCTGTATTTACAAGAAAGTGAGTGGGAGCTCTGTAGCATTTCTAATATTATATGTGGACGACATATTGTTGATTGGAAATAATATAGAATTTCTGGATAGCATAAAAGGATACTTGAATAAAAGTTTTTCAATCAAAGACCTCGGTGAAGCAGCTTATATATTGGGCATCAAGATCTATAGAGAAAGATCCAGACGCTTAATTGGACTTTCACAAAGTACATACCTTCATAAAGTTTTGAAAAAGTTCAAAATGGATCAAGCAAATAAAGGGTTCTTGCCTGTAATACAAGGTGTGAAGTTGAGTCAGACTCAGTGCTCGACCACTGCAGAAGATAGAGAGAAAATGAAAGATGTTCCCTATGCTTCAGCCATAGGCTCTATCATGTATGCAATGCTGTGTACCAAACCTGATGTGTGCCTTGCTATTAGTTTAGCAGGGAGGTACCAAAGTAATCCAGGAGTGGATCACTGGACATCGGTCAAGAACATCCTGTAGTACCTAAAAAGGACTAAGGATATGTTTCTTGTTTATGGAGGTGACAAAGAGCTAGTCGTAAATGGTTACGTCGATGCAAGCTTTGACACTGATCCGGACGATTCTAAATCGCAAACCGGATACGTGTTTATATTGAACGGTGGAGCTGTCAGTTGGTGCAGTTCTAAACAAAGCATCATGGTAGGATCTACGTGTGAAGCGGAGTACATAGCTGCTTTGGAAGCAGCAAATGAAGGAGTCTGGATGGAGGAGTTCATAACCGATCTAGGTGTCATAACTAGTGCATCGGGTCCAATGAAAATCTTTTGTGACAATACTAGTGCAATTGCCTTGGCAAAGGAATCCAGATTTCACAAGAGAACCAAGCACATCAAGAGACGCTTCAATTCCATCCGGGACCAAGTCCAGGTGGGAGACATAGAGATTTGCAAGATACATACGGATCTGAATGTTGCAGACCCGTTGACTAAGCCTCTTCCACGAGCAAAACATGATCAGCACCAAGGCTCCATGGGTGTTAGAATCATTACTATGTAATCTAGATTATTGACTCTAGTGCAAGTGGGAGACTGAAGGAAATATGCCCTAGCGGCAATAATAAAGTTATTATTTATTTCCTCATATCATGATAAATGTTTATTATTCATGCTAGAATTGTATTAACCGGAAACATAATACATGTGTGAATACATAGACAAACATAGTGTCAGTAGTATGCCTCTACTTGACTAGCTCATTGATCAAAGATGCTTGAGTTTCCTAACCATAAATATGAGTTATCATTTGATCAATGTGATCACATCATTAGAAGAATGATGTGATTGACTTGACCCATTTCGTTAGCTTAGCACTTGATCGTTTAGTATGTTGCTATTTCTTTCTTCATGACTTATACATGTTCCTATGACTAGGATATTATGTAACTCCCGCTTACCGGAGGAACACTTTGTGTGCTACCAAACGTCACAACGTAACTGGGTGATTATAAAGGTGCTCTACAGGTGTCTCCGAAGGTACTTGTTGAGTTGATGTATTTCGAGATTATCATTTGTCACTCCGATTGTCGGAGAGGTATCTCTGGGCCCTCTCGGATTTTTGTACCACCTCATGTTCAGCGGAAGTAGGCACGGATGTAATTTATTTCAACCGCGCCCTTCCCAGGCGATGACTTTCCTGCCTTGCGGTAGTACCGCAAGGGGGTGCGGTAGTACCGCTTAGGCGGTAGTACTGCCCCCTAGTCAGGTAAGTCCCGGCCTCTACTGCGGTCGCGGAAGTACTGTGATCTGCCATGGTAGTACCGCACAGCCTCGCGGTAGTACCGCGCCCCTGGAGCAGTAGTACCGCGTGTCGCGGGCTGAACATGTGGATAACGGTTGGTTTTCTCCCTCGACTATATAAGGGGTGTCTTCTACCTCTAGTTGACTACCTCTTCCACCTCTAAGCTCCATTGTTGCTCCAAGCTCCATTTTCGCTCGATCTCTCTCCCTAGCCAATCAAACTTGTTGATTTTCTCGAGATTGGGTGACAAGGGCCCGATCAAAACTTCCACCACAGGATATTTGATTCCCCCCACTTATCCCTAGCGGATCTTGTTACTCTTGGGTGTTCGAGCACCCTAGACGGTTGAGGTCACCTCGAAGCCATACTCCATTGTGGTGAAGCTTCGTGGTGTTGTTGGGAGCCTCCAATTGTTGTGGAGATTGCCCCAACCTTGTTTGTAAAGGTTCGGTCGCCGCCTTCAAGGGCACCATTAGTGGAATCACGGCATCTCGCATTGTGTGAGGGCGTGAGGAGAATACGGTGGCCCTAGTGGCTTCTTGGGGAGCATTGTGCCTCCACACCGCTCTAACGGAGACGTACTTCCCTTTAAAAGGAAGGAACTTCGGTAACACATCCTCGTCTCCACCGGCTCCACTCTTGGTTAATTCGTGCCTTTACTTTTGCAAGCCTACTTGTGTGTCAGGACCCTGATCCTAAGTCACCCCGATCTAGCATGTAACACTTCATATCACTTTGCGGCCTCACGCACGGTATTCCCACGGGTGCCACCTTACCTGGCCCGGGACCGTTTGCGCCTTTTGGCTCACGTATATGATAGTGCCGCTAGCATCCATATGACAAAGAACCCGGGCTGACATGGCTAGTCGTGAACCCAAAGTGGCACTAACTTACAGGGACAGGCATACATGACCCAACAACGAACGTGTCGGTCATCAGCGAGTGAATCCGGGCTGTAGCAACTGGGCTAGCAGGACTCCGGTAAACCGGGCTGTAGCGGGCTAACAGGACTCCGGTACTCATCACGTGACATTTCCCCGAAGGGACAGACACAGGAACGAAGAAGGACACATGCCGGCCAGCCTAAGTGTTTCGGAGCAGTAGCAAGCTACCATGGCTCAGTGGAAGCACTAGGAGACATTTCCCGATAAGAGAGGCTACTAAGGATAAACAACTAGATAGTCAGATCCCACACATACCAAGCATTTCAATAGCATACACACAATATGCTCGATATGTGCAAATACAACATGGCATCACAACATGACCCTACAACTCAAGTATTTTATTCAATAGGCTCCGAGGAGCGAGATATTACAAACATGGGTCTCATGACCCAACATTCAGAGCATACAAGTCAAACACATGCGGAATCTTAACATGTCTGAGTACAGACATCTACAAATGAAAAAGGCTGAGAAGCCTGACTATCTACCAGATCCTACCGAGGGCACAAGATCGTAGCTGAGGTATCAAGCTAAACGTCGAAGTCCACGCGGAACTACTAGTGAGACTGAAGTCTCTGCAAAAACATAAAATAGGCAAACGTGAGTACAAATGTACCCAGCAAGACTTACATCAGAACTATCTACATATGCATCATTATCAACAAAGGGGATGGTGGAGTTTAACTGCAGCAAGCCAGCTTTGACTCGGTGGCTATCCTGAACTACGACTACAAGTAACTCTTTTGAGGTGGCGCACAAGAGTCCACATATTCACCAACCAATACACCACTATGGATCCGCTCCGTCACCCTACGAGAACGCCATCCATAGCACTCACGCTTATCTTGCGCATTTTAAAGTATCCACTTTCACTTGTCTAGGAACTGTTATAGGCAACCCAGAAGTCCTTTACCGCGGACACGGCTATTCGAATAGATGATGTTAACCCTGCAGGGGTGTACTTCTTCATACATGTTTCCACCACTTAGTGTCTGCACACGACATGTGCTCGGCAGACTTCAAGCGAAAGCCGACGTGGGTGTAGACCATGACCTACCTAACCACTCAAGTCTCTAGTCCAGGTTTATCGCCTATTCGGGTTCCATCCATGAGGAGATACGGCCAGGGTTTCGCTCACAGCCCCAAACGATGTGAACAGGGTTCCGTGACACCAAACGGGCGCCCGGTATACCCGGCCACGTGCCTACCGCATCACAGCCCACCCCTCGGGTCAGCGCTGCCCATGGCCTCCAGCATACTACAAACACCAGAAACTACTTGCAACTCCTGGATAGAGGACAAGGGTGATTAAGAAGTCGAGCGAGGTCATATTTCAGGGCCCAATGCATGGCAGTAGCTGAATCATGGATCACAAACACAGAACTCAGTTCCTGAGGACGGCTTCAATGAGACAACCCACCATGTACTCCTACATGGCCTCTCACCGCTACCTTTACCAAATTGTGTTCACACACTTAGCTCACACACAGTAGGACATGTTCACACACCTCTGATTCATCCCCGATGAATCAGACCTGACTCAACTCTAAGCAGTAGCAGGCATGGCAAACAAGCAAGAATGAGTAGGCACAACAGGGCTCAAACAACTCCTACTCATGCTAGAGGGTTTCATCTATTTATTGTGGCAATGACAGGTCATGCAAAGGATAAAGGGTTCAGCTACTGCAACAAGTAACAGATGAATCGTTGTTGTCCTAATGCAATAAAAGAGAGCAGGAGCGAGAGAGTAGGATTGTATCGTAATGAACAAGGGGGTTTTGCTTGCCTGGCACTTCTGAAGATAGTATATTTCTTCATTGGTGTCATCGAACTCATCGTCGGTACACGTCTACTGAGAGGGGACAAGCACCGGCACACAAAGAAGAAACACAATCAATGCAATGCACAATATGATGCATGCTATGACATGGCAATAAGAATGTGTTTTGGGCTAATGCAACTAGCAGCAGATTAAATGGAGTTGGTTTGAATCCAAGATTCAAATTCAAACTCCATGTATGACATTTCAAATGCCATTAATTCAAATTGTTGTATACAGCAGCTTTAAGTTGTTCTAACATGCATGAAAATGGTATAGATGGATAAATTGGATTTTTCTGATCATTTTTCATATATAATTTATCTCATTTGGAGTTACGGTTGATTTTCTATGATTTTTAGAAGTTTAGGCAATTTTCTGGATTTTTCTAAAATAAATTAAATCCAGAAAATGACTTATTGCGTCAGCTCTGCGTCACTGTGACGTCAGCTGGTCAACTGCGGCTGACCCGGTCAAACCTGACCAGTGGGGCCCATTGGTCAGTGACTCGGGGCTGGTTAGTGTCACAGACAAGTGGGGCCAGTCAATGGCCACGTCAGTGAGGTCAACGCCGACGCGTGGGCCACTGTGATTAAATAAAACTAAACAGAAATTAAACTGGTGTTAGTTAAGGGCGTGGGGCCCAGTAGTCAGTGAGAGAGGGAGTTAGTTAGCCCCGTCATTAGCAGTTAACGACGTTGCCATGTCGGCCTGCCGGCGTTCAGCCGCCGGCGACCATTTGCCGCGGCGGACGTGCGTCGGGAAAGCGCTAGGGGCCGCGGTTTGTCGTGCAGAAAGCATCGGGGAGAAGCCCTTGCTCGGGCGCATCCAATGGGCCAGACAGGGGGTCGCAGGGCTGCCGGAATTTCGCCGGCGACGAGTTTTGGCGGCGGCGCAGCTACGGGTTTGCACGGGCACGGCGTGGCGGAGCACGAGGAGCTCAACCAAGGGCATAAACGGCGTCGTCGGGTCACCAGGAGCACGTCTGTGCCACCAGGGCGAGCAAGCGAAGCTCGGGGGCGCGTGGCTCAACGTCCATGGCGGTGGCGGGCTTCGGTCGTCAGTGAACTAGGAGCTACGGCGTGAAAACGGGACAACAGAGAGGGGGGTTCGAGGGAGAGGCTTACGGCGGTTGCAACGGTGCAGACGGTGAGCTCGGGGAAGGCCGGAGCTGAGCGGGGCGGCGAGGTCAATCTCCGGCAGCCGAGGAGGGGAAAAGCATCAGTGGCGGCGTTGCAGCGCGTCCAGGGCCTCGTGGGTCGTCGAGAAGGTCGGGGACGTCGAGCCGGAGCTCGCAGGCATGGCGAGGGGTCGAGGGGGAGGCGGTGGCCGCGGCTATGGTGAACGGCGGCGACGAACTCGCTCGGGCATGAGGGGGATAGGACGAGGGGGGGAGCATAGGAGGGGAAAGTGGTGACCAGGGGTCCGAGGCAGCACCGAGGAGAAGACGCGAGGCGTCGCGGTGGCCAGGTGACGCAGGCAGGCAGCCTGGTGGCGTGGCGCCCGCGCGCGCGCCGTGCGATGTCCCTCCTCTGCCTACTGGCAGAGGTGGGTGACGACAGGCACAGGCCAGTGGGCTGGGCCGTGCTGGGCCAGGCCAGGTGAGCGCCAGGTAAAACCCTCTCTCTCTGCTTTCTGTTTTACTTTTTATTTGTTTCTGTTCTGTGTTTTGAAATAGTAGAAATACTATTCCATTTAGGAAAAACCTGAAAATATTCAAAGGCACATTTGAAAATATTCTCAACGGCCTAAAAATACCTTCAGGATTATTTGGGCATTTTAAAATATCTATAGGATTTAAATTGCCCAAATGCAAATACTTATGGCTTGGTGCAAAAATCCAGAATAGCCTCCAAAAATACGAAACCATTTTTGGCAGAGGGTTTAGCCAGGACCAAAGATGGTAAACATTTATGAAGGGAATTTTGGGTTCATTGAAATTCCAATTGTTGGAACCTAGTATTTCAAAAGGGGGTGTTGGGGTTTGTTAGTCCCCATTTCAAGTTTAAGAAAAATTTAGACATGATGCACACATGACACTATCATAGTGCAATGCCAGAAGCTAGGGATGTGACAACTCACCCCCACTAAACAAGAATCTCGTCCCGAGATTCAAGCGTAGTGTAAGATGAAGGGGGAACGCAAACTAACACAATCTGCACCATCCAGGTTGCATCTCATAAGAATGTTGATTCGATCACCATCTTTGTCTCGATGTCTTGCTCTGAGAACTCCAGCTATCATGACAACGAGAGGGAGGGGAAAACTCTAGAAGGATCAATCTTCTTGAAGATCGAACGACTCAAGATCAACTCACGAGATGAGACATAGCAACATATCTCGAGCTGAGACGCGAGGCACACATCCAAAGGGATGGAGTGGAACAGATGACAAAGGTTCACTAGGTAGGCAACAATTTCACGCTTAAGAAGGTGGTGAACAGTTGTCAACGTGGCGAGGAGTTAGGTTTCCAACACACCATATCGAGACACCTCAGGGAAGGTGACTCGTAGGATCAATACCTTAAGTAGCAAAAAGAATTACCTTTGATTCAAAGATCATTGAAACTCTTTATACCAGCCTAAGGCAATTCTCGAGCGATCGTTTAGAGGGGTTCGGTAGAATGGCATACCCAGATTAGAATGGATGATGTGGATTACCTTGTTGAAAACAACACAAGGGATGATTTTAGTAATTGGGGAGAAGCTCAACAGTAGAGAGTGAGTCCATTGTTTTAAAAGTTATAGCATAATCGAGGAAACTGGGAGCAATCCCAGTTAGTGCCGATGATAACACCTAGCGCTTGTGCGTGCTCTCAAGAACTTGAGCATTTCCATATTCATCAAGGTTTTACCAATATCCATGTCAAGGATCCTGGCAACACAACTTACTACCATGATGAATGGTGATGGATGATGCAGATGCAAAAGAAGATAACACCCTCTCAGATTTCACCTTAGCAGAGCCAAGGAAACAAAATCTGGATGATCGACCGAGAGACATTTAGCACTCCGCTTCTAATGTTCTCCTTGATGCGCTAGCATAACTCATTCATTGAAATGGTTTAGTATCTAGAACATCAAGTAACAGGCCGGACTTCGGGATCTCAAGAATACATAAGGAACAACTACTAGAATAAATTCTACGAGATCCTTATGGGGAGGTGGCCAACTTCTTCAATCAAGATACTACAACAATAGGTCTTCCTGTGGGGTGTGTTGGCCACGACATCCACTTTACCGGTTATCGCGAGACCAATATTATAGTTCTTGGGAAATGTTCCAACCATCACATCTGCCTGAGATTTAGATCTGGTTGGTATCAAAATATTCCAGACTCATCAAGTCTAGTAAGAAAATTAAAGTTTGCAACACAAATCGACGAGATGGCGTTGCGAGATTCTCGAGGAATGGACTATGGTAGTACGCTCCAAAAAAATGAGCTGGTTCTGCTACAAACATGTGAACACGCTGTCCCAGACAAGCATGACCACGTGGTAGTCTTATAATAAAACACTACCGAGTTCAGGTTGGGAACCATCAACGAGGATATCGAAGTCCTTGCGTAAGTCTAGCTCTTAAAAAGGAACTTCTTCTCCTTGAACAAATCAATCAGTGGCTTGGTGTGCTAGGAATACATATAGAATGAAGGTTGCAAATCTCCAACCCATAGAATACTTCGCACGTATGCATGACCGATTTGGGATGATTCCAAAGGAAGCAACATTGACTTTCTCGAATCCACGGAGGCATCTTGCATCAAATGCACATGAACTGGAGGAAGTCACTTCTTACATCCGAACATATGCTTCATGATCTAACATGAACAAATGCTTTCAAAAGTTTCCAACACTAGCTTAATGTTCAACAAAATTATGGAGAGGACAAGGATGTTGTCGATGGGCTCAACAACAATTCATCCAGGTTTCCATATAAATGGAATTCCACAATTATGTGAACATGGTGATAGCATTGGTCAGACCAAAGGATATAATGTTGTATGCTCGAGGGGTCAACCACGAGTAAGACAACATTACGAACATCATTGGTTCTGATTTGATTTGAGGATAACCCATACTCAAATCAAAGTTTTGGCAAGACAATAGATCCAATAATTTACCATGAGGTTCACTCAAGGAGGATATCATCTACCTTCAACACATACACACACACAAGATATCCCTTAAGATGAACTAAGTTGGACAAGCTTTCATCTTCCAACTCTCCAAGTTGTTGTTTAGCTTAACCAACTAGCTCAGGGGTATCCAACACAGATTCTTGGAGAAAGGGTGGTTTACAGGAATAAACCAACTTGATCACGAACTCAACATAGCGGTCAGGTGACAACCTGGTAATACTTCCGAGAAGATATTCGGAACATCACGAACCACCGATATGCTATTAGACTCGAGAACAATCTTGCTCTTCAGGCAAGACGAGATGATCAAATAAGCAAGGGATTGACATAGCCCTAACTCATTGATCGAAAGGTGCACCGAAAATAAGGACTAGGTAGCACAATCAACCTTAGGGTGATGATTCAATAACCAACACCCTAAGGATGAAATTATTGTCCTTTAGCTACCAAGCAACGGAGTTACTAGGAGTATTGATTTCACACATCACGATTCACTTGTCGGTATTCCGGTTGCAACAACACGGGGATCGAGAAATGAATAACGATGGCGAGAAGTATCACTACGTCAAGAGTTCATAGGATGGTGTGCAATTCCCATGACATTCTTGATATAAAGATGGTAATACTCCAAGGTAGAGCAGAACAAGAGCTAGATTAGCATTTTGATCCGCGGAACACAACGGCTTTGACCCAATCCTGGATATGGATGAGGTACTGGAGTTTGTTTCTCCTAGTCATTCTGAACTAGAATGGCTTGATGGACCACAAGAGTAATAGGCATCGATGAGCTCGAGTGCACAACTACTCTTGCCTATCAATTGATAGACGAGGGTCGGAAGACAACTAAAGCGGGACAACTCTAGGGAACATACGGTTTTCTGAGTTGTGGATGCATGGTTTAGCATGTCGAACGAAGTTCAACATATTTCTTCCGGATAACCCATGCAGAAAGGTAGGACTGGCAGAGCCACAATATAGAATGGAGAACTCATCGAGGATATTCCTGTTGTGATATTTTGATCCAACAAACTTCTGCCATAAAGTGGTTCATAGTATTTGGAAGAAGGAAATACCATGAACTTCGAGGACTATCGCAAAGGTTACTAATAACCTAAGGGAGCTAGCAATTACTATCAACATGAAGTAAGTAGGGTGAATCTCGGGTTCAAAACCCAGGAATAGAATGCCTACTAAATAAATGGCATCACGGGATGCTTTCGAGAATGACGGTCAGAATCATCACACTGGGAACACAGAGCATGGCTGGATTACTAGATGATACTCTAGACACCTAGGTCATAATAATAACTCCAACATATACGTCGAGGCAATAGAGTACCCCAACTCACTGATTAGCGTGGTTAATCTGGCCCAAAGAAACATCGAGAAGGGAAAGGGGGATTTGCAAATGCATCAGACTGTTTAGAAACCTGGGATGACTCGGACAGCATAACGGCTATAAATGCTCGAAAAGATTTGAGACATTCACAAAAATGGTGGCATAACCACTCAGAAGCACAATATCAAGGTTTTGAGATCAATAGTTAACACACGGAAGTAGTAGAGACTGAACTGAGGCTTAAAACCAACAATCTTAAAAGTCTATGGATTAGTAACACGTCATCCTGATAGATAGATGAGAAGGCCTAGTTCTTAATCCCCGTAGAAGAGAAGAGGTTGACTCAGATCAGAAGGCCTGAGGTATAAGGAGTAAAAAGAGCCTTACGTTCCATCCCACAATCAATTCCCTTACATAACTAAAGAATTTCTAGACTCAACTTCGACCAGTTTGGCTTGGTAATCCTACAGGCAGTCAGGCTCTGATACCAAAGCTGTCAGGACCCCGATCCTAAGTCACCCCGATCTAGCATGTAACACTTCATATCACTTTGCGGCCTCACGCACGGTATTCCCACGGGTGCCACCTTACCTGGCCCGGGACCGTTTGCGCCTTTTCGCTCACATATATGATAGTGCCGCTAGCATCCATATGACAAAGAACCCGGGCTGACATGGCTAGTCGTGAACCCAAAGTGGCACTAACTTACAGGGACAGGCATCCATGACCCAACAACGAACGTGTCGGTCATCAGCGAGTGAATCCGGGCTGTAGCAACTGGGCTAGCAGGACTCCGGTAAACCGGGCTGTAGCGGGCTAACAGGACTCCGGTACTCATCGCGTGACATTTCCCCGAAGGGACAGACACAGGAACGAAGAAGGACACATGCCGGCCAGCCTAAGTGTTCCGGAGCAGTAGCAAGCTACCATGGCTCAGTGGAAGCACTAGGAGACATTTCCCGGTAAGAGAGGCTACTAAGGATAAACAACTAGATAGTCAGATCCCACACATACCAAGCATTTCAATAGCATACACACAATATGCTCGATATGTGCAAATACAACATGGCATCACAACATGACTCTACAACTCAAGTATTTTATTCACTAGGCTCTGAGGAGCGAGATATTACAAACATGGGTCTCACGACCCAACATTCAGAGCATACAAGTCAAACACATGCGGAAGCTTAACATGTCTGAGTACAGACATCTACAAATGAAAAA
Organism: Triticum dicoccoides; assembly: GCF_002162155.2. Taxonomy (NCBI): domain Eukaryota; kingdom Viridiplantae; phylum Streptophyta; class Magnoliopsida; order Poales; family Poaceae; genus Triticum; species Triticum dicoccoides. The sequence continues at coordinate 616,147,590 of NC_041383.1, forward strand.
GTCTGAGAAGCCTGACTATCTACCAGATCCTGCCGAGGGCACAGGATCGTAGCTGAGGTATCAAGCTAAACGTCGAAGTCCACGCGGAACTACTAGTGAGACTGAAGTCTCTGCAAAAACATAAAATAGGCAAACGTGAGTACAAATGTACCCAGCAAGACTTACATCAGAACTATCTACATATGCATCATTATCAACAAAGGGGATGGTGGATTTTAACTGCAGCAAGCCAGCTTTGACTCGGTGGCTATCCTGAACTACGACTGCAAGTAACTCTTTTGAGGTGGCGCACATGAGTCCACATATTCACCAACCAATACACCACTATGGATCCGCTCCGTCACCCTACGAGAACGCCATCCATAGCACTCACGCTTATCTTGCGCATTTTAAAGTATCCACTTTCACTTGTCTATGAACTGTTATAGGCAACCCAGAAGTCCTTTACCGCGGACACGGCTATTCGAATAGATGATGTTAACCCTGCAGGGGTGTACTTCTTCATACATGTTTCCACCACTTAGCGTCGGCACACGACATGTGCTCGGCAGACTTCAAGCGAAAGCCGACGTGGGTGTAGACCACGACCTACCTAAACACTCAAGTCTCTAGTCCAGGTTTATAGCCTATTCGGGTTCCATCCATGAGGAGATCCGGCCGGGGTTTCGCTCACAGCCCCAAACGATGTGAACAGGGTTCTGTGACACCAAACGGTCGCCCGGTATACCCGGCCACGTGCCTACCGCATCACAGCCCACCCCTCGGGTCAGCGCTGCCCACGGCCTCCAGCATACTACAAACACCAGAAACTACTTGCAACTCCTGGATAGAGGACAAGGGTGATTAAGAAGTCGAGCGGGGTCATATTTCAGGGCCCAATGCATGGTAGTAGCTGAATCATGGATCACAAACACAAAACTCAGTTCCTAAGGACGGCTTCAATGAGACAACCCACCATGTACTCCTACATGGCCTCTCACCGCTACCTTTACCAAATCGTGTTCACACACTTAGCTCACACACAGTAGGACATGTTCACACACCTCTGATTCATCCCCGATGAATCAGACCTGACTCAACTCTAAGCAGTAGCAGGCATGACAAACAAGCAAGAATGAGTAGGCACAACAGGGCTCAAACAACTCCTACTCATGCTAGTGGGTTTCATCTATTTATTGTGGCAATGACAGGTCATGCAAAGGATAAAGGGTTCAGCTACCGCAACAAGTAACATATGAATCGTTGTTGTCCTAATGCAATAAAAGAGAGCAGGAGCGAGAGAGTAGGATTGTATCGGAATGAACAAGGGGGTTTTGCTTGCCTGGCACTTCTGAAGATAGTATATTTCTTCATTGGTGTCATCGAACTCATCGTCGGTACACGTCTACTAAGAGGGGACAAGCACCGGCACACAAAGAAGAAACACAATCAATGCAATGCACAATATGATGCATGCTATGACATGACAATAAGAATGTGTTTTGGGCTAATGCAACTAGCAGCATATTAAATGGAGTTGGTTTGAATCCAAGATTCAAATTCAAACTCCATGTATGACATTTCAAATGCCATTAATTCAAATTATTGTATACAGCAGCTTTAAGTTGTTCTAACATGCATGAAAATGGTACAGATGGATAGATTGGATTTTTCTGATCATTTTTCATATATAATTTATCTCATTTGGAGTTACGGTTGATTTTCTATGATTTTTAGAAGTTTAGGAAATTTTCTGGATTTTTCTGAATTAAATTAAATCCAGAAAATGACTTATTGCGTCAGCTCTGCGTCACTGTGACGTCAGCTGGTCAACTGCGGCTGACCCAGTCAAACCTGACCAGTGGGGCTCATTGGTCAGTGACTCGGGGCTGGTTAGTGTCACAGACAAGTGGGGCTAGTCAATGTCCACGTCAGCGAGGTCAACGCCGACGCGTGGGCCACTGTGATTAAATAAAACTAAATAGAAATTAAACTAGTGTTAGTTAAGGGCGTGGGGCCCAGTAGTCAGTGAGAGAGGGAGTTAGTTAGCCCCGTCATTAGCAGTTAATGACGTTGCCATGTCGGCCTGCCGGCGTTCAGCCGCCGGCGACCATTTGCCGCGGCGGACGTGCGTCGGGAAAGCGCTAGGGGCCGCGGTTTGTCGTGCAGAAAGCATCGGGGAGAAGCCCTTGCTCGAGCGCATCCAATGGGCCAGACAGGGGGTCGCAGGGCTGCCGGAATTTTACCGGCGACGAGTTTTGGCGGCGGCGCAGCTATGGGTTTGCACGGGCGCGGCGTGGCAGAGCACGAGGAGCTCAACCAAGGGCATAAACGGCGTCGTCGGGTCACCAGGAGCATGTCTGTGCCACCAGGGCGAGCAAGCGAAGCTCGGGGGCACGTGGCTCAACGTCCATGGCGGTGGCGGGCTTCGGTCGTCAGTGAACTAGGAGCTACGGCGTGAAAACGGGACAACAGAGAGGGGGGGTTCGAGCGAGAGGCTTACGGCGGTTGCAACGGTGCAGACGGTGAGCTCGGGGAAGGCCGGAGCTGAGCGGGGCGGCGAGGTCGATCTCCGGCAGCCGAGGAGGGGAAAAGCATCGGTGGCGGTGTTGCAGCGCGTCTGGGGCCTCGTGGGTCGTCGAGAAGGTCGGGGACGTCGAGCCGGAGCTCGCAGGCACGACGAGGGGTCGAGGGGGAGGCGGTGGCCGCGGCTATGGTGAACGGCAGCGACGAACTCGCTCGGGCATGAGGGGAGAGGACGAGGGGGGAGCATAGGAGGGGAAAGTGGTGACCAGGGGGCCGAAGCAGCGCCGAGGAGAAGACGCGAGGCGTCGCGGTGGCCAGGTGACGCAGGCAGGTAGCCTGGTGGCGTGGCGCCCGCGCGCACGCCGTGCGATGTCCCTCCTCTGCCTACTGGCAGAGGTGGGTGACGACTGGCACAGGCCAGTGGGCTGGGCCATGCTGGGCCAGGCCAGGTGAGCGCCAGGTAAAACCATCTCTCTGCTTTCTGTTTTACTTTTTATTTGTTTCTGTTCTGTGTTTTGAAATAGTAGAAATACTATTCCATTTAGGAAAAACCTGAAAATATTCAAGGGCACATTTGAAAATATTCTCAACGGCCTAAAAATACCTTCAGGATTATTTGGGCATTTTAAAATATCTATAGGATTTAAATTACCCAAATGCAAATACTTATGGCTTGGTGCAAAAGTCCAGAATAGCCTCCAAAAATATGAAACCATTTTTGGCAGAGGGTTTAGCCAGGACCAAAGATGGTAAACATTTATGAAGGGCATTTTGGGTTCATTGAAATTCCAATTGATGGAACCTAGTATTTCAAAAGGGGGTGTTGGGGTTTGTTAGTCCCCATTTCAAGTTTAAGAAAAATTTAGACATGATGCACACATGACACTATCATAGTGCAATACCAGAAGCTAGGGATGTGACATTGTGTTACATCCATTGCTTGCTTATGTGCTAGTTGTTATTGCATCATATAGGTTGCTCATTTAGTTGCACATCTAGACAACCTATTTTGTTGCAAAGTTTAATTTGGTAAAGAAAAGCTTAAAAATTGTTAGTTGCCTATTCACCCCCCTCTAGTCAACCATATCGATCCTTTCAATTGGTATCAGCGCCTCGTCTCTTTATTAAGGACTTTGCCGTCCGAAGAGTATGGTTGACACCAACAACGGTGCGGAGGAACACTCCGGTGTGAATCCCATCTCGTCTTCGGCCGAAGGGGGAACCTCGGTCTCACGTGAGGAATTCAATGTGGCTTTAGACACATTGAAAACCTCCATGACGGCCGAGGTTAAAAGCATGTTTACTGAATTTCGAGAAGGACTTAAACTTTCTACCTCGCCGATGAAAGTGGGTGATCCTACTAACAAGGTGACGGATGCTAGCGCCGACAAGGGGGAAGCTAACAATGAAAAGAGTCCTTCTACTAGTGGTAGAAATGGCACCGGCATCTTTGCCCATGTGGAACCTCCTATGTACAGAGGACCGATTCCCTCCACTCATTTGAATCATGCCGGTCCTCCTCCTAAATATGAGAAGCATGAAGATTTTGACTCTTGGGTTTATCGTTTCAAGCGTCATTTAAAACATGTGAACACTAACCTTTGGAGAATCATTGAAGAAGGTTTTTATCCTCATGACCCAAGCAACTTCACCCCTCGAGAAGACGTGGACAATCAATTCAATGAGAGTGCTCTCTTCATCATCCAAGATGCTATCCTTCCCGAAGATCTCCCTCATCTTCGACCTCATGTCATGGCTAAAGAAGCATGGAAATGTGTCGAGGGTCTCTATCGAGGAAGTGCTAGCATTCAATGCTCCAACTATGAAGTGGTGCAAGATGAAGCCGATAAGTTTGCAATGAAAGAAGATGAAGAACCTGGTGAGCTCTTTCGAAGAGTGACCAAACTCGCGGTCGCACTCCGAGATCATGGAAGCAAGGACACGGATGACAATTGGATCAAGCGAAAGTTCCTCAAGGCCGTGATGCCCTACAACAAGGCCATGTCCTCCGTCATTTGTCAAAGATCGGACTTCCACTCCATGACCTCAAGCGAAGTGTTGGATGAGTTCGTTGCAATGAGCATCTTGGACAAGACCGTCGACAATGCGGTGCTCCATTATCAAAGGGCAAAGAAGCCCAACCTTGCTTTGAAGGCCAAGGTTATTGTGGAAGAAGAGGAAGAAGTGGAAGATGAGGAAAGCAACTCCGAAGACACCAAATTTGATTACCATGAGCACATGGCCCTTGCTTCAAGACAATTTTGGAGCAAGAAGAATTCAAGACCCAACTTCAACAAGAACAACTCAAGTGGCGTCAAGGGCAAGCAATGAGTTAAAACTTGCTTCAACTGTGGCAATGTGAGCCATTTCGTTGTGGATTGTCCTTACGAGAAGCGGGAAGACAAGGGTGGCAAATTCATCCGAAAAGACAAAGCCAAGTCCTTCCCCAACAAGAACAACTTCGCCAAGAAGACTCCCACTCGTGGGTTGGTGGTTCAAGAAGAATACCAAGAGGATGATGATGATGATGAAAATGAAGAAGCAATGGCCATGGCATCCGTTGCCATTGCTACTACTCCCCGGGTCTCTCTCTTTGATTCACCCAACGAAAACATCACCGCCAAATGCCTCATGGCTAAAGCTTCAAATAAGGTAACCCCCAACATTAAAACCACCATCATTACTAATCCCTCCATGGAGGATTGCATTGATGAACATGATGGGTCTAATGAAGAAGTGAATGAGTTTGAGTCTTTTATGAGTAAGCTCAAGGGCAAGTCCAAGAAGCATTTTGTTGCTCTCTTGGAACAACTTGGTGAGGCCAATGACATGATTGAGGCTCACGAAGAAACCATCTCTAAGATGGAAGGTCATAGTCGTGACTATGCCGATGAGATATCGGATCTCTCTAATGCTCTTGAGGAAGAGCGTGTGCATCATTTGACCCAGGTGGGCTGGTGCGCCCCCCCAGGGCCCAAGGCGCCTCAAGAGAAGAAGGGGGCAAACCCTAGGGCAGATGGGCCCTAAGGCCCACCCCAGGTGCGCCTCCCCCTCTCCCCCTTTGGCCGCCACCCTAGATGGGATCTAGGGGCTGCCGCACCCCTTGGGGTGGGAACCCTAGAGGGGGCGCAACCCCCTCCCCCCTATATATAGTTGATGTCTAGGGCCTGCCCAACACATGAGTTATTCTCTCCAAGGCGCAACCCTACCTCTCTCCCTCCTCGTCTCTCGCAGTGCTTGGGGAAGCCCTACTAGAGTGCCACGCTCCTCCACCACCACCACGCCGTCGTGCTGCTACTGGATGGAGTCTTCCCCAACCTCTCCCTCTCCCCTTGCTGGATCAAGGCACGGGAGACGTCATCGGGCTGCATGTGTGTTGAACGCGGAGGCGCCGTTGTTCGACGCTTAGATCGGAATCAACCGCGATCTGAATCGCTACGAGTACGACTCCTTCATCCGCGTTCTTGTAACGCTTCCGCTTAGCGATCTTCAAGGGTATGAAGGTGCACTCCCTCTCTCTCTTGTTGCTAGTCTCTCCATAGATTGATCTTGGTGATGCGTAGAAAATTTTGAATTTCTGCTACGTTTCCCAACACGGCGCCCCCTTCTTTCCTTCTCCTCCTCTCTCCCTTCCTTCCCCTCTCCTACTACAACAAGGAAAGGAGGAGTCCAACTCCCGGTGGGAGTAGGACTCCCCCCTTGGCGCGCCCTCCTCCTAGGCCGCCCGCCTCCCCCCTTGCTCCTTTATATACGGGGGCAGGGGGGCACCTCTAGACACAACAGTTAATCATTGATCTCTTAGCCGTGTGCGGTGCACCCCTCCACCATATTCCACCTCGGTAATATCATAGCGGTGCTTAGGCGAAGCCCTACGTTGATAACATCATCAACACCATCATCACGCCATCGTGCTGACGGAACGCTCCCGCAAAGCTCTGCTGGATCGGAGTTTGTGGGAGTCATCAAGATGAACGTGTGCTGAACTCGGAGGTGCCATACGTTTGGTACTTGATCGGTCGGATCGTGAAGACGTACAACTACATCAACTGCGTTGTGCTAACGCTTCCGCTTTCGGTCTACGAGGGTACGCGGAAGACACTCTCCCCTTTCGTTGCTATGCATCACCATGATCTTGCGTGTGCGTAGGAATTTTTTTGAAATTACTACGTTTCCCAACATCAGTAAGGTAGCAAAGTTCCTCGACGTGGGAGGAAGCTTAGTGATGATACCTCCGGCAATAAACTTGTCCGATAGGATACAATTGAAGTGCTCAAGTTCTCTAGCAAATGACTGTATCTCATGAGCTTGCTCAACCACGGAGTGCTCTTCAGTCATCCTGTAATCATAGAATTGCTCCATGATGTACAGCTCAGTGTCAGCATCCGAGACCCCAAACTTGGCCTCGAGTGCATCCCACATATCGTTTCCATTATCAATTAACGCATAAGCATCAACTATGTTCTCACCAAGAACACTCAAAAGAGCAGCCTTAAATAGAGTATCCATTTTCTGAAAAGCTTGTGCTTGTTGAGCATCATACTCTCCTTCAGGTTTGCCAAGAGTGGCATCATAGCAGCTCATGGTTTGAAACCACAGAATGGCTCTAACGCACCACCTCTTATAGTGGATACCCTCAAACATAGGAGGTCTCATGGAAGTAGCAAAACCACTCGGGGTAAATTGCCTATAATAAGGTTTTTGGATTGTTGGAAATATGAGCAATTTACCATATGATTTTATTAATGGAAATACTAGATAAAGCATGACTAAAATAGCAGAGATAAAGCAACTCATGCGATCTGACAGAGAGAAGGTAAATAACATCTGCTTATATGAACTGTAACCAAACATATCTAGAGCACACAGTATAGCTAGTTGCATATATGAAATAGAGCCTAACATATCTAGGGAAAACACTAGAACAAGGAACTGTGGTAGGACCTCTAACAGGAAAAACAAGAACACATACGGGACAACAGCAGGAGTAGGAGCACTAGACTTGGGGTCAACATCCTCGCTAGCCATATCGTCGAAGAGGTTGTCGACATCGAGGAAGAAGTCGTCGTTGGGGAACTGGTCGTCGGTGTCCGTGACGAACCGGTCAATAGTCGCGCAAAGCGCTCCCCAAAAACCTTATCACCCTTGTCCCATACAGGACTCAAAGAGGTGCAGTTTCCTAGGCCTACTGTCCCGACCTGTGGTGCACGCCGCAAGCCGGAATGAGGAAGATCATAGCAGCAGCGTAGTGCTTAGGAACCAGTGGCGAGAGGAAGAGGATCTTCTGGTGTGTCTCTCTGGAGAGGAGCGACCTCCCTTTTATAGGCACAGGAGAAGAAGGTGAGAGGCTGCGCTGGGAGCTGAAGGGAATGAGGGAGACAAAACAATCAGGCAGCAGCCGAAGCGTGCAACATTTGTATTCAGTATCCACTACAGCAAAAACTTTCCAGCTCCCGAGTGACGTTTCGTATACCTGTAGTGCATGGAAAAAATTTAGACATCGGCTCGGCTCATTCCCGCAACCTGCGGCGCGGCGCGGCGCGGTGTGGCGAGGCGGGCGGCAGAGGGGGAGTGCGCGTGGATGTCCCTCTTGTTCTCATGCTCATACAAGTGGGGAAAGAACCTCCCTTATAAAGAGGTTCAACTCCCTCTAAACTAGCAATGTGGGATTAAACTTTAGTTCCACCTCTTGCCTTGCACGAATGGGCTGCGTGGGCCTCTAGGATTCATTAGGAATTTCTGAAACTGCTATTGGGCTAGGCCCAAAATAGACAAAATTCCAGCACTCTTTAAACTGAGTGTAAGACAATGGTCGACTCTAATCAATTTAGTAGATCAGAATCAACGGTTTTGTTTGTTGAACCTTTAGCCACTCACACCTTCAAGACATCTATGTCTCTACTGTCAAATCCTTTGCACATTGTCCCCGATTCTATCATCATCCTTTAGTTATCTCTTCAATCTCACTGTCATGGTTTTCTTCTCTTCAATCTCAGACTAACCCCTACACCACGACCAAAAACCTTTGTCATCACCTATGTTCTACATCCTTGTCACCTCCGGGCCAATCTAGGCCGTCTTCGCTCACATCATTTCACGCTTCATGAGCATCAATCACACAAAAAACACATTATTTAAAAAGTGGGTGTAGAATCTAAAAGTTTCAATCGCAAGCCTAGCAAAACCACCACATATTTAAGTAGTCAATTTTTTCATCATGTTTTAGTTGGCGTATTTTAGAAAGGAAAATGAACTACGGTTGCCTGGTGATTATGGACAAGCCAAAATTTTGGTAACAATTAAAGATCCAACCTTTTGACCCTCATTACAAATTGGTAGAGGTTTTTTTGTCAGCAGCCAAACATGCCCATGTAGCCTTGGAGCAACTCACATATGTATGGAGAAACTAGCTACTAAATGGTCACTGTGTCTGGTTTAGCATGAGACCACTAGAGCGACATCGACTAGTATGGGTGTGAGTGACGTATAGAAGGCGTGCTAGAGGAGTTGTAGGGGGAGATGGATGGAAGATGCATAAGGAAGATGCGATGAGGACAAAGAACGATGTCGCAGTTGACCTCAATGGTAGTAGTCATGACAATGCTAAGGTCGATAGACACTTCTAGAGGCTAAAAACAAAACCCAACACATAAAAGGACACTCTTGTTCCCTTTCTTTCTTTGATTAAAGGAAAGTATTATGAGAGGCTAACACGCTGCCTTGATGCAGTAGAGGGCTAGAGGCAGTGTTGACGATAATAGACGGAAGTTTGTCAAGAAAGAGGGTGGAAACAAGGGTAGAGGGCAAGGGGGCAAGAATGACACACACCAAGGTATATGACTTCTGAAATGGAAAAGATGTGGGCACTAGAGGGTGAATAGTAAATAGGTAAATGAAATGGCAGTACACCAACTTGTGTGGCGTGCTCACTTTACTTCCTTGAAAAACTGATTTTTCTGGTCCATGAAACTTGCGCTATCGGTTCACTTTGGGGTCATTTACATCTATTGTCGTCAACTATGCATACATGGAATGCAAGGGAGGCACCAGCCCCACCCGTAGTGAGTGAGCGAGGCTGACTGCCATGCCCACAAAAATATTTTCTGAAGACCCCCTGGATTTATTTCAAATTGCACATAGATGCCCTAAAACAGTCAAATCATCTGGCAGCCTGTGCATACTTGTGCATAAGTCCCCATATATTCTTCATATCCATTTGATTGCTCGCACCTTTTTGTGTCCCTCTCCTCATGCTCTCTCTCTCTCTCTCCGGATTCTCTATACGCGACAATGGTGTGGCACAAGATGACAATAATTTTCATCTTGAAAGATGGACAAAACCTTGACAATGACGACCCCCCCAAGTACGAGGAGTTCTCATCGTCCAAGCTCTTATTCTCCCACCCCTCTCAAGCACAATTACGGTTAGGATTTTGTGGGTATCTTATCGACATGGTTCGTTTTTGTGTTGATTTTGTCCTCTAATGATGGTTGACGACATAGATAGGGTGTCACCCCCTGGATTTGTTCCCCTCCCAGTTCATTCTAGTGTTTAGTTGGGCTTCTTGAGGTGGCACATTTGGTCATAACTGGTGTTTGATAGGTGACCCATTTGGTTATTGAAAGTGCTAGTATTCGACTAGAGGGGGGGTGAATATGCGACTTTTATGAAAGTCTTCAAAGCAAGGGTGTTTTGAAGACAAACAATATAAATGAACCTATTGATATGCAGCGGAAGGGTAGACTACACTAGACGAGCCATAGTCAAGTAAGCAGTGTAGTGAAAGTACGAAGACTATGAGCAGCTAGGTAATATGGATCAGGATGGAAGAAGGTATGAAGCCAAACAGACAACAGTCTTCACACAGTGAAGTCAATCAGATCAGGCAAGTAGGCAAAGTCTTCACGAAGACAAACTATAAGTAAGGTGAGAGAGGTAGGATAGAACTAGTTGTTCGGAGAGGACAAGGGGTTTGTTGGACCCGTTCCAATTGCTGTGACAATTGTACGTCTGGTTAGCGAGGCTGAGATTCAACTCAGAAGACCATGTCTTCACCTTATTCCCCTTCAGCTAAGAACACTTAGTCCTCGCCCAATCACTCTGGTAAGTCTTCAAGGGAGACTTCCAAACCTTCACAGACTTCGTTCACCGGCAATCCACAATGACTCTTGGATGCTCAGAACGTGACGCCTAACCGGCCGGAGGATTCACAGTCCTCAAGTGTAATAAGTCTTCACATCACGTGAACAGAAATACTTCAGTGATGCCTAACATTCTTTGGCTCTGGGTGTTTTAGGCTTTGTCCTCGCAAGGATTCTCTCACAAAGGCTTTGGAGGTGGGTTGCTCTCAAATGACAAAAGCCGTGCGCTAACTCTGAGCAACCACCAATTTATGGTGTAGGGGGTGGACTATTTATAGCCAAGAGGCAACCCGACCTGATTTTTCCAAAATGACCCTGTGCCACTAAGGAAATAACACGTGTCCAACGGTAAGATTTCAAACACACACGACAGCTTAGCTTGGGCTACAAGCCAAGCTGACTCATCCAACTCTGGATAAGATTTCTCTCATTGTCTTTGCTCGAAGACATAGGATTTGGTTGAGCATCACATCAGTCACTCTGACTTTGTTCACTTGGACCCCACTTAATAGTATGGTAGTTCCTACGACTCAACAAAGAAGAAAAGGGAACTACGAAACAACTATGTCTTCGCACTCCATAGTCTTCACGTGATGTCTTCTCCTGTCACAGTCTTCAATGTGAATGTCTTCACAGACCACCATTGTCTTCACACATTTTTAGGGGTCATCTCTGGTAGGTAGACCGAATCAATATGGGACTACTACCTGTGTTATCCTGCAATTCTCACAAACACATTAGTCCCTCAACCAAGTTTGTCGTCAATACTCCAAAACCAACTAGGGGTGGCACCAGATGCACTTACAATCTCCCCCTTTTTGGTGATTAATGACAAACTGGTTGAAGTTTTCAACGGGGATAAAAGTATGTGAAAGTTTAGTGTTGTGAGTATTGTCTTCATACATAAGACGAGGCTCCCTCTGAAGATGTGCATATAGATGACTTGCGTTTGAATGCAAATGCACGTGCCAGGTTTTGCTTTGTGGAGGCCATCATCAAAGTGTGAAGACAATACATTATGCATATAAGCAAGTAAAGAAGATAATGATATGCATAATGGAAAATGGACGTCTGCAGAGTGACTTCATGCGGGATTTATCATCGCACCACAGAATAGCAGATAAAGTAGCAGACGACCATCAAGTTTAAGTGTTACAACTCAGAGAACCAAATGTATCAAAAAACAAGAGTTGTAAGACTTGACAAAAATAATGCAGCCACCCATAAGGACCCGCTTGAAGACTATCAACTCATATGCTTCTCCCCCTTTTGTCAGTAATGACCAAAAAGGTTTGAAGACATAGAGCATCTACTTGTTCCTAGAAGGAGCAGACGGTGGAGCAGGGTCGTTGCTGGAGTTTGATGGTGCAGAGGGGCCTGGTGCAGAGTCGATATGTTGTGCAGACAGGGTTGGTGAAGTGGCGTCGTCTTCTTCATCGACGACATTGGCAACAACAGTTGCAGCCGAAGATGAATACTCCGAGTCTTCAAGAGAGGGAGTACGACGCCAGCTTGCATTAGGTGGAGGCCTGGAGTCAAACTTGAAGCTTTCAGTGAAGCCATCTGCTTGAAGATCATCTTCAGAACATAGCAGAGTGAGGCTCTTCCAGGACCGCCTTGCATTCTCATGGGCAACAAAAGAGTTCTTGGTAGCCAGATTGCGAATGCGATTGACATCCACCAAGAGACTATGCATTTGACGCTTCAGCCAGTCATGGTGCTTATCCTGCTTCTGATGTAAGGCCACAAGCAGTTCTCGATCGTTGAGGACTCAAGAGCGCTTCCGAGGCCTTTGAGCAACTGTACTAGCAGTGGCTTCGGTATTAGCACGGTGAGGAAGACGCACATTTCCAGCAAGCGGATAAGTAAGTTTGTCGTCAATACTCCAAAACCAACTAGGGGTGGCACCAGATGCACTTACAATCTCCCCTTTTTGGTGATTAATGACAAACTGGTTGAAGTTTTCAACGGGGATAAAAGTATGTGAAAGTTTAGTGTTGTGAGTATTGTCTTCATACATAAGACGAGGCTCCCCCTGAAGATGTGCATATAGATGACTTGCATTTGAATGCAAATGCATGTGGCAGGTTTTGCTTTGTGGAGGCCATCATCAAAGTGTGAAGACAATACATTATGCATATAAGCAAGTAAAGAAGATAATGATATGCATAATGGAAAATGGACGTCTTCAATGGGCTGCGTGAAGCTTTGATGATCAGCATTGTGAAGATATATTGGCTCCTTGGCAGGCTCGGGGTAGATGGCTTCAATAGATAAATCGACCTCAGGCAAGAAAACCAGATGCTTACGTGCAGAAGGCTGATAGTTGACAGTTGAATGAAGCTTGATTAGGCGCATCACCCATGGAGCGTTAAACTTCAAGCCAAAAAGATCAATCCCAGATGCAGCAAGTTGTCTGATGAAGAAATCCCGGGAGTTGAACTTGATGCCATTGACAATATAGAAAACCAAAGTCTTCATGGTACCTTCAAGTTTGGTTTCAGAAGAATGTCCCTTGATTGGCCAGAGAGTATGCCTTAGGATATGATAAACTGTGTGGGGGCAAGTACTCGAGGTCCTGGACAAAGAATTCCTTTGGATATTCTGCATCACGAGGCAATGGCTTCATCATGCTGAGCATCTGACTCATATTGGGTTCAGGCCGCTGAAAAAATGCTCTGTAGTCCTTCTGTGTGGCGCTGACAACCAGGCTCATACAATTCACCTAGAGTGGGCAGGGAGGTAAGCAATGATGTCCTAAGCTTTGGCTTCATGGTGCACATCACCTGTCATCCACTCAAGGGTCCATGTCTCGGATCCCTGTTGTATCCACGAATGTGAAGAGTAGCATAGAACTACAGCAGAAGCTCTTCATTCCAATGCTCTTTTGCTGTGACAAATTCCAGAAGACTAGCATCACGAAAGCAATCCATATCTTCCTCAAGACAAGGGAGCCCAGCCATAGCTTCACAGTCAAGGCGCATGTGAGGAAAGATTCGCTCCTGGTTGTAGAGAACACAAGAGTAGTAGCTGCGCTGTTGGTGGCTCTAGAAGCGATCTGAGGAGATCCTTGGCTTCGAGTAGGGATTCTTATCACTGTCAAAGAAGGTGTTGTGCGCTCTAAAGCTATTGACACTGAAGGATCCAGGAGATGTAGTAGGACCAGGAAGTCTTGGCAGTCTTGGCTTAGGCTACTGCACTGGTGGTCGCTGCTGCACATGATAGTCATATTGTGGTCCGGGACCAGTGGGTGGTACCAGAACAGGCCAGCGAATAGTGACCAACTCCATATCTCGGTTATAAGCCAACTCCATGGCGTGAGGCCTCGGGGGAGGAACAGTGCCGTCAGTGGGGACCGGCGTGGCAGAAGCTTCAAGATTCTCATTGGCTTCAGGCACAAGTGTAACATCCCAAATTTTCAATTTGCAATGTTATACATTAGATCATCATTGCATATCATATTTTATTGCATTTTGGTTTGATCCTAGAAATTCTACGCAACTCAAGGACTCACGGAGAGATTTGGGGATTTCGTTATTTCATATTTGAGTTTTCTCAAATTTAGAAAAAAAAGGATCATTTGATTTTTATTATTTTATCTTCGTATATTTCTTTTATAGAAATAAGAGAGAGGGAATAAAATGACTTTCCCAAAATAAAGAAATATCGAGGATTCAATAATAAAATCAAATAAGATTTTATTTCGGAGTTTTATCGCTATTTTATTTTAATTAGGAAAATGCACGCTTTTCAAAATTGCATTTAGGCCCCAAATAAATGTTCATCTTGTCCAGCTTATTTTTAGAGGATGGGGAAAATTTATTTCGGGAGTTTTGGAGTCCCTTTAGTATTTCTTTTATTTGTTTTTCTGTGTGTCCGAATTATTTAAAAAAACGAACTGACTCGGCCCGCCGTGGGCGACCCAGACTTGTCCATCGCCCGGCTTTATAAGCCGCCGACCCCAGCGGCCCACCCAGCCCGCGCCGCCACCTAACACTAACCCTAGCCCGATCCAGCCGCCGCCGCCGCCGCCCTACACCACCGCCGGAGCCGCCTCGCCGCCGACCCCGCCGCCCGCCGCCGCCGAGGTAGCACCGGAGTTCGCCGCCGTCGGCGGCGGTTTTCCTCAGAAAACCGCCCAGTTTTTTTAAGAACCGTGAATGTTTTTTTATTTTTAGATCGGTTTAGTTTTTTTCCGATTTATTTATTTTGCGGACGTTCGTCTATACGTTTGGTTTTACGAACGATTTTTGCCGTTTAGCCGCAGATAGCGAACGTTCGTTCGTTAGCTTGTTCGTACGTTTTTCTTTTTCTCGGATTTTCCGCGATTATTTTCGATCACGATTTCTGATCCGATTTTAGTTCTAGTATAACTTTTCGCTCGTTTATCGGAATCAGGCGATTCAAGCGCCTGGAGTTTCGCCTCGAAACCCTCTTTCCGTTTAACCAACTCAAACAAGTTTTTACTACTGTAAAATTTGACTTAGGTCCAGATTAGTAAACAAAGCTTGTTTCTTTTTCCGTTTGACTTTCGTTGCTTCGTTTGATTTGATTCTTTTTGCAAACCGGAGTTCTTAAGTTGAACTTTCTAGTTAGATCTCTTATTTGAGTTTTACCTATGCATTAGATGAGTGCTTATTGTATGCTTGTTTGTTTGCGATAGAGTACTTGGAGTGCGCCGCTTGCTACTACGAGTCTCTAGGTTTCACGGATCATCAGCAAGGCAAGTAACACTTTGATCATACCTCCTTACTACCCAGTTTTTCTGCATTAGACCAACCCTCAAACAATTGCATGATTAGGATCTGTTTAATATGTGGGTTCTGGGAAGTAGATGAGGTAGTACCTATTACCTGTTTTATTTATCAAACCTTTGGGAGTTACTTCTACGTTTGCTTATATTGCTATGCTATGCTAGTAGACGTGGATTGGGTGAGTGTATCCATGACAAATGTGAGATTGTTAGTTAATGGTTTACTTAAGGTGGCAACTTTAATACACATTTGGGTGGATTGAGGCACCTGGGGAACCCAGTGTTGTCTCTATTTTTGGAAATCTCGGGGTACCGTGTGATTCTCCTATGGACTGCCACCCAAGCTCGAAGGGATCATGAGATTATTCATGCTAGAAACTTCCGTGTGCAGCCATAAGATACTATGGGCTCTAGTATAGTTGAGTATGATGTGTGACCTCTTTAGTGGTAGACTAGCAGATGTAGGGGATGTAGGTTGGTACCGTCTACCCAGAGTAAAGAGTTAATGCTTCTGAAAGACTGTGTCTCGGTCATCCGTTTCTCAAACACCTTGTAGTGCAAGAAATCCAATGGAGGAGATCGAGTCTTGCGGGGAAAAGTGCGCAAACCTCTGCAGAGTGTACAAACTAATCATGGTTAGCCGTGTCACCGGTTATGGATGTTTTGAGTATCTAGTACTTGGATTATCATGTGCATCTCACCATGTTACTTAATTTAATTTGTTGGGTTTAATGATGATGCTTAATTGGGATTGAGTTGGAGGAACCTTCTCAATGTTTAACAACCACCATGATAGTTAAATAAAATTTATTCCTTTGTTTTAGGGAAAAATTGGCTTTATGCAAAACTGTAACCATAGAGCTTTCTACCAGCCATATATGCATGTAGTGATATCATTATTCTATTCATTACTATCTATGTGTTACATTGCCAGCATATTCCATGTGCTGACCCGTTTTCAGGCTGCAACGTTCATGTTGCAGACTTTTCAGATGACGAGTAAGGTGCCTTAGGTCGTGATCTTATAATCAGTGATGCCGTTGGAGTTAATGGACTTGCTTATCTTCCAAGCCATCTGCTGTTATCGTTATTACATGGCCTTAAGCCATATTTATTGTAATAAGATCTCTTTTGAGACATTCGATGTAATAAGTGTGTGATTGCTACTATGTTATAAATCCTTCAAGTACTGTGCATGTTAGCATTACCGATCCAGGGATGACATTGATGCACAAAGATCATACTGTTTGAGGTCTGGTCGCTACAAGATGGTACCAGAGCACACGCTGACTGTAGGACACGACCACTAAGCTAAAGCCATAGATCACTATTCTCTTCTCATTTTTGATTCCTCACCTTTTCTACTCATTAGGATGGCGGATGCAAGGAACAAGTTCAAGCAACCGGATGAAGATACACCCTTTGGACGCCACTTGAAGGAAGTCACTAAGTACCTGAACATCGGAGTACCAAGCTTCACTGGGACCTACATCACCACTTTACCAGAAGAGGAGCGTTGGATGATTCAAGTTCAAGTTCCAGGAAGAACGTTCATGCCCGTCACTGAGCCCATAGAGTTTTCTTTTGATGCACCAACCTGGAGTCTAGGAAAGAGCATGACAGCCCACATCACAATGGGACGCATTGGAGAAGTTTACCACAAGGATCTCAAGGATACTAACTACCAGATTTGTGGGCACCGAGATGAGCAATGGGAGATGATCAGCACCAGGAAGGATGGATCAATTGCAACTTTCATCCAGGAGTTAAACCAGCACATTTGTTGCCAGGAGAACCAGATGTGCGCAGGCATGATAGATCTGAAGAAGGCTATGACCAAGATCATGGAGATGGAGGAAGAACTCAAGTCTACACGCGATGGATATGAGGATGAAATGACAACACTCGTGGAGAAGAATGATGATCTGAAGAAGAAGCTAAAAGTATTTATGGGATTCCCCGCGACTGGAGGAGAAGACGATGATTGCACTTGCCCAAAGAACTACATCATCATCGACGACACCGACTCGGACCCATATGATAGCGATGATGACTATGTTGATGAAGCTAGAGCAAATATCATGGAGTCTTCGACCGATCAATTTTTCTAGTCGACCACCATAACAGTAGTAGTATTTTTCCCCATGTATATAGTATAGTCAAGAGCACTTTTGTAACGATAGTTAGACCGTGTATGCCCTTGTTTGATTGATTGAAGTGATATTGATTGTGTTTTTTCTCATGAGCATATGGGTAGTGTTTTTCTCTTTATACATCACTCTATTCTATATTCTCATCTTTTCTAAACCCTCAGATGCCTCCGAGACATGACAATGGATTTGCTTTTCCACCGGAGCTCACTCAGTTGATTCAGCAGCAGAATGCATTGATGCAAATGTTAGTCCAGAATCAAAATCGGGGGAACAACAACAACAACCCACCACCACACCACCTGTTGATCACCTAGCCCGTTTCTTGAGGCTGAATCCGCCGGTGTTCTCCAGTAGCACCGAGCCGATAGTTGCAGATGATTGGCTCCGCAAGATGGGAAGGGAGTTAACCACTGCAGGGTGCACAGATGCGGAGAAGGTGCGTTTTGCCGCACATCAGCTTGATGGACCCGCAGCATCATGGTGGGAAAATTTCACAGCCACTTACCCTATCAACACTGTCACATGGGATCAGTTTCAGCAGGCTTTCTGTACTGCCCATGTTTCAGCAGGAGCTATGGCCATGAAGAAGCGTGAGTTTCGCAACTTGCGCCAAGGAGGACGTACTATTGGCCTGTATGTGGATGACTTTAGTAAGCTAGCATGTTATGCCCCAGATGACATTGCTACAGATGCAGCTAAGCAGGAGAAGTTTCTGGAAGGACTGAATGATGAGCTAAGTATGCAGTTGATGGTGGCAACCTTCAACAACTACAAGGAGTTGGTAGACCGAGCTCTCATGATTGAAGGGAAGCAGCAGCAGATTGACAGCCGCAAGAGGAAGTATGGACAATGGAAGTACAATTCTGGAGCTCAGCATAAGCCTCGTTTTACCCCGAACTCGGGAGGACCTTTTTAGCATACCCATGGAGGAGGGAGTTCACACAACCATAGTGGCCCCAAAAATGGAAATGGGAATGGAGGAAGCAATGGACAGAACCGTACCAACCCATCAACACCAGCCAAGAGGGGTCTAAGCCACATTACCTGTTTCAAGTGCCAGAAGACGTGACATTATGCCACTGAATGTCCTGAAGCTAAGAATGGAAATGGCAATGGAAGCTCTAGGAAGAAGCCTAACCCTTTCAATAGGGGACAGGTGAACCACGTTAGTGTGGAGGAGGTTGAAGCCCAGCCAGATGCAGTAATAGGTAAGTTTTTGGTTAAGTCATTTACTGCAATCGTTCTTTTTGATACTGGTGCATCACATTCATACATATCAAGGGGATTTGTGGATAAGTATAAACTTCCAACCCAAGTCCTTAGGTCACCCATGTTAGTAACCTCGCCAGGAGCAAAGTATATGGATAGTCTATGGTGTGATCGGTTACCATTAAGGATTGGTAAGTACGTGTTTCCCTCAGACCTAATAGTATTGGAGTCGCAAGGACTGGATGTGATATTAGGTATGGATTGATTATCGAAATATGGAGGGAACATTGAATGCGCCAGTAAGTCGATTTTGCTTACCACCCCAGAAGGAAGAAGGATCAAGTATGTATCCCGGCATGTGCCAAAGAGGATTCAAGTGAATTCCTTATTAGGAGTTGTACAGGAGGAAGTACCAATGGTGAAGGATTTTCCTGGCGTATTTCAAAAAGAGTTGCCAGGCATGCCACCAGATAGAGACATTGAGTTTTTGATTGAGCTTTTGCCAGGCACATGGCCAATATCTAAGAGAATGTACAGGATGCCCGCAAAAGATTTGGAGGAAATTAGGAAACAGATTAAGGAGTTACTGGATAAAGGCTATATTCGCCCAAGTTCGTTACCTTGGGGATCGCCAGTGCTTCTAGTGGAGAAGAAGGATGGATAATTAAGGATGGTTGTTGATTATCGAGGATTGAATGAAGTGACAATCAAGAACAAGTACCCATTGCTGATGATCAATGACTTGTTTGACTAGTTGCAAGGAGCTAAGGTATTTTCCAAGATCGGTCTACGATCAAGATACCACCAGTTGAAGATTCGAGAGCAGGATATACCTAAGATGGCTTTTACCACCAGGTAATGGCTATACGAGTATACCGTTATGTCATTTGGTCTGACTAACGCACCTGCCTATTTCATGAACATGATGAACAAGGTGTTTATGGATTTTCTAGATAAGTTCGTTGTGGTGTTCATTGATGATATTCTGGTCTACTCAAAGAATGAAGAGGAGCATAAGGAGCATTTGCGTTTGGTACTCAGGAAGTTCAGAGAACATCAGTTATACGCCAAGTTCAGCAAATGTGAGTTTTGGTTGAAGGAAGTTGGATTCCTCAAACATGTTATATCCGGAGAAGGAATAGCAGTAGA
Source organism: Triticum dicoccoides (assembly GCF_002162155.2). NCBI lineage: Eukaryota > Viridiplantae > Streptophyta > Magnoliopsida > Poales > Poaceae > Triticum > Triticum dicoccoides. The sequence goes on from NC_041383.1 coordinate 616,167,498, forward strand.
CCCCACCAAAGTTGTCACCGTGACAAATTGGGAAGCCCCGACATCGGTTGGAGAGATCCGGAGTTTTCTTGGACTCGCAGGATACTACCGGAGGTTCATTGAAAATTTCTTGAAGATTGCGAAGCCCATGACGGAGTTGTTGAAGGACACCAAGTTCAAATGGACTGAGGAATGTGAGGCCAGTTTCTAGGAGTTGAAGAAACGTTTGGTTACATCACCGGTGTTGATTCTGCCAGATCAATGCAAGGATTATGAAGTTTATTGCGACGCTTCTTGTTGAGGACTTGGACCAGTGCTGATGCAGGAGGGAAGAGTTGTTTCATATGCCTCACGACAGCTTAATCCCCATGAGTTAAATTATGCCACCCATGATTTGGAGTTAGCAGTTGTAGTGCACGCGTTGAAGACATGGAGACATTTTCTCATCGGAAACCATTGCGAGGTGTACACGGATCACAAGAGTTTGAAGTACATCTTCACACAAAAGGAGTTGAATCTCAGGCAAAGGAGATGGTCGGAGCTCATCAAGGATTATGATATGAGATTGCATTATCACTCCAGAAAGGCTAACGTGGTAGCCGATGCGTTGAGCCGCAAGAGCCATGTCAACACACTCTTGACCGGAGAGTTACCGAAGGAGTTAGCCGAGGATCTTTGCGAGCTATGTTTGGAGATAGTTCCGAGAGGCTATGTTGCAGCATTGGAGATTCTGTCTACTTTGATGGATAAGATCAAAGAAGCTCAGAAGACAGACAAGGAGATTGCCGAGATAAAGGAGAAGATGAGCAAAGGAAAAGATAAAGGTTTTCGTGAGGATGAGCACTATACCTTATGGTTTGAGGACCGCGTTTATGTGCCAAATGACCCGGAAATCAGGAAGTTGATTCTACAGGAGGCCCATGATTCACCTTATTCAATTCACCCAGGAAATACCAAGATGTACCTGGATTTGAAGGACACTTTCTGGTGGACCGGAATGAAGAAGGATATTGTGGAGTATGTAACAATATGTGATGTATGTCGGAGAGTGAAAGCAGAGCATTAGAAGCCAACAGAGTTGCTACAACCATTGCCGATACCCGAATGGAAGTGGGATAAGCTAGGCATGGATTTTATCACAGGATTACCCAGGACTCGTTCAGGCTATGACTCAATATGGGTTGTAGTCGATCGTTTGACGAAGGTAGCTCATTTCATCCCAGTGAAAACCACTTACACCAGTGCTAAGTTGGCAAAGATATACATGACCAGGATTGTATGTTTGCATGGAGTTCCGAGGAGCATTGTATCAGATAGAGGAACCCATTTTACCTCAAAGTTCTGGAATCAGTTGCATGAAACCTTGCGTACCAGGCTAGAGTTCAGTACAGCTTTTCATCCACAGACAGATGGACAGACCGAGAGAGTCAATCAGATTCTGGAGGACATGCTGAGAGCTTGTGCGCTAGATTATGGATCTAGTTGGGATGATAATTTGCCATATGCAGAGTTCTCTTACAACAACTGTTATCAATCTAGTTTGAAGATGGCCCCTTTCGAAGCTTTGTATGAAAGGAGGTGCAAGACACTGTTGTTATGGGATGAAGTTGGAGACCATCAGTTGTTTCGACCAGATTTGATTAAGGAGTCTGGAGAGAAGGTTAAGCTAATTCGCGATAGGCTCAAGGTAGCCCAGTCTAGGCAGAAGAGCTATGTAGATTCTAAATGCAAGGAGACAGTTTACGGAGTCAGAGACAGAGTTTATCTTCGTGTGTCCCCACTTCAAGGAGTTAAGCGTTTTGGAGTTAGCGCCACGTTTTGTAGGACCATACAAAGTGTTGGAGCGTATGGGAGAAGTTGCTTACAAGTTGGAATTGCCCAAAGGATTGTCAGGGGTTCACGATGTGTTCCACGTTTCCCAGTTGAAGAACTGCCGCGCAGAGATGGCTGATATACCTCTTAGAGATACAGTGCCACTGGAAGCAATTCAGTTGGACAGCGATTTGACGGAGAAACCAGTCAAGATTCTCGAGTTTGCCAGCCGAGTCACGCGCATCAAGGTTATCAAATTTTGCAAAGTTCAGTGGAGCCACCATACCGAAGATGAAGCCACCTGGGAGCGAGAGGAAGATCTACTAAAGGACCACCCTCACCTATTTTCTAGCCAACCCGAATCTCGAGGGCGAGATTCATCTTAAGGGGGGTAGGTTTGTAACATCCCAAATTTTCAATTTGGAATGTTATACATTAGATCATCATTGCATAACATATTTTATTGCATTTTGGTTTGATCCTACAAATTCTACGCAACTCAAGGACCCACAGAGACGTTGGGGATTTCGTTATTTCATATTTGAGTTTTCTCAAATTTAGAAAAAAAGGGATCATTTGATTTTTATTATTTTATCTTCGTATATTTCTTTTATAGAAATAAGAGAGAGGGAATAAAATGACTTTCCCAAAATAAAGAAATATTGATGATTTAATAATAAAATCAAATAAGATTTTATTTCGGAGTTTTATCGCTATTTTATTTTAATTAGGAAAATGCATGTTTTTCAAAATCGCATTTAGGCCCCAAATAAATCTTCATCTTGTCCGGCTTATTTTTAGAGGACAGGGAAATTTTATTTCGGGATTTTTGGAGTCCGTTTAGTATTTCTTTTATTTGTTTTTCTGCGCGTCCAAATTATTTAAAAAAACAACGCACCGACTCGGGCCGCTGTGGGCGACCCGGACTTGTCCACCACCCGGCTTTATAAGCCGCCGACCCCGCCGGCCCACCCCAGCCCGCGCCGCCATCTAACCCTAACCCTAGCCCGATACCGCCGCCGCCGCCGTTGCCCCGCGCCGCCGCCGCCCTACGCCGCTGCCGAACCCGCCGCCTGCCTGAGCCGCCGAGGTAGCACCGGAGTTCGAAGCTGCCGCCGGTGGTTTTCCTCAGAAAACCGCCGTTTTTTTAAGAACCGCGGATGTTTTTTTATTTTTAGATCAGTTTAGTTTTTTTCCGGTTTATTTATTTTGCGGACATTTGTCCGTACATTCGTTTTTACGAACGGTTTTCTTCATTGAGCCGCACACAGCGAACATTCGTTCGTTAGCCTGTTCGCCCGTTTTTCTTTTTCTCGGATTTTCCGCGATTATTTTCGATCGCGATTTCTGATCCGATTTTCGTTCTAGTATAACTTTTCGCTCGTTTATCGGAATCAGGCGTTCAAGCGCCTGGAGTTTCATCTCGAAACCCTCTTTCCGTTTAACCAACTCAAACAAGTTTTTGCTACTGTAAAATTTGACTTAGGTCCAGATTAGTAAACGAAGCTTGTTTCTTTCGCCGTTTGACTGTCGTTGCTTCGTTTGATTTGATCCTTTTTGCAAACCGGAGTTCTTAAGTTGAACTTTCTAGTTAGATCTCTTATTTGAGTTTTACTTGTGCATTAGATGAGTGCTTATTGTATGCTTGTTTGTTTGCGATAGAGTACCCAGAGTGCACCGCTTGCTACTACGATTCTCTAGGTTTCACGGATCATCAGCAAGGCAAGTAACACTTTGATCATACCTCCTTACTACCCAGTTTTTCTGCATTAGACCAACCCCCAAACAATTGCATGATTAGGATCTGTCTAATATGTGGGTTCTGGGAAGTAGATGAGGTAGTACCTATTACCTGTTTTATTTATCAAACCTTTGGGAGTTACTTCTACATTTTCTTATATTGCTATGCTATGCTAGTAGACGTGGATTGGGTGAGTGTATCCATGACAGATGTGAGATTGTTAATTGATGGTTTACTTAAGGTGGCAACTTTCTCAGGGTGGATTGAGGCACCTGGGGAACCCAGTGTTGTCTATATTTTTGGAAATCCTGGGGTACCGTGTGATTCTCCTATGGACTACCACCCAGGCTCAAAGGGACCATGAGATTATTCATGCTAGAAACTTCCGTGTGCAGCCGCAAGCTACTATGGGCTCTAGCATAGTTTGTGTGACCTCTTTCAGTGGTAGACTAGCGGATGTAGGGGATGTAGGTTGGTACTCTCTACCCAGAGTAAAGAGTTAATGCTTCTGAAAGACGGTGTCTCGCTCATCCGTTTCTCAAACACCTTGTAGTGCGAGAAATCCAACGGAGGAGATCGAGTCTTGCGGGGAAAAGTGCGCAAACCTCTGCAGAGTGTACAAACTAATCATGGTTAGCCGTGTCCCCGGTTATGGATGTTTTGAGTATCTAGTACTTGGATTATCATGTGCATCTCACCATGTTACTTAATTTAATTTGTTGGGTTTAATGATGATGCTTAATTGGGATTGAGTTGGAGGAACCTTCTCAATGTTTAACAACCACCATGATAGTTAAATAAAATTTATTCCTTTGTTGTAGGGAAAAATTGGTTTTATGCAAAACTTTAACCATAGAGCTTTCTACTAGCCATATATGCATGTAGTGATAGCATTATTCTATTCATTACTCTCTATGTGTTACATTGCCAGCATATTCCATGTGCTGACCCGTTTTCGGGCTGCAACGTTCATGTTGCAGACTTTTCAGACAACGAGTAAGGTGCCTTAGGTCGTGATATTATACTCAGTGATGCTGTTGGAGTTGATGGACTCGCTTATCTTTCAAGCCTTCCGCTGTTATCGTTATTAGATGGCCTTAAGCCATATTTATTGTAATAAGATCTCTTTTGAGACATTCGATGTAATAAGTGTGTGATTGCTACTCTATTATAAATCTTTCAAGTATTGTGTGTGTCAGCATTACCGATCCAGGGATGACACTGATGCACAGAGATCAGACTGTTTGAGGTCTAGTTGCTACAACAACATTGGCTTCAGTATCCACATGATCGTCAGCCAAGACATTGGCTTCAGTAGTGTTTGTGGCAGCCTCAACATTCTCAACCTCCATATGGTCAACGACTGGAGGGTCTTGCATAGTCACATTCTCCTCGAGAATGACTTGATCTGGGACAGGGGGTGTAGCAACTCTGTCTTCTCTTCTTGTTTCTTCATCGGCTGATGCAGCCTGAATGTCTTCAGCAGCTTTGGCTTCAGACTCAAGAACCGTCGCAGAAGGGTTCTCTTCAGGGAACACTTGACGTGCCACTAAACTAGATTGGTGTGAATCTTCTTCTGGGATGGTTGGCATGGAGACCGTTGGCTTGAGGCCTTTGCGAAGCCGTTGATACATGGGCGACGCCTTTGGCGATGGTGTGGTCTCCGTGTAGTTGTCGTCATTCACCATTGGGCTGGTGACTTGCGCTGGTGGAGTACGGGGTATTGCATCTCAAACTGGGGTTTCTTCTTGCGGGCGCTCGGCCCATGAATCATCCTGAGCAATTGGCGTCAATGGATGACCAATGCTGATGTATTTTCTGCTCGTTGGAGCAGGCGATGATACCAACTGATGCTCTAGCTGAGGAAGGACTTCATCATCAACAACATTGTCTTCATGACCAATGTCTTCAGCTGCGTTGGGTCAACAGCTGGAACTTGCTCTTCTTCGTGAGCCTCTGTGGAAGCAGACTTGTGGAGTACAACTCGAGGCTCTTGGTTTGTGGCAGCAGGGGAGCAAGAGAGATGGGTTCAACAATGAGTGGCTGAGAGGCCACAACGCGTTCTTTCCGTGAAGACTTAGTTTCCTTAGTCTTCGACTTCTTCTTAGAAGGAGCATCGTCAGATACATCCTTGTGCTTGTGCTTCTTGGCTTTAGCTTCAGCTGCTCTTGTCTTCTTCAGTTCAGACGTTGCTGAGGGGACCTTAGGCTTCGAGCCGATCATACTGGAAGGGAAGACAATGCTGTCGATGTTCTGGGAACGGGGGTCCCCAGACTTGCCTGCCTGCGGCCTGCGGCGTGGCTCAAGCAGTGGCCCAGTATGGCCCGTCTTCATCAACCCAAGCTCAAGACCCTCGCGAGGGGCCAATCCTCGCGAGGCGGACGACGCAAGGCTTCCTCAGGGGCGGCCTCATTAGGCAGGCTCGCAAGGAGGCGGAGAGATCAAGGTAAGGAGTACCTCGCGAGGTGCTCGTGACGCAAGCCATGACGATCAAGACCAGGCGGGTGCCAGCCTGCGCAGTGTCCTCGTTTCCTCTTTGGTGCAAAGGGGGAAAGCACATGCGCCGAGTACCAAGGCATCAGGCAAAGGTTTCCATATCAATGCAACGAGACCAAGGCCAGCAGGACGGCAGGACGGAGATCACCGTGGAGCCCAAGACGGCATCATCGCTAGTGCCTTTGGCAGTCGAAGACCACTTTTAGTCAGGATAGCTTGTACTAGCTGTCCTCCTTCAAAATGGCCGTTGTTGGCTCCCTTCCTGCCTAATATTTGGGAAGAGGACCAGGGACTCTATATATAGAGATAGCCACCACAGTAGAAGGCATCTGGATTTCACCTAGAGCCAACAGAGACGGAGCAATTCCTCTCCAAGCACGCCACCACAAGAACACCCCTCGCGAGGCTGTTCTTCCTCTGTACTGTTCAGCATCAGCCCCAGAGGCAATCCACCACACCACACACTAGATTAGGGTATTACACCACAACGGTGGCCCGAACCAGTATAAACCTCATGTCCCTTGTGTTGTTCATTATCTAGCTTAGATTCACGGCGAAGTTTTGCGGCATGGATCGGTAGGGAGTAGATCTTTGTGCGCACCCCAGAGTTCGAACCTTAAGGGTTTTGTCGGAACCCGATATCCGACATTTAGCGCACCAGGTAGGGGTGCGTCGGAGCTCTCCCTTCCATCGGCTCGCTCTCCACCAACACCGCGCTTCGCCCTCATGGCAGACAACGCGCCACCGGCTCCGGCGACTGATGCCAGCGTTGGGGCCAGGGGGCTCCGAGCCTTGGCCCCCGCCTTGCGACAGGTGCAGTGGCCGCACATGTTCAAGCCAGAGAAACCACCGCGCTACGACAGCGCACTGGATCCGCTGGTTTTCCTGCTGGCTTACGAGGAGGCCGTCCTCAAGGCCGGGGGCGATGACAAGGTCATGGCCAGCTGGTTTCCATGGCCCTCACCGGCGTCTCGCGCATGTGGCTGCTCCACCTGCCAACGGCTTCTGTGGACTCCTGGGAGGAGCTGTGCGACCTCTTCCTCACCCACAACGCTGCGCCGGCGCCCCCGGTCATTGCAGCTCTCCTAGGTGGCTCGCAGGCGCCACCCTTGGGCCGCCACGTCAAGTCATTTGTCCGCCTGATCGGCACCGCCCTCACGCGGCACGGAGCTCCTCCAGGTTGGGCGGCACCCAAGGCCGACCTGGCCTTCAGCTCGGACGATCACCCCATCAACACCGCCTGCTCGGGTGCGCTCCCAATGCTTTGCACGCCCACCATCTACCAGGTGGCCGTCACCAGGACCCTCATCAACGGCAGTGCCGGCCTCAACGTGCTCTCGGTGGAGGCCTTCAGCCTCCTCCATGTGCTGCTGGAACGACTCCAACCCAACAAGCCCTTCTTGGGCGTCGGAGGTGGTTCCTCCAGCTCCCTGGGGAAGATCCGCCTTCCGGTGACCTTCGACACCCACGACAACTTCCGCATGGAGCTGGTCAACTTCGACATCACCCACATCCCCCCGTACAACGCCATCCTCGGCTACCCTGCCTTACCCAATTCATGGCAGCGACCCATTCGTCTTACAACCTCATGAAGATGCCCAGGAGCAGCGGCGTCCTCACCATAGCTGGAGATACCAAAGATGCTCTGCAGGCGTTCAAGGTCGCCCTCAAGATTGCCGCAGCAGCGCAGCCCGCCGGCACCGACACCTCCAAGGCCAAGGGGGTTGCGCCAACCAAGAAGAAGCAGGTGTTCACCCAGGACAAGGCGGAGACCAAGCAGGTACCCGTTGACGAGGATGGATCCTCCGGTGCCACCTTCACCATAGGTGCCAACCTCGACCCCGACCAGGAGGAGGCACTGGTGAAATTCCTACGCTCAAACAAGGAGGTGTTCGCGTGGGAACCCAAGCAGCTAGCGAGGGTCCCAAGGCAGGTGATTGAGCATCACCTGAATGTGTGTCCTAATGTACGCCCCGTGAAGCGGAAAGCAAGGCGGCAGTCCACCGAGAAGTAGGCCTTCATCATCCAAGAAACCCGTGAGCTGGAGGCGGTAGGTGTCATTCGCGAGGTTCACTACCCCGAATGGCTGGAAAACCCCGTTGTCATGCCGAAAAAGGGAGGAAAGGAGCCCATGTGCGTCGACTTCACCAACCTCAACAAGGCTTGCCCTCAAGATCCGTTCCCACTCCCTCGCATCGACCAAATTGCCGACTCCACCACGGAGTGCGACCTGCTGTGCTTCCTGGATGCATTTTCGGGCTATCATCAAATCAAGATGGCGATAGAAGACGTGGAGAAAATGGCCTTCCTAACCCCATGCGGGGTGTACTGCTACACCTGCATGCTGTTCGGGTTGCGCAATGCGGGCGCAACCTTCTAGCGACTGATGCATATCGCCTTGGGCCAGCAGCTCGGGAGAAACGCCGAGGCCTACGTCAACGACATTGTGGTGAAGTCTCAGGAGGTGAAGACCTTGATCCAGGACCTGGAAGAAACATTCACGAGCCTTTGTGAAGTGGACCTGCGGCTCAACCCGGAGAAGTGCGTGTTTGGCGTTCCCTTTGGCAAGCTTCTGGGCTTCCTCGTGTCCCACAAGGGGATCGAGGCCAACCCAGAGAAGGTCAAGGCGATCAAAGACTTGAGTCCGCCGCAAACCCTCAGGGAAATGCAGAAGCTCGCCGGGCACGTAACTGCATTAGGACGCTTCATCTCCAAGCTGGGGGAACGTGCCCTGCCTTTCTTCAAGCTAATGAAGAAGAAGGGCCCATTCGAATGGACACAGGAGGCCGACGAAGCATTTCAAGACCTCAAGAAGTACCTGACCAACCCTCCTGTGATGGTGGCGCCACGCCCTCAGGAGCCCCTAGTGCTCTACCTTGCCGCCACGCCCTACTCCGCCAGCGCAGCTCTGGTGGCGGTTCAGGAAGAGCGCAAGGTCAAGGCTGCATCACGACCGGCCGCGGCCCCGACCACGGCAGCACAAGACCAGGAAGGCCTCGCGAAGACCACAGACTTGGCAAATGGAGACCCGCCTCAACAGGAAGACGCCCCTAGGGCTGAAGGGGCCTCACCAAGCGGCCAGGTGCTGGGGGCTCCGTCACCTCAGGAGATGCCTAACCCTCCGAAGGACTCGGACCTCGTCAGCACACCTACCCTCGTCGAGCATCAGGTATATTTCATCAGCATGGTGCTACGGGATGCAAGGGCACGATACCCCATGCCTTAGAAGCTCTTGATCGCACTATTGGTGGCCTCGCGTAAGTTGCGGGATTACTTTCAAGGTCACCCCATCCAGGTCGTCTCGGCCTACCCATTGGAAGGGTGCTCCGGAGCCCCAATTCCGCTGGAAGGGTCGCCGAAAGGAACATTGAGCTGCAAGCATTTCAGTTGGAATTCAGCACGACCAGGGTCGTCAAGGGAGCCACGCTTGCAGATTTTGTGGCAGAATGGACAGAGGTGCCAGGGCTTGAAGCAGGTGAAGATCGGTCACGCTCCCCAGGAAGCGAGGCACCGGACAGCTGGGTCATGTACTTCAATGGGGCATTCTCGCGACATGGTGCGGGGGCTGGCACAATGCTTATATCCCCCACTTAGGACAAGATCTATTACGACGTACAGCTCTGTTTCCAGCATGGCGAGAAGGTCTCCAACAACATAGCAGAATACAAAGGCCTCATAGCGGGCTTAAAAGCTGCATCAGCACTGGGGGTGAAGCGCCTCATCATCAAGGGTGACTCACAGCTCCTCGTCAACTTCTCCAACAAAGTGTACGAGCCCAAGGACGAGCACATGGAGGCGTATCTTGCAGAGGTACGCAGGATGGAAAAGCAGTTTTGGGGGCTGGAGTTGCAACATGTGCCCCGCAGCACCAACCAAGGGGCTGATGACATCGCCAGGAGGGCATCCAGGCGGCTGCCTCAAGAGCCTGGCATTTTCGAGGAATGACTCTTCAAGCCCTCGGCAGCACCGTCACTATCAAGCATAGTGCAACCTCGGGAAGAACTCCCTCAACCACCTGTCACAGGAGCCCCGGCCTGTGGCCCAACCTCGGGAGCATGCTTGCTCCTGGCGCTGGAGCCTCAGGAGGGATGCTGGACTGTGGAATTCAAGGACTACCTGATGCAAGGTACTCTACCAGAGAAAGAGGAGGACGCAGAACGCGTGGCCCAGCAGGCCACGGCCTACTGTATCCAAGACGGAGAGCTCTACCGGAAGCGGCCGAATGATGTTTCCCTATGTTGCATCTCTAGGGAATAGGGGAAGGAATTGCTGGCTGACATACATGATGGGGACTGCAGACACCACTCGTCATCACGGAGCCTTGTCGACAAGGCATTTCGCAGTGGGTTCTATTGGCCCGCGGCACTCAACGACGCAGTCGAGATGGTGAAGGCTTGCGAAGCCTACCAATTCCATGCCAACCAGATCCATCAGCCAGCTCAGGGCCTGCAGACCATCCCACTCTCGTGGCTGTTTGCGGTCTGGGGGCTGGATATCTTGGGCTCGTTCCCTCGGGCGCCTAGGGGCTACCGCTACCTCTACGTCGCCATCGACAAGTTCACCAAGTGAGCGGAGGTGGAGGTCGTCCGCACCATCCCGGCTGGTTCTGCAGTTAAATTCATCAAGGGCCTCGTGAGCCGATTCGGGGTCCCTAATCGCATCATCACCGACAACGGTTCACAGTTCACTAGCAATCTCTTCAAAACATATTGTGCTAACCTTGGAACGCAGATATGCTACGCTTCAGTGGCACACCCCCGGAGTAATGGCCAGGATGAACACGCCAACGCAGAGGTCCTGAAAGGCCTCAAGACCAGGACCTTCAAGAAGAAGCTGGAGGCCTGCGGCAGGGGCTGGTACGATGAGCTCCAGTCCGTGTTGTGGTCCATCTGCACTACCGCCACCAAGTCGACTGGCGAGACCCCGTTCTTCCTCGTCTACGGAGCAGAGGTGGTCCTCCCTCATGAGGTCAGGTGTCGCTCCGCGCGGGTCCTAGCGTTTGATAAAATGCAATAGGACGCCATGCAGGGGATGGACCTCGTGCTGGGGAGGAACACCGTCGGGTGGCCGCACTATGAGCAGCAAGATACTAGCAGGCGCTGCGGCGATACCACTGCCGCAACATCCGCCCCAGGACTCTTGAGGTAGGTGACCTCGTGCTTAGGAGGGTGCTCTCCAGGGAAGGGCTGCACAAGCTCTCGCCCATGTGGGATGGCCCGTTCAAGGTTGTTTATGTTTCCAGACCTGGCGCCGCGCGCTTGGAGACCCAGTAAGGGGTGCCCATTCCAAACGCGTGGAACACTCAGCACCTCCGGAGGTTCTACCCTTGAAGTAAGGCCCAGTGCCTGTGAAGAAGGCCTGGTGCCTGTGAAGAAGGCCTGGTGCCTGTGAAGAAAGGCCGGTGCCTATAAAGAAGGCCCGGTGCCTGTGAAGCTCGCCGCCCCAAGAAAGGCCCGGTGCCTGTGAAGAAGGCCCAGTGCTTGTGAAGCTCGCCGCCCGTGACACTCTCACGTAATAATGAGTTGGGGCTGTACACGCCCCGGAGTCTCCGGAGTGCCGCCCGTGGGCCTTCAGGGCTCCCGCCCAGAACCAGTGGCAGCACTTAGCTCCGCGCTGGTGAGAAGACGTCGAAGACTAGACTAGGTGTCGGACGCGGCTTTTCATTTGCTTCCCACAGTTGGCTTGTTCTCCCTTGTTTGGACTTTTGTTGGAGTTGCTTCTGGTATTGTATGTCGTCCTCTGCCCCGGTTCTCTGTCTTTGGCATTTGCCCTGATCGCTCTCTCTCTCTAAGCCTCATGAGGGGGCTGTGTGGTCGCCCTCGTGAACCATTCCTTGCTTGGTTTTTGCGAGGCTCCCTTGCTCAAGTTCACGGCGGGAGCACCCCTCCCAGTCCATGCCCCACGGGCATCGCGACATGAAGTGCCAGACCTAAGCTAGCCACCCTCGCGACAAAGGTTTGAAAACTATTCTCCCGACTGATCTTTGCAGACCTTAAGACGCCCGGCGAGGCCCCAAGTAGGTACCTCGCGAGGCGAAAACTATGCGAACATCCTGAGCTAAGTTGTTCCTATGCGCAAGCACATAACCGCAACACCATAACACAGCACAGGGACGATAAAAATAGCCTGATAATTAGGGAATCATAGTCTGTTGCACGCCCCCACGGGGCTCCATATTTCTCTCTCTTTCGATGCAGGAAAAGGAGGAAAACAAAATAAAAATGGCGCGCGCCCTGCGACAGCTTGTGAGGAGGGATCTGCACCATCCTCCCGAGCTCAGTCAGACTCTACCGCGCGCTTCACCGGGGCACAGTGGCGGGACGACCCGCTACCACCCTCAAAGCGGGCGCGGCGACATGGTAGCTGATCGCGGCCACAACTGGAGGAGCTGTCACCGGAGGGGGAGCAGCTGAAGCTCGGCGAGCTGCGGATGCCGCCAGGAGCGGGTTCACCTTCGCCCTAGTCGCGGCCGTCGCCAAGGCCAAGCACCTCATTTCCATCATCGTCTTCGGGGCAGCACCCAACATGGCGGTCGTCTTCCCCGAACACCCTCACATAGAGGGTCACATCGCCGTCGAACTTGAAGTGGAGGGTTCACCGCCGGCCCAGGCCACGCGCGCGGGCAAACGTCTTCCAGCCACGAGCCAGGGCCATGTTCCCTGCGATGGAGGTCTCCACCGTGACCCAGGAAGCCCTGCTACAGCAGCCGTCCGCCTGCAGCCAGAGCCCACCAGGGCAATCAGCCGACAGTTTGCTAGCAAAGAAGCGAGGGAGCTTGAGATAGTTGCCGGCCGGATCTGCTGACCACACGACAAACTCCGACAGCACCTCTGCTGAGTGAAAGCGTGGCCGGGGAGGCCGCGCAGCCACGACGCATCTTCCTTCACCGACCGGGCGGCCATCACCGCACGATGGACCACCGCCGTGACCACGAGGAGTTGCCGTGGGAGTCGTGGGGTGCTTGCGGGGATGACCACGACCGCGCTTGGGCGGAGGAGAGCCAGGCCCTTCCTGGCGAGCTTTCCCCTTCTCTGCGGCCAAGAACCTCTTCACAAGCGCCATGGGAAGCTGCAAGCAACCGAAGCAAGGGGGAAGAAGAAGCAGGCGGGGAGAGGGGAGATGTGCAGCAGGGGCTTTCGCCCCTCCACATTTATAGCCCAGGAGAGGCCAACCGTCGGCCTCCATGATCACAGGTAATCATGACTCTTTTTGCATGCAGCAGGGACTCGTCGAATCGGGCAGTTGCCGAGGTAGCGCGGGGAAGCGAAGACACCCATGTCTAATCAACCGCCACTCGGCGACCAAGGCTGCAGACTGTTGGGGCCTGCGGTGCTCCGCACTTGCCCTTTGGCTTCACTGCTAAGCCAAGTCCGAGCGCGCCTTGGGCCCGGGGGCTACTGTCGGCGTTCTGGGAACGGGGGTCCCTAGACTTGCCTGCTTGTGGCCTGCGACGTGGCTCAAGCAGTGGCCCAGTACGGCCCGTCTTCATCAACCCAAGTTCAAGACCCTCGCGAGGGGCCAAGCCTCGCAGGGCGGATGACGCAAGGCTTCCTCAGGGGCGGCCTCATCAGGCAGGCTCGCGAGGAGGCAGAGAGATCAAGGCAAGGAGTACCTCGCGAGGTGCTCGTGACGCAAGCCATGACGATCAAGACCAGGCGGGCACCAGGCAGGCGCCAGCCTGCGCAGTGTCCTCGTTTCCTCTTTGGTGCAAAGGGGGAAAAGCGCAGGCGCGGAGTACTGAGGCATCAGGAAAAGGTTTTCATATCAGTGCAACAAGACCAAGGCTAGCAGGATGGTAGGACGGAGATCACCATGGAGCCTAAGACGACGTCATCGCCAGTGCCTTTGGCAGTCGAAGACCACCTTTAGTCAGGATAGCTTGTACTAGTTGTCCCCCTTCAAAATGGTCGTTGTTGGCTCCCTTCCCGCTCAATATTTGGGAAGAGGACCAGGGCCTCTATATATAGAGATAGTCACCACAGTAGAAGGCATCTGGATTTCACCTAGACCCAACAAAGACGGAGTAATTCCTCTCCAAGCACGCCACCACAAGAACACCGCTCGCGAGGCTGTTCTTCCTCTGTACTGTTCATCATCAGCCCCAGAGGCAATCCACCACACCACACATTGGATTATGGTATTACACCACAACGGTGGCCCGAACCAGTATAAACCTCGTGTCCCTTCTGTTGTTCATCATGTAGCTTAGATTCATGACGAAGTTTTGGGGCGTGGATTGGTAGGGAGTAGATCTTCGTGCGCACCCCAGAGTTCGAACCTTAAGGGTTTGGCCGGAACCTGATATCCGACAAATGCGAGGTTCTTCCCGCCTTGGTGTAGTGTGGGTCTCGGCAGACTTCTTCTTCTTGGCATCCATCCTAGGATCAATGCCAGGCCACCCAAGAGCTTTTCGCTTCATAGCTTCATTATGTGCTTAAACACAGTTCTCAGCCAGATACTTCATGCGCTGCCTTGAACCTTTAGCTTTTGTGCGTTTCTTGTGGAACTCCTCCTTGAGGTCATGCAGCATCTTCTTGAAGATTTGAACATCAGCCACACTGAGCTTGTCCATGTTCTTCTTGAAATGAGCCTTCTCATAGTCAATCTTGTTCTTCAGCTCGACAATCTTCTGAGCCAAGGCCAATTCACCAGCAATGGCACCGTGGAAGGTGATACTGATGTCCACTGGGAGCTGAAGATCATCAATATTGATGTCCTGGTTGTTAAACTACTCATGGATGAAGTTATTGAGAATATCAACATCAAAGAGCGATAGATCATTGAAGATTTCAGCTTCTTGCTTGCTCTTGATAAGCATTTCCAGAGCATTGTCAGCAAGATCTTCATCATTGGACAGATCAATGGCATCATCTTTGTTGCGTAGCACAACGAAAGGTGTTAGTGGTTGCCCTATGGCCTTCTTGGGCAATGGCTTCTTGGTCCTTTAGACACACGAGATAAGTCCTCAGACTGCACACTGGATTCAGGCGGTGCAATCCTCAGTGGCTTCCTTGCTGAAGCTTTTGGTGAAGAAGATGGCTTTGAAGCTTTTGTCTTCTTCTTCTTCTCCTTGGGCGGCGAGGGAGCAGCTTCAGTATCAGCATCACCATCAGAGTGCTCCACTGCTGCTCTCTAAGCAGCAATGTGAGACAGAAGCCCATTGAAATTGGCAAAGGGGCCAATTCTGTTTTCATTGGCTTCGCGGGTCCCATCAGATCTGGGAGCAGATGGGCCAGGGTTGAAGTTGAGACCATAGTCTTTTGCGTTTTGGGCAGCATAATCTTTGGCAAACTGAAACTTGTGCTTGAAGAGATTGCCGTCACGACACCATAATAAGGAGGATGGGTCGGCATTTCCAGGCTGCGGTCCTCTGACCATGCAAGGATAGAATTCCTGCGCAATAGCTTCAGCCTTGTTCTTCGGCACTAGACCGCGATACAGACAGTCTCCCCATGGATGCTTGATGGCGTTCTTCTCAGCATATTCAGGCATGACAAATTTGTACTTGAACCACTCTTTGTCGGTGTTCTGGGAACGGGGGTCCCCAGACTTGCCTGCCTACGGCCTGCGGCGTGGCTCAAGTGGTGGCCCAGTACGGCCCATCTTCATCAGCACAAGACTCAAGACCCTCGCGAGGGGCCAAGCCTCGCGGGGCGAATGACACGGGACTTCCTCAGGAACTACCTCGCCAGGCAGGCTCGCGAGTAGGAGGAGAGATCAAGGCAGGGTACCTCACGAGGTGCTCGTGACGCAAGCCATAATGATCGAGACTAGGCGGGTGCCAGCCTATGCAGTGACCTTGTTTCCTCTTTGGTGCAAAGGGGGAAAGCACAGGCGTGGAGTACCAAGGCATTAGGCAAAGGTTGCCATTTCAGTGCAACGAGACCAAGACCAGCAGAGCGGCGGGATGGAGGTCACCGTGGAGCCCAAGATGGCGTCACCGCCAGTGCCTTTGGCAGCCGAAGACCAACTTTAGTCAGGATAACTTGTACTAGATGTTCCCCTTCAAAATGGCCGTAGTTGGCGCCCTTCCCGCTCAATATTTGGGAAGAGGACCAGGGCCTCTATAAACAGGACTAGCCACCACAGAGTGGAGACAGATCAAGTACTCATTAGACCGAGAGGCGATTGAACTCACCCTTGCAGTTCATTGCACCAGCTCAAGAACACCTCTCGCAAGGCTGTTCTTCCCTTGTATTGTTCATCATCAGCCCCAGAGGCAATCCACCTCACCACACACTAGAGTAGGGTATTACACAAAAATGGTGGCCCGAACCAGTATAAGTCTTGTGTCCCTTGTGTTGTTCACCGTTTAGCTTAGATTCTCACGAGGCGATCGAACGTGGATCGGTAGGGGGAAGATCTTCGTGCGCACCCTAGAGTTCGAACCTTGAGGGTCTGCCGGAACCCAACATCCGACATTTGGCGTGCCATGTAGGGGTGCACCGGAGCTCTCCCTATCATCGACCCATTCCCCATCAGCACCGCGCTCCGCCCTCATGGCGGGCAACGCACTGCCTGCTCCGGCTATCGACGCCTGCGCAGGAACCGGGGGGCTCCGAGCTCTGGCCCCCGCCTTGCGACAGGTTCGATGGCCGAACAAGTTCAAGCCGGACATGCTGCCGCGCTATGACGGCGCGCTACGACGGCGCGGCCGACCCGATGGCCTTCCTGCTAGCGTATGAAGAAGCCGTCCTCAGGGCCGGAGGCGACGACAGGGTCATGGCTAACTGGCTGCCCATGGCCCTCACCGGCGTCCCGTGCATGTGGCTGCTCCACCTGCCAGCGGCTTTTGTGGCCTCATGGGAGGAGTTGCGCGACCTCTTCCTCACCCATCACGCTGTGCTGGCACCCCCAGTCGTTGCATCCCTCCTGGGCGGATCATAGGCATCGCCTTCGAGCCACCACGTCAAGCCATTTGTCCGCCAGATCAGCGCCATCCTCAAGCACCACGAAGCCCCTCCGGGCTGGGTGGTACCCAAGGCTGATTTGACCTTCAGCTCGGATGATCACCCCTTCAACACCGCCTGTGCGGGTGCACTCCCGATGCTATGCACCCCCACCATCTGCCAGGTGGCCGTCACCAGGACCCTCGTCGATGGTGGTGCCGGCCTCAACGTGCTCTCGGTGGAGGCCTTCAGCCTCCTCCATGTGCCGCTAGAGCGGCTCCAACCCAGCAGACCCTTCTCTGGCGTCGGGGGCAGTTCCACCGGCTCCCTGGGGCAGATCTGCCTCCCAGTGACCTTCGGCACCCATGACAACTTCCGCACAGAGCTGGTCGAGTTCGACATTGCCCCCATCGGCCTCCCGTACAACGCCATCCTTGGCTACCCTGCCTTGGCCCAGTTCATGGCAGCGACTCACCCGGCTTACAACCTCATGAAGATGCCCGGGAGCAGCGGCATCCTTACCATGCCCGGAGACACAAGGGATGCGCTGCAGGCGCTCAAGCTCGCTTTCAAGACGGCCGCGGCGGCACAGCCCTCCAGTGCAGATATCCTTGAGCTCAAGGGGGCTGCGCCGACCAAGAAGAAGTAGCTATTCACCCAAGACAAGGCGGAGACCAAGCAAGTACCCGTCGACGAGGATGGGTCCTCTGGCGCCGCCTTCACCATAGGCGCCAACCTAGGTCCTGAGCAGGAGGAGGCCCTGGTGAAGTTCCTGCGCGCAAACAAGGAGGTGTTTGCGTGGGAACCTGATCAGCTAGCAGGGGTCCCAAGGGATGTGATTGAACACCATCTCAATGTATGCCCCAACGTGCGCCCCGTGAAGCAGAAGGCAAGGTGACAGTCCACCGAGAAGCAGGCCTTCATTGTCCAAGAAACCCGCAAGTTAGAGGCAGCAGGCGTCATTCACGAAGTTCGCTATCCTGAATGGCTGGCCAACCCTGTCGTTGTGCCTAAAAAGGGAGGAAAGGAGCGCATGTGTGTCGACTTCACCAACCTCAACAAGGCCTACCCACAGGATCCATTCCCGCTCCCTCACATCGACCAGATTGTTGATTCTACCGCCGAGTGTGACCTGTTGTGCTTCCTGGATGCCTTCTCGGGCTATCACCAGATCAAGATGGCGGTAGAAGACGTGGAGAAAACAGCCTTCCTGACCCCATGTGGGGTATACTGCTATACATGCATGCCTCGGGTTGCACAACATGGGCGCGACCTTTCAGTGACTGATGCACATCGCCTTGGGCCGGTAGCTCGAGAGGAACGCCGAGGCCTACATCGATGACATCATGGTGAAGTCTCGGGAAGCGAAAACCCTGATGCAGGACCTAGAAGAAACCTTCACGAGCCTCCGTGAAGTGGATCTACGGCTCAACCCAGAGAAGTGCGTATTCGGAGTCCCCTCGGGCAAGCTCTTGGGCTTCCTCGTGTCCCACCGAGGCATCGAGGCTAACCCTGAGAAGGTCAAGGCAGTCGAAGACATGAGTCCGCCGAAGACCCTCGGAGAAATGCAGAAGCTCACCGGGCGAGTAACCGTGTTGGGGCGCTTCATCTCCAAGCTGGGGGAGCGAGCGTTGCCCTTCTTCAAGCTGATGAAGAAGAAGGACCCGTTCGAATGGACGGAGGAGACCGACAAGGCATTCCAAGATCTCGAGAAGTACCTTACCAGCCCTCCGGTGATGGTGGCTCCGCGCCCTTAGGAGCCCTTAGTGCTCTATGTTGCGTCCATGCCTTACTCCACCAGCGCAGCCCTGGTGGCGGTTAGGGAGGAGCGCCAGGCCAAGGCCGTGCCGGCCGCGGCCCCGGCCGAAGCAGAGCAAAGCCAAGAAAGCCTTGCAAAGACCGCGACCGTGGCAGATGGGGATCGGCCTCAGTAGGGGGACACACCCAAAGCAGAGGAGGCCCCGCCAGGTGACCAGGTGATGGGGGCTCCGTCACCTCGGGAGGCACCTCGACCTCCGGAAGACGCAGGCCACGCCAGCGCCCTCAGCCTCGTCGAGCACCCTGTGTACTTCGTTAGCACGGTGCTGCGAGACGCAAGGGCACGATACCCCATGCCCCAAAAGCTCCTCCTTGCGTTGCTAGTGGCCTCATGCAAGCTGCGGCACTACTTTCAAGGCCATCCCATCAAGGTCCTCTCGGCATATCCCTTGGAAAGTGGACGCAGGAGCCCTAACTTGGCTGGGAGGGTCGCTGAATGGAACATTGAGTTGCAAGCATTTAAGCTGGAATTCAGTACGACCAGTGTCATCAAGGGAGCTGCGCTTGCAGATTTCATGGCAGAATGGACGGAGGCACCAGGGCTCAAAGCGGGCGAGGATCGGTCGCTTTCCCCAGGAAGTGAAGCGCCGGACAGCTGGGTCATGTACTTCGACGGGGCGTTCTCGCGACATGGCGCGGGGGCTGGCGCAGTGCTCATATCTCCCACTCAGGACAAGCTCTACTATGTCGTGCAGCTCTGCTTCCAGCATGGAGAGAAGGTCTCCAACAACATAGCAGAATATGAGGGCCTGATAGCAGGCTTGAAAGCTGTAGCCGCCTTGGGGGTAGAGCGCCTCATCATCAAGGGCGATTCACAACTCCTTGTCAACTTCTCCAACAAGGTGTACAAGTCGAAGGACGAACACATGGAAGCATATCTTGCGGAGGTCCGCAGGATGGAGAAACAATTTTGTGGGTTGGAGTTGTAGCATGTGCCTCGCGGCACCAATCAAGAGGCTGACGACATCACCAGGAGGGCGTCCAGGCGGTTGCCTCAGGAGCCTAGCGTTTTTGAGGAACGACTCTTCAAACCTTCAGCGGCACCATCACTATCAAGCATGGTACAGCCTCGGGAGGAGCCCCCCCCCTAACCGCCTGCTTCGGGAGCCCCGGCCTGTGGCCCGACCTCAGGAGCGCGTCTGCTCCTAGCGCTAGAACCTCAGGAGGGATGTTGGACCACGAAGTTCGAGGATTTCTTGATGCAAGGGACTCTGCCAGAAAAGGAGGAGGACGCGAAACGCGTGGCGCGGCAGGCCACGGCCTACTGCATCCAAGACGGAGAGCTCTATCGAAAGCGGCCGAATGACGTTTCCCTGTGTTGCATCTCTAGGGAGCAAGGGAAAGAGTTACTGGCAGACATTCACGGTGGAGACTGCGGGCACCACTCGTCCTCACGGACACTCGTCGGCAAGGCGTTTTGCAGCGGGTTCTATTGGCCAACAGCACTCAACAACGCGATCGAGCTGGTGAAGGCTTGTGAAGCCTGTCAATTCCACGCCAAGCAGATCCATCAGCCGGCTCAGGGCCTTCAGACCATTCCCCTCTCATGGTCGTTCGCTGTTTGGGGACTGGACATCCTTGGCCCGTTTCCTCGAGCGCCAGGGGGCTACCGCTACCTCTACGTCGCCATTGACAAGTTCACAAAGTGGGCGGAGGTGGAAGCTATCCGCACCATCCCGGCTGGCTCGGCGGTCAAGTTCATCAAGGGCCTCGTGAGTCGGTTTGGGGTGCCTAATCGCATCATCACCGACAATGGTTCGCAGTTCACCAGCAATCTCTTCAAAACATATTGTGCTAAATTTGGAACGCAGATATGCTATGCCTCGGCGGCACACCCTCGGAGCAACGGCCAAGCTGAACGCGCCAACGCGGAGGTCCTGAAAGGCCTCAAAACCCCGACCTTCAAGAAGAAGTTGGAGGCCTGCGGCAGGGGCTGGCACGACGAGCTTCAGTCCGTGCTATGGTCTATTCGCACAACCGCTACCAAGTCGACAGGCGAAACCCCGTTCTTCCTCGTCTACGGTGCTGAGGCGGTCCTCCCTCACGAGGTCAGGCATTGCTCCGCGCGGGTCCTGGCTTTCGACGAAGCATAGCAGGACGCCATGTGGGGGGTAGACCTCGTGCTGGGAGAGGAACGCCGTCGAGAGGCTGCGCTTCGGGCTGCAAGATACCAACAGGCGCTGCGGCGGTACCATTGTCGCAGCATCCGCCCCAGGACCCTCGAGGTAGGTGACCTCGTGCTCAGACGGGTGCTCTCTAGGGAGGGGCTGCACAAGCTCTCGCCCATGTGGGAGGGCCCGTTCAAGGTTGTTCATGTCTCCAGGCTTGGCTCCGCACGCTTGGAGACTCAGGAGGGGGTGCCCATCCCGAACGCGTGGAACATCCAGCACCTCCGGAGGTTCTACCCTTGAAAAAGGCCCAGAGCCTGTAAAGAAGGCCCGGCGCCTGTGAAGCTAAATGAACCGAGAAAGGCCCGGTGCCTGTGAAGAAGAGCAACACCTGTGAAGCTCATCACCCCGAGAAAGGCCTGGTGCCTGTGAAGAAGGCCAACGCCTGTGAAGCTCATCGCCCCGAGAAAGGCTCGGTGCCTGTGAAGAAGGCCAATGCCTGTGAACCTCGCCGCCTGTGACACTCTCATGTAATAATGAGTTGGGGCTGTACACGCCCCAAAGTCTCCGAAGAGCCGCCCTCGGGCCTCGGGGGCTCCCGCCCATGCCCAGTGGCAGCACTTAGCTCCACGCTAGTGAGAAGACATCGAATACTAGATTAGGTGCCGGACACGGCTTTTTCATTTGCTTTCTGCAGTTGTCTTGTTCTTCCCTATTTGCAGTTTTATTGGAAGTTGCTTTTAGTGTCGTTGTCGTCCCCGACTTGTGACTCTTTGTCTTTGTCGCCTACTTGAATCGTTTTCTCTCTCGCAAGTCTCGCGAGGGTGCTACGCGGGTGCCCTCGCGAGCGTTTCCTGACCCAGTCTTGAGAGGCTTTCCTATCCAAGTCCACCGCGGGAGCACTCCTCCCGGTCCATGCCCCACGGGCATCGCGACATGAACACAGCACCTGAGTCAGTTGCCCTCACGACCGAGACTAGAAGTTACCTCTCCTGACTAATCCTTGCAGGCCACGAAGCGCGTAACAAGGCCTCAGCCTCAAGAAGCAAA